>NC_083425.1:57127080-57463664 GCF_020745735.1 Hemiscyllium ocellatum
GACCTGAGTGAATTCAAGAATGTTAAAATTTTCTCAAATTGCAATCAGCTGTACATTTTGGGCCGACTGTTTTATGGCCTCAGGAATGGAAGACAGGGAATTGAGTTGATAATTTTGGTTGAAACAGGTTAGAATGTAAAACAGGGAATCAGCTGTTGTGCTGCAGTGTTAGTTTCTATCCCTGTGAGCCAGAAGGTGTGTTTAAGTCCCAGGTGTATGTTGTGTTTGAACAATTTGTTTAAAATAACTGTGAATTAGGACAATTTGAGAACCTCCTCAGTAATTTGATTTTCTGACAATGGGGCTGGGTTTGCATTACTCAGCGTTATTGAGTATTCACTGAGGAATTATCCTGATCAAAATAGTGAGCTTTATCAAACGTATTTTTAACGTTGCGTGAATCACAGAGGAGAGGAAATAGTATTCTTGCTCCATGGAACTCTTGCTGCCTGACCTTCACCCTGTTTGATCCAAGCAATCTGACCAGGCTCTTCACACTGAGCCAGCCTTCCCAACCCAAAAACATTTCATAACGAAGAAGGAGCTGCAAAGAAAGGGCATGACTGGGATCAGAAACTTGCCTCCAGTATTGGGATGAAGCCGAGATTGAGGGGTCTTCAGGATTCCATCCCAGTTTAACACATAGAATCATACAGTACAGAAACAAACCCTTCAGTCCAACTCAACCATGATGACCACGTTCCTAAACTGAACTAATCCCTTTTGCCTGCATTTGGCCCATATAAACCTTTCCTTTTCGTGTACCTGTTCAAATATTTTTTAAATGTTGTAATTGTATTTGCTTCTACCACTTCCTCTGGCAGTTCGTTCCATATACACACCACCCTCTGTATGAAAAAGTTGCCCTGCAGTTCCCTCTTAAATCTTTCCCCTTTCACCTTAAATGTAATCTGGTTTTGGACTCCTCTATCCTGGGGAAAAGACTTTAGCTATTCACCTTATCTATGCCTTTCACAATATTATAAACCTCTATTATGTCACCCCTCAGCCTCGTATGTTCCAGGGAAAAAAACGCCCCAGCCTATCCAGTATCTCCATATCACTCAAACCCTCCAGTCTAGGTAACATGCTTGTAAATCTTTTCTGCACCCTTTTACAGTTTAATAACATCCTTCCTATAGCAAAGTGACCAGCATTGTATGCAATACTGCAAAAGTGGCCTCACCAATGTCTTGTATAACCATAATATGATGTCCCAACTCCTATACCCAATGCTATGACCAATGAAGGCAAATGCACTCAACACCTTCTTCACCACCCTGTCTAGCTGTGATGCCACTTTCAAGGAATTACGTACCTGCACCCCTAGCTCACTCTGTTTGGCAACATTCCCCAGGACCCTACCATTAACTGTGTAAGCCCTACCTTGGTTTGCCTTACCAAAATGCCTCACATTTATCTAGATTAAACTTGTTCTGCCACTCCTTGGCCCACTTATGACCATCTGATCAAGATCCCCTTGTTCTCTGAGGTAACCTTCACTGTCCACTGTACCAATTTTGGCGTCATCTGCAAATTCACTAACTATGCCTCCTAGATTCTCATCATGTAACAAGTACACTGCGGCCCTTGTGTCTAAAACTGGCCACTTATGAAGCTCAGCTCCTGGAGAATCAGATAAAATCCCTCACAATGAAAGAAGAGTCTTATGAGGCATGTTCTATTGCGTTGGCTTGCTATTAGTTGGTACAATTCATAACTTGCCCAAATGAAATGCTGTATGCTCTGGACAGTTAGAATCACATGGGAGTTACAACTGTGCACTTTATTGGACTCTGTTGAGGCTTGTTCTATTCATTGCTGATTCAATTCTCTGAAGATTCTCTGTAGCACATTGCCACATTTAATTTTGCATAAATAGCTAAGATATTCACTAACAGGGTAATGGTTGCACAAAATTACTACTAACATCAGTGTGGAAGCAGATCATTTGGCCCATCAAATCTGCATGAACCCTCTGCAGAACATAGGGTAAAAACAATGACGGCAGATGCTGAAAACCAGATTCTGGAGTAGAGTGGTGCTGGAAAAGCACAGCAGTTCAGGCATCTGAGGAGCAGGAAAATCCGACGTTTCGGGTAAAAGCCCTTCATCAGGAATACAGGCAGAGTGCCTGAAGGGTGGAGAGATAAATGAGAGGAGGCAGAACATCCCACCCAGACCAGCCCCTATCCCTGTAACCCTGCATTTTCCTTGGCTAGTCCTCTTAACCTACACATCCCTGGACACTATAGGCAATTTAGTATGGCTGATCCACCTAACCTGTACATCCCTGCGCAGTGAAGGTGACTGTAAGATGTAACAGCAGAAGCAGTGTGTTCAGCCCATCAACTCTGCTCTGCAATTCAATAAGACCATCTTCAACTCTACTTTCCTACCTTGTCACCATATCGCTCGTTTTCCTTACTGATTGAAAATCTATCTCAAGTTCGAAGATACTTAATAACCCAGCCTTGATAGCACTCTGTGGTGAGGATTTCTGCAAATTCACTACCGTCCAAGGGTAGAAATTCCTCACATCTCCGTTGTAAATGGGTGACAGTTTGATATGAGATTATGCCCTCTGGTCTGAGATTCTCCCAGAGAGAAACAAGCTCTCCACATCGACCTGGTCAACTCCATAAGATTCTTGTATATTTTGATAAGGTCACCTATCATTCTTCAGAACTCCAATGAACATATGTCCAACCTACTCAACCTTTCCTCATAAAACCATCTCTCAATAGCCAGGCTCAGCCTAGTGAAAATTCTTCGGCCTGCCTCCAGTTGGAGAGCCTTATACAGTTTCAGCAAGACTTATCTACCTTTATATTTCACTCCCTTTAAAATAAAGCCCAATGTTCAACTTTTGCCCCAATTATGTGCTGAAATTGGATGCTAGCATTTTGACGACTCCCAAATGGGGGAAGGTGTTGGCTGAGTGATATTATCGTTAGAATGTTAATCCGGAGACTCAGGTAAGGTTCTATGGATATTCTGTCATGGCAAGTGGTGGTATTTGAATTGAATTCAATAAAAATCTGGAATTAGAAGTTTAATGGTGACCATGCAACCAATATTGTAAAAACCCATCTGGTTCACTAATGTCCCTCAGAAAAGGAAATCTGCTATCCTTTTCTGATCTGACCTACTTGTGATGGTATAGGTCAGTAATATGGTTGACTCTTAAGTTCTCCCTAAAATGGACTAGCAAGCCACTCAGTTCTAACAACCAGCACAGTGGCTCAGTGGTTAGCACTGCTGCCTCACAGCACCAGGGTCCCAGGTTTGATTCTAGCCTCGGGCTGTGTGGAGTTTGCACGTTCTCCTGGTGTCTGCATGGGTTTCCTCTGGGTGCTCCGGTTTCCTCCCACAATCCAAAGATGTGCACGTCAGGTGAATTGGCCATGCTAAATTGCCCACAGTATTAGGTGCATTACAGGGAAAATGGGTCTGGTTGGTTACTCTTTGAAGAGTCGGTGTGAACTGGTTGGGCCAAAGGGACTGTTTCTACACTGTAGGGAAGCTAATCTAAAAAAAGGGATTGATACATCACCCGGCATTGACTAAGGCATCAGAAGTGACAATGGCAAAAAAAGCCCAGTCAAACCAATAATGTCTACCTCTGGGGGCTAGCGCAAAAATTGAGAGCTGTCTCACAGACTAGTCAAGCAACAGCCTGGACCTAGTCACATTCATAGAATCAAACCCAACAGACACCAGTCACAGACCAAGTCTAGCAGCTATGTCCTTTAGGACCCAATTACCATCGTTGGTTATGGCCTGTCCCACCAGCAGGACCGACCCAGTGGAGGTGGTGGCATAGTTGCAATAAACAGTCAGAAGGGAGTTACCCTGGGAGTCTTCAAAATTGACACTAGACCCATGAAGTTGCATGGCTTCAGGTTAAACGTGAGCAAGGAAATCTCGTACTGATTACCTCTGCTGATAAATCAATACTCCTCTATTTTGAACACTTGGAGGTAGCACTGAGGGAGGCAAGAGCACAAAAGTACTCTGGGTGGGGGATTTCAATCTCCACTACCCAGAGTGGCTTGACAGCAGTTCTATTAATCGAGCTGATTGGCTCCTGAAGGACATAGCTATGTGCCTAAGTCGGCAACAGGTTATGAGGGAACCAATAGGAGAGAAAAACATACTTGATTTCATCCTTACTGATTGCCAGCTGTAAATGATCTGTGCTTGAGTTTAGCTGGAAACCATACTCATTAGCGAGTGATTGCGATGATGACAATGGCCATCAAGCTAAGGGATCGACTGGTTCAACAGAAAGTCCAGGATGGAATGCTAGGCGCAGCACTAGGCATAACCTAAAAGTGAAGTCTCAACCTGGTGAAGCTACCAATCAGGACTACCTGCATGTTAAACAGCATAAGCAGCAAGTGATAGACAGAACTAAGCGATCCTACAACCAGTGGATCAGATCTAAGCTCAACAATCCTGTTACATCCAGTTGTGAATGGTGTCAGACAATTAAAGAATTCACTGGAGGAGAAGGCAGAAATATTCCTATTTTCAATGCTTGTGAGTCCAAAACATCAGTCAAAAAGATAAGGCTGAAGCATTTGCAATAATCTACAGCCAGAAATGGCAATGGTCCCCAGCATCACTGGTGCCAATCTTCAGCCAATACAATTCACTCCATGTGATATCGAGACAGTTGGAGGCACTGGACACTGCAAAGGCTATGGACTGAAGACTTGTACTTCAGAACTTGCTGTTCCCCTAGCCACTTCCAGTACAGCTACAACACTGACATCTATCCAACAAAGCATAAAATTGTCCAGGTTGTCTGCATAAAAAGCAGGACAATTAACTCGACCATTTACCATCCCATTAGTCTACTCTCAATCATCAGTAAATTGATGGAAGGTGACATCAGCATATTCCTGCTCAGCAATAACCTGCTCAAGAACATTCAGTTTGGTTTCTGCCAGGGTCACTCAGCTCCTGACCTCAATACAGTCTCAGTTCAGCATCGAAAAAAAGAGTAAATTCAAGAGGTGATGTGAGAGTGTCAGCCCTTGACATCAAGGCGACATTTGACTAAATGTGACATCACGGAGCCCGAGCAAAACTGAAATTTGTGGGAATCAAGAGAAAGGTTCTCTGCTGATTGGTGCTACATATAGCAAAGAGGAAGATGATCATGGGTTGTTAGAGGTCAGTCATCTCAGCTCCATGACATCTCTGCAGGAGTTCCTCAGGGTAGTGTCCAAGGCCCAATCATCTTCATCTGCTTCATCAATGATCTTCCCCCTTTCAAATGATCAGAAATGGGGATGTTTGCCCATGATCGCACAATGTTCAGCACCATTTTCAACTCCTCAAATACTGAAGCAGTCCATGTCCAAAAGCAGCAAGGTCAAGACAACGTCCAGACTTGGAATGCTGAGTGGCAAGTAACATTCATGCCGCACAAATGCCAGGCAATGACCATCTTTCATCCCTTGGAAATTCAATGGCATTATAATCACTGAATTCCCCCATTATCAACATCCTTGGGTTTACCATTGATCAAAAAAATCCAACTGGACTAGCTGTGTAAATACAGTAGTGACAATAGCAGTTCAGTGGGTGGGAATACTGCAGCAAATAATTCACTTACTGACTCCCCACAGCTTGTCCACCTTCTTCCAGGCACAAGTGAGGAGTGTGATGGAATATTTGCCACTTGTCTGGATGCATGGAATTCCAACAACACTAAAGAAGCTCAACACCAACCAGGTTAAAGCAACCACTAGGTTGGCACCACATTCACAAACATTTGCTCAGAAGCAGCAGTGTGTACCATCTACAAGTTGCACTGTAGTAATTTACCAAGGCTCCGCAGACAGCACCTTCCAAACTCATTACTGCTACCATCTAGAAGGACAGGGGGAGCAGATACATGGGAACACCATCAAATGCAACTCACCATCCAGACTTGGAAATATGTTACAGTTCCATCATTATTGCTAGAGTAAAATCTTGAAATTCCCTCCCTAATGGCATTGTGGGTCTACCTACAGCACATAGACAGCAGTGATTCAAGAGGCAGCTCACCACCACCTTCTCAAGGGTAATTTGGGATAGGCAATAAATGCTGGCCAGCCAGTGACACCCATGCCCCACAAATGAATAAATAAAATCTTTCTGCATTTAAGTTGTATTCAGCTCCTCTATTTTGCTTAGATTATGTACAGTGTGGAAACAGGCCCTTCAGCCCAACCAGACCCATTCCCCTACACCAACACTACAAGCAATTTAACATGGCCAATTCACCTAAGCTGCACATCTTTGGACTGTGGGAGGAAACTGGAACACCCAGAGGAAGCCCACGCAGACAATGTGCAAACTCCACACAGTCACCTGAGGCAGGAATTGAACCCAGGTCTCTGGTGCCGTGAGGTAGCAGTGCTAACTGCTATGCCACTGTGCCACCCCAAGTGCATAAGCTAATATTTCCCCACATTATATTCCATCTTACTAGTTAGTGTACACTTGCTTAACCTGTCCAGATATCCCTACACACTCTTTGTGTCATATTCATGAATCGTTTTCTCACCTATTTTTGTGTTGCAACCACCAACTCGACTATTTTACATTCACTTTTCTTATTCATGTTATTAATATATATTGCAAATAATTGTGGTCTCAGCACAGATCCCTGTGGCACTTAACAATTTATAGTTATGATTTGGAGGTGCCAATGTTGGACTCGGGTATACAAAGTTGAAAATCACACAACACCAGGTTATAGTCCAGCTGGTTTAATTGGAAGCACTAGCTTTTGGAACACTGCTCCTTCTCCTGTTGGACCACCTGATACAACCACCTGATGAAGGAGCAGCGCTCTGAAAGCTAGTGCTTCCAAATAAACCTGTTGGATGTAACCTGGTGTTGTGTGATTTTCATCTATTTATAGGTTGCCGTCCTGAGAATGCCTCCATTATCCCAATTCCTTGTCATCTATCGTTAGTTAATCCTCTATCCATGCCAAGAGACTAACCACAACATTATAGGGTCTCATCTTACATAGCAGACAAATGCATGGTACCTTTTCAAATGTCTTCTGAAAATCTAAATACAGATATATTACATCCACTGCTTGTTAGTTTGATTTTCTGCTTTGGATTTTCATATGAATTAACAGTTTAATTCTTGACCCACAAATCTTTGGGCACATGGAACAGGATGTCAGCAAACCGTTAGATCTCTCAGGATTTATTTTGCTCCCATGTCCTTTATCTTCTGGTTTGTTTTTGAAGATCAGCCTTGAGTTGTTGGAATGCTGCCTTCTTGACCGTGACCTTGAGTGTTCTTTTGACAGTGAGTGCTGCTGTGTTTGTTCAAGCAAGTTGCAAGTTGGAGTTGAACCGGTCTGGGTGATGACAAAGCTAAAACCCAATGGCTTTGACACAGGAGTCTACTGTAGCTGCCTTTATTTGGTGTCACTATTCTAGAATTGAGTTAGGTTATGTGTAAACTTTACAAATTACAAATCAGGCTGATTTGGGGTTGAGGAATTGATTTTCTTTCTTTGAGACATTTGTTTCTTAAGATGTCTTAAAGTCTGAAATAAATGATTGTTACTGATTGAAAAACTCAGTGATCTATCCATTAGATTGCTGTGCCCTGCATGGATTGAGTGACACCGTCATCAAATGGATCTCTCACTTGAAGAATGACAGAATTCAGAAAGTGCCAGTGTTTTGATTTAGGATACCTCTATGTAGTTTTGTTTTTGTCTTTCCAGCAGAAGACAGTGTTTGTTACTCTGAGGCCACAATGGGCAGCGGGACACCATTTGCATTGACTTTACCCACTCCATCCCTAATGGTTCTCCTCAGACATAGCAGCTGCAGCCAATCTAAAAGTTCACACCTTTTGTTTTTTTTGGCAGTCAGTGGGGACTTCATCAAGGTCAGAATCAAATGTTTCCTTAATACCTTCGCTGGAATATTAGGTTTTTAAAAATTACATCCAGTTTATGCACCATTAAATTTTTTTTCCCCCACCACCGAATTATTTGTGTTACTTTTCTCCTTTATACTCCATCACTAAATCACATATGTTTCTGAATCAATTACAATTTGCAAGATAAGCACGTCAGGGAAAGTGTAAATCCCCCAAAAGTGAGGGCAAGGTAGTGGGTCAGATTGAGGGACTAAATCAAAGTTGGCTTGGGAAATAAGGTATTTCCACCATCTGCAGTACCACCTTTCCTTCTAAAGGCAAGGGGAGTATTGGTGAACACTGCATGCACCCAAATGTAGGCAGTCAGGAAATATGACAGTCTCTCCAACAGCATGCTGCCTGGACCAATTGATGGCTGCTTCAGCCAGACATAAGGGTCAATAAGTGTATGATATTGCACACAGCTGAGCTGTAGATGAAGTGCAACAAGTATTTCATGTCCACAATTGGGGAGCTGTGGTAATGCATCCGAGAAACTACTCCAAACGCAAAAGAAACTCCATTGAATTGAGGTTAATGAAATGTTAATCAGTTATGATGTATTGAGCTGAACATGTATAGCATTATGGAGCATTATGACTAAAAGAGAGGGAGATTGTTTTTATCTAGCCTATTTTTCTAATCAAGTTGTTTAGAGACATGATTACATATCACCAGAGCAAATGGGACTTGAACCTGCGTTTCTTGGTCAGTGGAGTTGGGACATTACCACTGTGCCACGAAAGGCCCCTACAAGCAGCTGGAGATAATTTATAGACATAATTCAGTCTACATGTTCTTAATTTAAGACATATTGTAAATTCCTTTGTATGTTTAATACAATGGAAACTGCGGATGTAAACATTGTCATTCCTGCCAAATAGCGTCGGAATTTCATGTAAGAATGAAATTACAGTCTAAATATTTACTTTGTGGACATAATGAAGTAGGTGAGATTAATAAAAAGCAGTAACGATTTTTGTATGTTATTGATGGCACTAAGGAATCATTTATTGATTATGTAGCTCATGACAGTACATTTTGTACACAATTTGCTTCTGTCTTTCTGTTCATTAAAAACAGAGGATAGAAATATTTCTGATGTTCCTTTCCTATGCAGACATAACCTCTGCCCATCCTGAGAAAACTAGCCCCTTCATTATTTTATGAATAAATCAGTGCTTTTCATTTAGTAAGTTGGAATGAGTGTTAAATATTGGTTATTTTCACAATGGAAGTGCCCGCTCAGCCCCTCCCACATGTTGGCTTTCCCACAAGCAGAGACCTCAGGGGCCCAATTATTTCCCTCAATGATTGTTTATAATGCAACTTACTGACCCCTGGCAGCCCCTGACCCCTGCCACACCCTACAATTCTAACATTTTGAGCTTCCCTAGAAGTCTATAGTTTATCTCCTATTGACTTATGCACAGGTAAACTCAGTCCTTTAGGATTTAACACGCTGTAGTTCACTCATTATCTACATGTAGGGTTGTAGTTGTATGCTCCATTCATCCTTGTTCTTTCTACTTTGAAGGAGTTCCCTTGTATTATCTTCAGTTCTAAGAAGAAAGGTTTATGTATCACTTGATGTGTTGGCTGTCTGAAGTTTTTTTGATGGGACCTGGCTGACTTATTAAATGTTTACTGTTCCTGTGAGCACTTTCTGTTCTCAATGCCCATCCTGTACCTCACAGCTGTGGTGAAATTCATGTTTTGACACTGAATATTGCAAGTGCTTCTTACAGCAACACAGAGTATATTTTTAAAGTGGCATGGATGTCATGAATTCCGGTCTTAAATGTCAGAACTTCATAGCTAGGAACAATTTTCAGGCTACACTGGGAAATTCTGGTAGTTTCTTCCTTTAATTAAATGAAGATCCCTCCCGTCTTAAACCCAGACTTTAAAATGATAATATTTGTATATCCATTTCGATTCCCTGTCAATACTTGTTGCTGATTTTGTAAAAATGGGCTTCTGGATAACAATTTAAGTACTTTCATTTGCATTTTTCTGTCTGTAAATTAAATTGAGATATTTTTCCATCTCCCACGCTACGTTTTTGGTGTCCCTTGAGGATTTATCCTTGGCTTTCTATTTTTCATCTATCTGCTGACTTCAATAGCATTATCCAGAAAGCTCAATGTTACATTCCACATGTTTTCAGATGCTACCCTGGGTTCTGTATCAGTATCATTCCCACTTGACACTTGGACTGCTTGTCTGATATCCATTCCTCAGTTTCCAAATTTTCTCCAGTTATAAATTGGGAAGAGTGATGCTGTTGTCTTTGGCCCTCATCACCAATATTTTTATCTAGACAACAATTCATTCATCTTGATGATTTCTCCCTCCCCAGCATTATCACAGGTTGAAACAGAAGATTGGTAATTTTGACATCCTTTTTTACTGTGAGTTGAGCTTCAATTCCAAATCTCGCAATCATCAAGACCACCATAAACTTGCACAGACTAGTTGAAACATGGAACATGTGTTCCTCATTGGAAAGTCTGTGCAATTTTACTTCACTAATATATATTCTTCAGTCTAACAACCTTCCAACTTGTATATCCTCCAATTCCCTTCATTGTACCACTGAGACTTTGCCTTCAGTTCTGAATTCCCTTCAAAGCTGTCTGTTTCTCTGCCTCTTTCTCTCCCTTCAAGGCTGTGTCTAAAATATCTTTGGCCAAGTTTACAGTCATGTACCATAATAATTCCTTCATCTCCATGTTAACTTATGTCTTGGTGACACCCATAAGTCTCTAAGCATGTTTTCCTATGTTAAGTATCTTCTGTAACTGCAAGTAGTTGTTTTATTCATTTAATCAGATGCTTGCTTAGCTTTGGAACAAAGAATTATCCTTCAAAGAGTTTGCTCAGAGCCTCGGTTACCACTCCATATTGAGGGGAATGAAGGTAAATTGTTCCCTGAGGAATTATTTCCATCAGTTTATGCTCAAAAACTGCCTTGTCTGCCACCCTGTGATGCACTCACTTCCTAATGGAACTATGACTGGGTATCTTGCATTGCTCTGCTCTGATTTCTCATTCATTTTATTAGATCAACCTGCTTTCCCAGAGTTGTCTTGGATCAGCCTCAACCATCCTCATAGAATTCCAACGGAATAACCCCATCCAATCACTTCAAAACATCAACCAGCTTGTCATAAATTGCAAGTAAAAATTGCATCATCTTCCAATCAGGCCAAACTTCTTCTCAATCAGCTGACAGAATTCCGGTTGAAGACCTTTCTCTTTACTGGCATTATACAGAATTCACAATTCTTTACATTGTATAGAATTGTAACATTCCTAGGAAGACTTTCTTTGGATTAGATTCCCTACAGTGTGGAAGCAGGCCCTTCGGCCCAACAAGTCCACACCGACCCTCCGAAGAGTAACCCACCCAGACCCATTCCCCTACATTCACCCCCAGACTAATGCACCCAACACTACGGGCAATTTAGCATGGCCAATTCACCTGACCTGCACATCTTTGAACTGTGGGAGGAAACTGGACCACCCAGAGGAAATCCATGAAGAAACGTGGGGAGAATGTGCAAACTCCACGCAGACAGTTACCTGAGGGGGGTCTTGAACCCAGGTCTCTGGCAGTGTGAGGCAGCAGTGCTAACCACTGTGCCACCGTGCCGAGTTAGGGTTAAGCTGCTGAGCAAGGAGTCAATGAAATTCTTTGCTAGACCAACATAAAACTCTCACTCTGTGACCCCACTGTCCTGGTGATTTGGGACTTCCTTTCTTTCAGATATCCATGCAGTGTCTCCTTGGGTAAAAGTGCAATGGTTCAGCTTCAACTATTCTCTGTGCAACAATTGGCCATGTCAAGAAATTATTCACTTTCTCAGCAGCTGCTTCAACTCAATGATTTTTCATTTCAAATCCAAACCAAAGCATAGCTTTTCTATATTGATTCTACTGAAAAGGTGGCATGGGGCTCAATGGTTAGCAATGCTGACTCCCAGTGCCAGGGGCTTGGGTTTGATTCAGGTCTTGGTTGACTATCTGTGTGGAGTTTGTATGTCCTTCCCATTTCTGAGTGGATTTCCTTCAGGTGCTCTGGTTTCCTCCCACTGTCCAAAGATGGGCTGGTTAGGTCGATTGGCCATGCTAAACTGTCCATTGTGTCCAGGGATATGCAGGCAAGGTGGGATAGCCATGGTAAATGTGGGGTTACAGGAATAAAGTGAGGGTTTGGATGAGATGCTCTACAGAGGGCCTGTGTGGACTCAATGGCTGAATGACCACTTTCTGCCCCGTAGGGATTCCACGATTCTAAAATATCATCGAATTAAAAATTCTGGATTAAACTACCTATCTTTGCCTGTTTCTTCTGCTACAATCGAGGGCAGCACGGTTGCTAGCACTGCTGCCTCACAGCACCAGAGACCCAGGTTCAATTCCTGCCTGTGTGGAGTTTGCACATTCTCCCCATGTCTGCGTGGGTTTCCTCTGGGTACTCCGGTTTCCTCCCACAGTCCAAAGAAGTGCAGGTTAGGTGAATTGGCCATGCTAAATTGCCTGGAGTGTTAGGTGAAGGGGTAAATGTAGGGGAATGGGTCTGGATGGGTTGCTGTTCGGAGGGTCGGTGTGGACTTGTTGGGCCGAAGGGCCTGTTTCCACACTGTAAGGAATCTAATCTAATCAATTCTTTCCTTCCTCTCTCCTGCTCAAAACTTGATCATCCTGTAAAGTACCTTGTGGTGTTACTTACATGATAACAATTGTTCAGCTGAAAAAATGTAGAACAAGTCTGTCTTAGCAGTACGCAATGACTCACTACTTCAGAGAGAGAAATGTTCATATTGACAGAGGCAAGCAGATGAATTGAGAAACAGGAGAGAACCTTTTGGTCTGATATAGCTGCACCACCCAGACATGGCACAGGGATGATCCACACCCAAAAGCACCATCTCTGAGGAGAGACAAAATGCCAGAGAGAAAATGAAACAGAAGCCAGTCTGAGGACTGTTCTGGAAAAATCCCTTTCATTCTCTTGAGGGATGATGCAAAGATCTGCAATAACTTTTAATTTTTGTTTTCTGAACATCATTGACAACAACCACTTTGATGAGATGTTAAACCATGCCTATTCAGATGGATGTAAAAAATCCTACAGTACTATTCTGAAGAAGGTCAGTGAAGATAACCCTGTGTCACTTTATCAATATCACACAAATAAATCAGATTATTTGGTAGTGATCAAATTGCTTTTTGTGGAAGATTGCTGCATACAAACAGGCAGCTACATTTGCAACAGTAATGACACTTCAAAAAGTATTTCATTGGTTGAAAAGCACTTTGAAATATACAAAAAGCACTGTACAATGTGAGTCTTTCTTTTACTGGCAACACACTTTGAATACAGGAATCCAAGCTCAGCTTTCTGTGATCATGACACATTCATAGAGTAACGATTCTCTGTGGAACATAACATTTCTAGCATCTAATTTATGATCTTTGCCTTTGTATTTTGCAAGCCTGTCTGCTTGCAGCACCAACTCTGTCCACTTTACATGACATATCCAGGTTGAGTCCAGATTCTCCATTATCTTAAAAATTTCTAAGTTGAAATAGTCTGTTCTAAAGGAAAGGATATTGAGGCTAGGCATCATCCTAGTTGCATATATTTAACTCGCTTCACCATTCACACACGGTGAAAAGTTTCAGTGCTTCTTATTTCAGGGACAGGAGGAGGTCATTTAGCCATTCCAACCTGTTCTATCAGTCAATTAGATCATAGCTGATATCTACCTTAGCTCCATATCACATTTGCCTTGACATTTTCTGCCATGTACAGAATAGCAGGAACTTTCACCTTTCACAATGGTGCAGCAGAGGAGTGATCATCCATTATATGCCCCACCAATTTTCTTTCACATTCACTTCAACAGGAATCGCTCCCAATATTCGTGGGTTCATACAAGCTTTTCACTAGTTTAAAACCAACAGCTGAACACCCACAAGTTCTCATGTGATTTATTTTCTTTGGGTTTTGGATGTTAAAAGATAAAACACACTGTTTCATTATTATGGTGAGGTAGTCATTGCAATCACCATGCCTAGCAGGACCTGTCACATGTTTAGTTGATTAATAATTCCTGAAGAATAAAGTTACTCATCTTTCCTTGTGCCCCACACTTATATATGCAGCATCTCATCACTAAGTACCATACACAGCAAAGCACACCACCCAGTCTGCCCAATGATGCAATCAGTTAAACTGGAGTCAGTGCGGCTTACAGAATCAGAGAATAACTGCAGTGCAGAAAGAGGCAATTTGGTCCATCAAGTCTGCACCAACATCTGAACAGCATTCCACCCAGACCTTAGCTCATCTCTGTAATCCACATAGCCTGCACATCCCTGGACACTACAGGGCAATTTAGCATGGCCAATCCAACTGTCTGTGTGGAGTATGCACATTCTCCTCGTGTCTGCGTGGGTTTTCTCCGGGTGCTCCGGTTTCCTCCCACAGTCCAAAAATGTGCAGGTTAGATGAATTGGCCATGCTAAATTGCCCCTAGTGTTAGGTGTAGGGGTAAACATAGGGGAATGGGTCTGGGTGGGTTGCTCTTGAACGTGGGTCCCTGGCACTGTGAGGCAGCAATGCTAACCACTGAGCCACGATGCTGCCTGTTAGTATGCATCACATTAATCTGTTTCTTTCTCAAAACACAACCCACCAGAAAATGAACTCAAGAATGCAAAGTAACAGCAAATGAGGCTCACTTCAATGAGACACAGGCCTTGTTTAGGTTTGGAACAAAGAGGCTTCCATATTCTTCAAAGAATTTGCTCAGATTCTCAGTTTCCACTCCAGATTGAGGGGAAGAAAACTGTTCCCAGAGAGGTCATTTCATCAGCTTACACTTAGAAGTTGCATTGTCAATCACAGTGTGATCTATTCACTTCCTAATAGAATGTGACTGGGTATCTTGTTTTGCTTTGCTGTGAATCCTCTTGAATTAATTACACTGAAACCAGTTTACCAGTCCCTGTATGCTACCAAGCTGTTACTCTAGATTTCCAAAATTATGCAATACAGCCCAGAAAATAGAATTTTCCTCCAACCCAAATTATAAAGAGTGGGATAGATGAGAACAACTGTACCACAAAATTCAGACCATGAAACCAGAAATATCGTTCTGTTCATACTACTACAAAGAGCAGCTGCATTACTTAACAAATCACCACATCTATAACTGTGTCTACATCACTCTGCTCAAATCACCGGGTCATCATCATGTTCATTTCACTGCATTTACCTGGGTCTATATCACTCTCTCCTCAGCACTGCATTTATAGAGTCATAGAGATGTACAGCATGGAAACAGATCCTTCGGTCCAAGAGTCCATGCTGACCAGATATCTCAACCCAATCTAGTCCCACCTGCCAGCACCCAACCCATATCCCTCCAAACCCTTGCTATTCATATACCCATCCAAATGTCTTTTAAATGTTGCAATTGTACCAGCTTCCACCACTTCCTCTGGCAGCTCATTCCATACACGTACCAACCTCTGTGTGAAAAGTTCCTCTTAGGTCTCTTTTATATCTTTCCCCTCTCACCCTAAACCTATGCCCTCTAGTTTTGGACTCCTCAACCATAGGGAAAAGACTTTGCCTATTTATCCTATCCATGCCCCTCATAATTTTGTAAATCTCTATAAGGTCACCCTTCAGCCTCTGACGCTCCAGGAAAAACAGCCCCAGCCTGTTCAGCCTCTCCCTATAACTCAAACCCTCCAACCCTGGCAACATCCTTGTAAATCTTTTCTGAACCCTTTCAAGTTTCACAACATCTTTCCGATAAGAAGGAGACCAGAATTGCACACAATATTCCAACAGTGGCCTAACCAATGTCCTGTACAGCCGCAACATGACCTCCCAACTCCTGTACTCAATACTGCGACCAATAAAGGAAAGCATACCAAATGCCTTCTTCACTATCCTATCTACCTGCGACTCCACTTTCAAGGAGCTATGAATCTGCACTCCAAGGTCTCTTTGTTCAGCAACACGCCCTAAGACGTTACTATTCAGTGTATAAGTCCTGCTAAGTTTTGCTTTTCCAAGATACAGCACCTCACATTTATCTGAGTGTCCATTGTCCCTTCTGGTCAAGATCCTGTTGCAATCTGAGGTAACCCTCTTCGCTGTCTACTATACCTCCAATTTTGGTGTCATCTACAAACTTTCTAACCGTACCTCTTATGCTCGCATCCAAATCATTTATGTAAACGACAAAAAGTAGAGGGCCCAGTACTGATCCTTGTGGCACTCCACTGGTCACAGGCCTCCAGTCTGAAAAACAACCCTCCACCACCACCCTTTGTCTTCTATGTTTGAGCCAGTTCTGTATCCAAATGGCTAGTTCTCCCTGTATTCCATGAGATCTAACCTTGCTAATCAGTCTCCCATGGGGAACCTTGTCGTACACCTTACTTCAGTCCACATAGATCATATCTACTGCTCTGCCCTCATCAATCTTCTTTGTTACTTCTTCAAAAAACTCAAACAAGTTTGTGAGACATGATTTCCCACGCACAAAGCCATGTTGACCATCCCGAATCAGTCCTTGTCTTTCCAAATACATGTACATCCTGTCCCTCAGGATTCCCTCCAACAACTTGCCCACCACTGAGGTCAGGCTCACCGGTCTATAATTCCCTGGCTTGTCTTTACCACCCTTCTTAAACAGTGACACCACGTTTGCCAACCTCCAGTCTTCCAGCACCTCACCTGTGACTATCGATGATACAAATATCTCAGCAAGAGGCCCAGCAATCTCTTCTCTAGCTTCCCACAGAGTTCTCGGGTACACCTGATCAGGTTCTGGGGATTTATCCACCATTAGCTGTTTCAAGACATCCAGCACTTCCTCCTCTGTAATCTGGACATTTTGCAAGATGTCACCATCTATTTCCCTACAGTCTATACCTTCCATAACCTTTTCCACAGTAAATACTGATGCAAAATATTCATTTAGTACCTCCCCCATTTTCTGTGGCTCCACACAAAGGCTGCCTTGCTGACCTTTGAGGAGCCCTATTCTCCTCCTAGTTACCCATTTGTCCTTAATATATTTGTAAAAACCCTTTGGATTCTCCTTAATTCTATTTGCCAAAGTTATCTCATGTCCCATTTTTGCCCTCCGGACTTCCCTCTTAAGTATATTCCTACTTCCTTTATACTCTTCTAAGGATTCACTTGATCTATCCTATCTATACCTGAATCTATTTCACTCTCTCCTCAGCACTGCATTTATCTGGGTCTATTTCACTCTCTCCTCAGCACTGCATTTACCTCGATCTATATCACTCTCTCCTCAGCACTGCATTTATAGAGTCATAGAGGTGTACAGCATGGAAACAGACCCTTTGGTCCAAGAGTCCATGCCGACCAGATATCCCAATCCAATCTAGTCCCACCTGCCAGCACCCAACCCATATCCCTCCAAACCCTTCCTATTCATATACCCATCCAAATGTCTTTTAAATGTTGCAATTGTACCAGCCTCCACCACTTCCTCTGGCAGCTCATTCCATACACGTACCAACCTCTGCATGGAAAAGGTGCCCCTTAGGTCTCTTTTATATCTTTCCCCTCTCACCCTAAACCTATGCCCTTTAGTTCTGGACTCCTCAACCATAGGGAAAAGACTTTGTTTACTTATCCTATCCATGCCCCTCATAATTTTGCAAATCTCTATAAGGTCACCCTTCAGCCTCTGACGCTCCAGGGAAAACAGCCCCAGCCTGTTCAGCCTCTCAAACCCTCCAACCCTGGCAACATCCTTGTAAATCTTTTCTGAACCCTTTCAAGTTTCACAACGTCTTTCCGATAGGAAGGAGACCAGAATTGCACGCAATATTCCAACAGTGGCCTCACCAAGGTCCTGCACAGCCACAACATGACCTCCCAATTGCTGTACTCAATACTGCGACCAATAAAGGAAAGCATACCAAATGCCTTCTTCACTATCCTATCTACCTGCGACTCCACTTTCAAGGAGCTATGAATCTGCACTCCAAGGTCTCTTTGTTCAGCAACACGCCGTAAGACGTTACCATTAAGTGTATAAGTCCTGCTAAGATTTGCTTTTCCAAGATACAGCATCTTGCATTTATCTGAATTGTCCATTGTCCCTTCTGGTCAAGATCCTGTTGTAATCTGAGGTAATCCTCTTCGCTGTCTACTATGCCTCTAATTTTGGAGTCATCTGCAAACTTACTAACTGTACCTCTTACGCTCACATCCAAATCATTTATGAAAATGACAAAAAGTAGAGGGCCCAGCACCGATCCTTGTGGCACTCCACTGGTCACAGGCCTCCAGTCTGAAAAACAACCCTCCACCACCACCCTTTGTCTTCTATGTTTGAGCCAGTTCTGTATCCAAATGGCTAGTTCTCCCTGTATTCCATGAGATCTAACCTTGCTAATCAGTCTCCCATGGGGAACCTTGTCGTACACCTTACTTCAGTCCACATAGTTCACATCTACTGCTCTGCCCTCATCAATCTTCTTTGTTACTTCTTCAAAAAACTCAAACAAGTTTGTGAGACATGATTTCCCACGCACAAAGCCATGTTGACCATCCCGAATCAGTCCTTGCCTTTCCAAATACATGTACATCCTGTCCCTCAGGATTCCCTCCAACAACTTGCCCACCACTGAGGTCAGGCTCACCGGTCTATAATTCCCTGGCTTGTCTTTACCACCCTTCTTAAACAGTGACACCACGTTTGCCAACCTCCAGTCTTCCAGCACCTCACCTGTGACTATCGATGATACAAATATCTCAGCAAGAGGCCCAGCAATCTCTTCTCTAGCTTCCCACAGAGTTCTCGGGTACACCTGACCAGGTCCTGGGGATTTATCCACTTTTAACTGTTTCAAGACATCCAGCACTTCCTCCTCTGTAATCTGGACATTTTGCAAGATGTCACCATCTATTTCCCTACAGTCTATACCTTCCATAACCTTTTCCACAGTAAATACTGATGCAAAATATTCATTTTGTATCTCTCCCATTTTCTGTGGCTCCACACAAAGGCTGCCTTGCTGATCTTTGAGGGGCCCTATTCTCTTCCTAGTTACCCACTTGTCCTTAATATATTTGTAAAAACCCTTTGGATTCTCCTTAATTCTATTTGCCAAAGTTATCTCATGTCCCATTTTTGCCCTCCTGATTTCCTCTTAAGTATATTCCCACTTCCTTTATACTCTTCTAAGGATTCACTTGGTCTATCCTGTCTATAGCTGAAAATGTGTTGCTGGTTAAAGCACAGCAGGTCAGGCAGCATCTAAGGAACAGGAAATTCGACGTTTCGGGCCAGAGCCCTTCATCAGGAATGAGGAGAGTGTGCCAGGCAGGCTAAGATAAAAGGTAGGGAGGAGGGACTTGGGGGAGGGGCGATGGAGATGTGATAGGTGGAAGGAGGTCAAGGTGAGGGCTCCAGGCCTATCACCCTCACCTTGACCTCCTTCCACCTATCACATCTCCATCGCCCCTCCCCCAAGTCCCTCCTCCCTACCATTTATCTTAGCCTGCCTGGCACACTCTCCTCATTCCTGATGAAGTGCTCTGGCCCGAAACGTCGAATTTCCTGTTCCTTTGATGCTGCCTGACCTGCTGTGCTTTAACCAGCAACACATTTTCAGCTCTGATCTCTAGCATCTGCAGACCTCATTTTTTACTATCCTGTCTATACCTGAGTTTATTTCACTCTCTCCTCAGCACTGCATTTACCTGGGTCTATATCATTCTCTCCTCAGCACTGCATTTATTTGGGTCTGTATCACTCTCTCCTCAGCACTGCGTTTATCTGGGTCTATAACACTGTTCCACAACATGCATTTCTCTGGGAATACATCATTCTCTCTGCAGCACAACATTTTTCTGGGTCAAATCACTCTCTCCATAGCACGACATCCATACCATTCTTTCCAAACCATTGTATTTGTAATCCTGCACTGTTAATTTGTAACATAATTGATAGACTGAACTGGTAAAACATTTTTTAGCTTGTTTGCTGTGCATTGAAAGAGATAGGAGCTTCAGAATATAAATTATAAAGAGTGGGATAGATGAGAACAACTGTACCACAAATTCAGACCATGAATCTAGAAATATCATTCTGTACGTACTACTACAAGAGCAGCAGTATTATTTAATAAATCACTACATCTATATCTGTGTCTGCATCACTTTGCTCTCAAATCCTGTAATATCAACACTCCTTGATCTCAAGCTCCAATGCAGCCAAATTCACCGTTTTCATTCTTCGTGTTCTTCCAATTCCTTAATCACTGGTAGCTTCAAGACTTTCTGCCTGGAGTATATATAGAGTTATTGCATGACAGAAACAAACCCTTCAGTCCAACTCCTCCAGGCCAACCAGGTTTCCTAACCTGATCTAGTCCCATTTACCAGCATTTGCAGCAGAAGGCCTATAACCTCAAATAGTTTTAATACTAAAGCAGCAAATAATTTATTAAGTGCTGACAATCCCAGAATGCTGCCAAATAGTTTGAGACAGAGAGAGAGCGAGCTATGCCCTTTCATGCATCATTTGAAAACTCATTTGTGGGAGTTGGGTGTTGCAAGCTGGAGCAGCATTTATTTCACATTCCTATTGCCCTTGAAAGGTGGTGGTGTGCTGTCTTTTTGAATTGCTGTAGTCATGTGACATGGATGCACACATAGTGCTATTGGGAAAAGGGCTCCAGGAGGTTTACCATGCAACAATAAAGGGCCTTTGATATATTTCTAAAGATAATTGGGCACATTGCCAAGCTGCAACTGTCCATTTCATTGTAGACCCAGTGTCTCCCAGATCCTTCAGCACCAACTACATTTTATCTATCTGACCCCAGTGCTGCTCTCAGCTTCTCAGCCTCAACCTTTAGTCCAGTGATCTCATCAATGTTTCATATAAGTAGAATCATGGAGTCATACTGCATGAAAACAGATTCATTAGTCCAACTTGTCAGCGCTGACCAGACATCGCTCTAAACATTTCTTATTCATATACCTATACAGATGTCTTTTAATTGTTGTAATTGTACTCATCTTCATCACTTCCTCTGGCAGCTAATTCCTTATATTTACCACCCTTTGAGTGAAAAGGTTCTCCTCAGATCCTTTTTAAATCTTGTCCCTCTCATTCTTAAGAAGGGTTTATCTTATGCCAAAAGGTTAGATCATTCATCCCAATTCACATTGGAGTTTAGATGAATGAGAGGTGATCTTATTGGGACCTTAATTTCCCCTTAAACCTATGCCCTCTGGTTTTGGACTCCCCCTGCATAAGAAAAAGACCTTGACTATTCACCCTATCTATGTTCCCCCAGTTCTCAAAAACACAGTCACTTCCACTCATTGGCATATTATCAGTTTCAACAATGATGATGACAAACTAAGTGTATACAAAATATTTATCACACCACTGCTATTATTGTTGTACTGAGAAATATATGGGTGAGGGTGTAACATGATGATGTGTATATGATAGCATTTATGTGGTGGTATGTATACAAAAGGAACAGAGGAACACAGGATTTTGGGTCAGGTGTAGGCCATTCAGCTCTTCAAATCTGCTATACTATTCAATAAGATTTTGACCTAACTAATTATGGTCTCAACTCTACTTTCCTGTCTGCTGTCATGCCTAAGGCACTCTGAGAGAGAACAAAAGAGAGAGAGACAGAGAAAGAGAGACCGAGAAAGAGGGAGAGAGAGAAAGAGAGAGCAAGAGAGAGAGCACACGAGGGAGAAAGAGAAAGAGAGAGAGAGAGCGAGAGAGAGGAGGAGGGGGTAGAGAGAGAGAGAGAGAGAGAGAGAGAGAGTAATGCCTTAAAAGAATAACATATTGTTTTTAAACTGTGACCCCAAGTTCTAATTTTGCCACAAAGGGAAATATTCTCCATGTATCCCCTCTCATCATTTATGTCCCAATAAGATCACTTCTCATTCATCTAACTCCAATGTGTACCAGATGAATGATCTAACCTTTTGTCATAAGATTAAGAATGAATGAGAAAACCTTCCCTGAAGAGCTATGATCTAACCAAGGCCCTACTCAACTGCAGTAAAATCTGCCTACTTTTATACTCCACTCTTTTTGGAAGAATCACCAACATATCATTTACCTTTCTAATTGCTTGCTGCACCTGCTTACTAACTTTATCCCTAACTTACCAGGACACCAAAATCACACTGTACCATTGAGTTCTATAATCACTCTCCATTTAAATTGTACACTGCTTTTCTATTTCTGTTAAAATAGACAGGTCCACAATTTCCCACAATATTCTCCATTAGCTTTTTTTTTGCTCATTCATTGAACCTGCCTATGGTCCATCTTCACTGGACAACTTGTCACTGTCAAATTTAACTGCCCTTCCTCCAAGTGATTGACATAGCTTGGAAACAGCTCAGGCCCGATGCTGAGCCCTGAGGCACTCTACTACTTACAGCTTGCCAACTCATAAAAAAGACCCATCTAACCATACTCTGCTTCCTACCTAATCCTATATCCATGCTAATGTGTGACCCCAACACCATGAACTTTTATTTTCTGTGGTAACTTTTAGTGTGGTATCTTATCAAAAGTTTTATGTTATGATTGCTATCACCTAGAAGCTCCTTTACTGTTAGTATTGTTTAACATTTTTTCTGTCTTTTCACCTTGTCCTGTTACATTTATTTACACACTTGGAGTTGTTTCTTTTCTTGCATCCCAATCAGAATTGTATCCCCACATTTCTTCTTCCAAATGAGCAATGTCACATTTCTCAGTTTTTGCATTTCTTGTCATTTGTTTATACAGGTCCATGTTATTGATATTTACCGAAAAGCACTGTGATTCCGTATGAACTCCTAGGGGAAGCTATTTGTATTATTTGCTCCAGTTCCTTTAATCACAATTTTTGTTTTCCTGTTTCTTAATCAATTTCATCCATTTTAATCTGATGGGTTTAAATTTTACTAACATGTGAATTATGTATCACTTTATCAAACATGGTTTGAAAGTATCAGCTAACATACCCTTATCAATCTTCTCAGTTACTTCATAAAATAATTCCAGGATGTGAAAGTTAATTTTTCCAAATTCATTCATAGGTGGTTACTTATTAGTGTTTTTTTTAAAAGTGGCTTTTCATTAGGTACCAGATTGTTTTCTGATATTTCTCCTACCATTGATGGTCATAGCTGGCTTTTAGTTGTTGGGCTTATCCCTGTCCCCCTTTTTTTTTGCAGAGTGGTGTCAACTTTGTGACCATCCAGTCTTCTGACAAAACTCCCATGTTCAGGAAGGATTGAAAATTGCGGCTTGAGCCCCTCGTTAATTCTGTCTACTGACCATGAACAATCTAAAAAGAAACATCCTGCTCTAGACCAGCTGGCATTTTAAATTTAATTAAGACCTCAATATATTTTGTATCCTATCTATTTCTCTACCAGCTCAATCTTTACTGTAATGGCAGAATTTCCTTCTTCAGTTCAGACTGACATGAAATATTCTTTTAATACCTCAGCCATCCCTTCTGATGTATTCTTGGTCAGTAATCATTCTCAACCTACCTCTCCTAATTTTTTCCTGTTTAAAATTCGCTTTTTTAAAATCAACTATCAGTCGGTGAAAGTTGGTGTTTGAAAGTTATTGTGCTGTGTCCCAAAAGGATATGCTATACAATCTCTGCCTTTCCACGTTTGCCCATTCCACAACTACAAAACTTGCTAATATGGTGGGAGCATGTTTTACTTTGTTAAAGGCGCTATATTAATGTAAACTATTCCTCTTGCCACTAATGTGAAGGGCACTCACCTTATGCAGCAGTTCTTCATTGTAGTAGATGATATTGTTGGAGGAAGGCGTGTGACCCTCTTCCGTGTCTGTGTCTAAAACAGATGATCCATAAGCACTATCTTGGCAATAGAGCTCTCCGTCACGGCCAGACTGCAAATCGAACCCAGGTTCCATCGGCTCTTCTTCTTCCGAAGCAGCTGAGCTGACGGAGTAGGAAGTGAAAACAGCTCCCGGCTGCCGTTGACAAGACACCTTCAGGCTCAGGGACAGCTCTGTGCCAACGCTCTCCGCGTTCCGCCCCTCTGTCGTTCAAGCACAATGGGCAGCCTCTGCGGGGAGCGCTTCAGCACCACGGCCAGTTCCCCCCAGCTGCTGCTTTCTGTTGCGCTGAGGAAAGTGGAGGGAGTGGCAGCTGAGACTCCACTCCACGGGAATCTCTCAGCAGCTTGTTCACAGCTCCAGCCCCCGCTGTCTCCTCCCTCCGAACTTCCCCAAAAGGCAACACACGGAAACAGCACGCAGTGACGTGGAACGCAATGCTCATTGACACCATCCACAGTCTTCAAGAGCTTCATGTTCCAGCCAGCCTCAGTGCAAAGCCAATCCTGAAGTTTGGATATGCGGATCATGACTGTAGCAATGCGGATATTAGAACACGCACTTTCATTTCCCTAAAAGTAAGGGTGTCACTGTGCAGAGCGATTAGGGAGAGCTCTCCCGTTTTTATGAATGGAGTTCCAGGCGCATTGACCCGAAGAAACAAGACAGAATAGAAAGACATACAATCTCATTCATTGCATGATGTCTCGATTTCGGAGAATGCAAGTACATTTTCATTGCAGAATGAGTCGTTTGCTTTAAAATTAAAAACAAAACAAAAGAACCGCTGGTGCTGGAAATCTAAAATAAAACGTTCCGGAGAAACTCAGCAACTCTCGCGGCATCTGAAGAGAGAACCGTTCTTCAGTAGAACTAAACTGGAAACGTTGACCCTGTTTTCCGTCCACAGATGCTGATGTTGAGTTTCTCCAACAATTTCTGTTTTTCTGTGTTTCAGATCTCCAGCGTCGGCTACGTCATCAAATAATTCTAAGATTTGAAAACATAATTTACCCAAATCCATTCATTGACTGTTACTTATTACAGTTCTTCATGTTCCAGATTGGCTCTTTGATATTTCTCTTGTTGATGATGTTCACTACTGGCCTATAATTATTGGGGTCATCCCTGTCTCCCTTTTTGAAAAGTTTGTAAACTTTGTGACCATCCAGTCCCCCAATAAACCTTCCATGTTCAGAAAGGATTGAAAAGTTGTGAGTTGGTGGAGGTACAATATACACTAAATGATGCAGGAAAAGAGATAACTCAATGTGCAAATAAATATGACTGGATGAGATGATAAAACTGATAAAAAGTTAGACTAGTAACAGTGTGGAAACAGGCCCTTTGGCCCAACCAGTCCACACTGACAATGTGGACTAGCATGGCCAATCCACCTAGCCTGCACATTTTTGGACTGTGGGAGGAAACCGGAGCAAACCCAGACACGGGGAGAATATGCAAACTCCACATAGTCAGTCGCCTGAGGCTGGAATTGAACCTGGGTCGCTGGCCACTGTGCCACCAATCAATTAGGCATAGCTTCAAGTTTCTTTGTTTCATTGAAGCACAGTTAATGTTTCGAGTCCAGTGGCCCTTCATCAGAACGGAAGATAGCTGGAAAAGCATGATATTTATGTTGGTTACAAGGGTGGGGGTGTGAGGAGATATTAGAGTTAATGGAGATGGTGCAGAGAGAGAGAGAAAGGATAGACGAACAGTGAATGCTCATGATAAGCTGAGAGAAATCAATTGATAGGTGAGGTTATAACCAGAAGTGTCAAAAATGTACTGGGACCTAAGTGCATGGGGAAAGGAAATGAACAAGGTATTCACATTCTGAAATTGTTAAACTCACTGTTGAGCCGTGAAGGCTGTAAGGTCCCCCCTAGTTGAAGATGATGTGCTAATCTGCCAGCTTGCATTAAGCCTCACTGGAGAACTGTTGCAGTCTTGAGAAGGAAATGCTGACCTTGGAAGATGATGGTGCATTGAAGTAGTAGTCAACTGGAAGCACTGGATTATTTTTTGGGACAGAATGTAGGTTAACTCTGTTACCTCTGCTTTCTCTCCACAGATGTTGCCAGAGCTGCTAAATTTCTCCAACACTTTTTGTTTTTGAGTCATTTGTTTTGTCTGCTTTCGACATGATGGTGAAATATCCCAGATCTAGTTTCAGCCCCTAGCTGACTTAATATGAACAGAACATTTGGCACAAACTTGGTTGGATGACAGAGAGATAATATTTCCACATAAACTTATAAACATAAATGTAAAGGGAATGGTGTTTTGGGGTCACAGTTCTGGGGTTTGATCAAGTACATGGATTGATGCACATTCACAAACAACTGTCACCTTTATTCTGTTAACTTATGTCAGTTAGATCACTGGTATCAGTGCATAAAGTGAGTGGACAACAAATAATTGGGCCCAGAGAGTAAAAGGAACAACTTGTAGAACTGTCCTAGACCTAATTCTTGTTTCACATGAGATTTAAAGAGATGTACAACACTAGAATAATGAATTTTAGGAAGTAACAGTCTATAGATTAGTACCATCTACTGAGCTTCTCAGTCCCTTCATTGCAGACATTGGCTGACAACACATTTCCACAATCTGCCATCCCTTGAATACTTATCCTGAATACAATTAATGCTTGAGATCAAATTAGAAACAAGCTGCTGGCGAGCTGTGACAAGTTGGATATTGGTTCAAAGTGAGTTCAAATCCAAGTCTAAAATCTTCACAGTTGTGCATGTATCTTGGATTGCAGCATAGTGGGATTTTTTTTTCTTTTGTTTTTCGCACGTGAAAATAATGCTGGCTGGGTCAGCATTTATTTCCTAACCCTAATTGCCCTTGAGAAGGTGGGGGTGGTGAGCTACCTTCTTAAACCACTCTGGTCCATGTGGTGTGAGGACACCCACAATGCTAAGGAAAAGAGTCTCAGAATTCTGAACCAGAAACTGTAAAGGAACAATGATAGACAGACTGTGAATTTTAAAACAAAGCAATTCTCACCACCTTGCCATGGACAGATTGCAGTTTAATTTTTCCCCTTTTTAAACAGTGGGGCATATTTCCTCACTCCATCTGTTTGTCAGCTCTGAGTTTGTAAGGACCACAGCACCGTGGTAAAGTTAAACTAGAAACAAGGTTTATTTCACACACGCTCACATGCTTTCACACACTTGCATCTGGGTGTAAATTACTTCAGTATCTGAGAAGTAGCAGCTGCTGCTGAACATTGTACAATCATCAGTGAACACCCTCATTTCTGACCTTATGGTCATTAATGGAACAGCTGTAGATAGTTGGGCCTAGGACACTGCCTGAGGAACTCCAGCTGTGATGTCCTGGAGCTGCGATGATTGTGGGAAGGCAATGGCCAGTTGGTATTATCACTGCACTAACAATCCAGATGCCAGTATTGATCAGGGGACCTGGGTTTGCATTATTATGGCAGATGATGGAATTTGAATTCAATCTTTTTTAAAAATGTGGAATTAAGTGTTTAATAGCATTTAGGACAGTCATTTACTGAATTGGACTACTTGTATTTTGAGGCCAATTGTGGACCTGGGTGAGGTTCTATATTTCTGTGTATATACCATTGTTTGAACTATACTATATTTCTAGGGGTGGAGCACACGTCTTTGTACTGTTGTTAGAATGGTGCCAAGGCTCAGAGCCTCTGCAGTATCTTGTGCCTTGATATCACATGGAGTGAATTAATTTGGTTGAAGACTGGCATCTGTGATACTGAGGATACTGGAAGAGGCTGAGATGGATCATTTATTTGACACTTCTGGCTGAAGATGGTTGCAAATGCTTCACCCTTGTTTTTTCACGCTGATGGTTTGTGCTCCACCATAATTAAGGATAGGGGACACTTTTGGAACTTCACCTTCAGTCACTTGCTTGATTGTCCAACCTTCACAATGGTTCACTATGGCTGGGTTGCACAGCTCAAATCTGATCTGTTGGTTGTGGATTCACTTAGCTTAGCCTATTGCTTGCTGTTTCTGCTTTTCAACATTCTAATGTCAGTTATTGTAGCTTCAGTACATTGATATCTCATTATTAAGTATGCTCTGTGATGCCCCTGGCATGTCCTCATGCACTCTCTATTGAACCCCAATTGATTTCCTGGCTTGATGATAATGCTAGAGTGGGGGAATGGCCCAAACCCTGAGGTTACAGATTGTGATTGTACAATTCTGATGCTGCTGATGGCCCATACCATCTCATAGGTGCCTTGTGTTGGGTTTCCTGATGTGTTTGAAATCTATCCCATTTAACAGGAAGCAGAAAGTCGGAATGAATGGGCCTTTTTCAGGGTGGCAGGATGCCATGGCTTATGTGTCCCAAAGGCTGCTGCTGGGACCTCAGTTTACAGTTCATAGAAATAACTTTGATACTGGGATCGAAGGTATGGGAGCTAAATTTACTGACGACACAAAGGGAGGTATGAAAGGGCATTGTGAATAGGATGCTTGCAAAGATATATAGTTAGGTTAAATAAGTAGACAGAGATCTAACAAATGGGAAAATGTGAAACTTTTCATTGAGGCAGGAAGGATAAGAAAAGAGAGACACATTAACTAAACGGTGAGAGGTCGCAGAGCTCTGAGATGCAGTGAAATCTGGATGACCTAATGCACGAGTCACAGATGGTTAGTGTTCAGGTACAGCAAGAAAGCAGGAAACCTAATAGAATATTATGTTTTATTGCAAGGGGAATTGAATGCAAGAGTCAGGATGTTAAGGTCCATTTATACAGAGCATTGGTGAGACCGGTCTGGACTACTGTAATAAAGATAAAGTACTGTGGATGCAGGAATTCTGAAGCAACACACAGAACGTTGGAGAGATTCTGTTTCTCTCCCCATTGATGCTGCCTGATCATGAGTTAATGTTTTGAATCTGGCATGATTCTTTTTCAGAACTGAAAGGTTTTGGGGAATAGATTCTTTTTTAAACTTCTGACCGAGGCAGAGGAGGAGAGAGAGGGCAGTTGGTGATAGAGGCCCAATGCAAAAGACCAAGCGGCTGTTAATAGTGAAGGAAGAAAAACAAGATGTAAAAAGGTGGAAATTAAGTACAAAGGGAGATAACTGGTCCCTGTTGTTAAAGTTAGCAATCACGCAACACCAGGTTACAGTCCAACAGGTTTATTTGAAAGTATTAGCTTTTGGAACACTGTTCCTTTATCAGGTGTAGCTAGTGGGGCAGGATCATAAGATACAGAATTAATAGCACAAGATCATAGTGTCATGCAACTGAAATAACATATCGAACAAACCTAGATTGCTGTTAAGTCTTTCATCTTTCATCTTTTAGACTAATCAGTTGCATGAACTAGGAGCAGCGCTCCGAAAGCTAGTACTTCCACATAAACCTGTTGGATTATTATCTGGTGTTGTGTGATTATTAACTTTGTCCATCCCAGTCAAACACCAGCACTTCCTCATCCTTGCTACTAAATGAGAAGTAAATAAGATCCAAATGAAACAGAGGAAGTTGGGGAAAAGGAATATAAGAAGATGAAGATATAATGCAACCAGTTTCTGAACTTAAATTCAATATTGAAACCTTAAGGATGTAAAGTGCCGAAGAAGCAATGAGGTGTCTGCCTTGAGTTTACATTGTGCTTCATTGAAACATTGCAGTGGGCTCAGGGCAGAAATACAGAAATAGAAAGTGATGGGGAGGTAGGGATCGTTCCTCTGGATGGACTGGAGGTGTTCTGAGAAGCACTTAATCTTTCCAGTGTAAAGGAGACTTCATTGTGAGCAGTGAATATAGTTGACTAAATTTAAAGAAGTATAAGTAAAACACTGCATCACCTGAAGGGTGGGTCTGGAACCTTAGAAAATGAGGAGGGAGGAGTTTAATAGGCAAGCTTTACACCTATTGCGATGGTGTGGGAAGGTGTGATAGGAAAAATGAGGATCTGTTAGGAGTGATGGAGGATTGGATCCATGTGAAATATTGACAGTAGTGGGAATGGGAAGATGTGTTTGGTGGTGGTATATTGCTGGAGGTGGCAGAAATGCTAAGGGATGATCCTTTGAATGCAGAGACAAGAAAGATGGAAAGTAAGGATAAGGGAAACTCTATTGTGGTTCTGGGAAATGGGGGAAGGGGTGAGGGCAGAAGTGCGGAAGATAGGTCCTGTCAACCACAATGGTTGGGAACCATCGATTAAGGAAAAAAGTGGTCATTCAGAGGCAGCCTGGTGGAAGCATCATTATCCAAACAGATGTGACAGAGGTAGAGAAACTGAGAGAACAGAATGGAATCTATGAAGTGAATTCAAAGTCTACAACTACTATGTTCTCCAGAACTTTAGCCTAGCCTCTGGATTGTTGTCCTGGTGACATTAATCCACACAACCATGTGGATTAAGATACCTAATATGGTCAAATCTCATGTGACTTCAAGAAATAACCAGATTTCCTGCTGGTAAATGATGGTCCTTTATCTGTGACCTTTGAGGACTGCATGTGTTGCAAAAGGTGTGTGCAATTTCTTTATCATCACTCCAATGTTTGACAAATGCAAGTCAAACCACTCTGAGTGCAGGTCTACAATAACTTAGAACATTGAATCCACGAAAGGACCAGCGTGAAACCAAGTCCAAAATTTACCCAACCATTCCCAGCGATGTGGGGAGTTGCAGGTGGTCATATTTGACCTTGCTGACATTCACAACATTGCCCCACCAACCCAGCTTTGTTTGCATCCAAGCCTGGCAACCAGATACAACATCTCACCAACATCTTCATTTTCGAGACCTCTGGTGGAGTTCAGTGAGTATTTGTTGCCAACCTTTGTTCGGGACAATCACTCTTGCTCCCCATGACAATGAGTCGTCCTTGACCATGAGCTGGTGTCTCTGGCTTCATAAAGGTTTCAATTTGAGTTGTGAAGACTCTTTGGCTTCCTCCATCAAAACCAATCATTTCAGTTTGGAAAGGACTGGACCTTTCTGTGTCCAAAGTCTGATATTATTAGCAGTGATTGGGAGCATGTCCAGAAAGTGTAATATCATTATAAGATCTTCCAATGGGTGTACCACTGCTATTGGATGGCGGTTCAATGCATCTGCATTCGTGTCTCAGCCTCATGGACAGTGTTCTAACTTATAATTATAAATTAATATGAGAGTCCACTGCTGAATGTGACCTGAAGCTATGGGCAGCACTGTCCTAACCTCTTTAAGCTGACCAAATGGGGTTTGTGGTCCATGATTATCACAAATTTTTCTCCATAAATGTACTGGTGCAACTTCCTGACTCCAAATATGATGCCAATCCTTCTTTTTCTACCTGGGTGTAGTTACACACTGCATTAGCCCCTATCCTGAATGACTAAACGATTAGGTGTTCCTCTCCGTTGGGCTGCCTATGAGTCAATACAACATTGATGCAGTATGGGGAGGCATCGCATGTTAATATCAGGTCTTTCTCAGGGTCATAGTATGCCAACACCTTAGAGCTATTTCTTTATTTCATTGAAAGCTAGGGCTTGTCTATGCAACCATTTGCAAGGCTGACCCTTTTTTAGGAGAAAGTGAGGACTGCAGATGCTGGAGATCAGAGCTGAAAATGTGTTGCTGGAAAAGCGCAGCAGGTCAGGCAGCATCAAAGGAGCTGGAGAATTGATGTTTCGGGCATAAGTCCTTCTTCAGGAATGAGGAGGGTGTGCCAAGCAGGCTAAGATAAAAGGTAGGAAGGAGGGAATTGGGGAGGGGTGTTGGAAATGTGATAGGTGGAAGGAGGTTAACGTGAGGGAGATAGTCCGGAGAGGGGGTGCCATGGCAACACGACGTCTGGAGGAAGAGCACCTCATCTTCTGCATAGGAACCCTCCAACCACAAGGGATGAATGCAGATTTCTCCAGCTCCCTCATTTCCCCTCCCCCCACCTTATCTCAGTCCCAACCCTCAGACTCAGCACCGCCTAACCCTTTTTTAGAAATTGTTGCAAAGGTGCTTCTTCAATATTCAGTTTCCTACCTTATCAAATGCACCAAACAAGCTAGATGTTGAAAATTACTGGCTGTCCGGAATCGCCATGTTGCCCAGCACCAAACAGCATCTCAGGTCCTGATCCATGGGCACCAGCCACACATATTCCTCATCCAAGGCCATTGGCATTCAATATTCGCCAATCCCTCAGGGCCATCATGCCACCTCTCCAATCCACTGTCATTACACTCAGGAAGCACAAACTTGCATTGCAGGGTTTGACTATCAACTCACATTGAAAGGCTGCAGCAGGGCTACAATGTGCAGGGACAGGAACCCAGTTCACGGATTGAACCAAGTTGCATCGCAATACTGATCGCTGCTCTGTCAGTGCTGCCTCATTCATATTTTCAGCATCCATGCCTTGCTATGCCATGCTATTCCTATTAGTACTTCAGCCTGGGACAAAGGCTATCAGTACAGCCATACTGATGTGCCTTTTGTGCAGACACACAGGCATTTGTCATTAGAGATCTGTCTGTTGGGTCGGGATGAGAGTGGGAGGATATGGAAGTTTAGTGGGGAATTTCTTATTGTACGCCACACACTGAGACATCAGTCTAACGCCTAAAGCAAGTGCCAACTGCCTTTATGGCAAACGCTCTGCACATTCATTCAACCAAATAGACCTGTCAGGAACTGAATGGAGGATAGAGTTCAGCCAATGGAGGATGATGGGTCTGTTGGTTGGGGGGTAGGGGGAATGGGTCTCAGTACTACCAGTCACAGCGTAGTCAGCTCACAGTACAGGGGTTGTCCACAGGCAGTGACCAGCTTGGGGCACTCCTGATCAGGGACCTGGTCAGTCTTGTGCGACCAACATGGACATCATGTATTGTCAGTTGGGGAGCTTGAAAAATAGCTCTCAGGTGTGTGGTCAGTCATGTCCAGGGGCTGCTCATTGAAGTCAATCAGTCTAATACAGCCCCAAGGGTCTGTCTGTTGATCATGTAGGAGGGTGCAAGGTGCTTGTGTAGATTGCTAAAAGAATGGTGGAGGATATGGGGAAGCAGAGACATTAATAGAGCTGGGAACTCAGGTAGTTTTGGCGGGTGTGGGGGGGGGGCGGTGGGATTCTCGAGGTGCATGGAAGTGGGAAGGACACAGTGCAGGATACGCGGCACCAGAGAGCATGGGAGGCTGCAGCAAGGGGGTTATTGGCAATGACCATGAGTGTGGCCTGCACATAGAGAGTGGAGAGGAGCAGGGTAGGCATCATTAAGGTGTCATGTCAGGGCTCAGGCAAAAGAAAGGACAGTTGAAGGCAAAGTTCAATGTGAGAGTTGATCTGTACATGGGGTGGGGTGGGGGTGGGGGGGGTGGTCAATGGGTGGCAGTCAGCTCTCAGGTTAGAAGATGTATCCTCTAACCTTACTGGGGCTTTGGTGGGGGGAGGGTAACTGGCGACAAGGCAGGGTCCAGTGCTGGCAATGCCCTTGTGAGCTGCGTTCCCTGCCATCACTTGCCTTTCTCTAGATGGAAAACGTGACCAGAAAATGGCTGGACTATGCCCAGATGGACAGGATCAATGTCACTTTGAGAGGGGATCCACCTTTGCTGGATGTTAGAATAATAAACCCCAGCCAGATTTCATTTACAATCACTCCTTTGCCCAATAACAATATAGAGTGAAATGTGCTGATGTGTCAGGTGCTGATAAAAGGTATATTGCACCGGCTAAAACCACATTGTCATCTCAGGGATTCAAGAGTTTGTGGAAATGACTCAACGGGAGGTGAATGTAGGGCAAAAGCATCCCATCACTTGTGGAGTATCCAAGGGAGCTGTGGGGCAAGGGGAACATTAAGGCATCATGTGACATGTAAGGATGACGATGGAGTCTAATGAATGCAGTGAAAGATGGAATGGTTGAGGAAGGTCTGAGGTGGGAAGGGTGTTGGAGAGAGCAGTCACTCCCTTTTTGGTGTTATGTGTTGGAAGCTCAGCTGGATGGCACCTTCACAAAGTTATTGCTCATGCTGCAACCTGGGATGTGGTGGAACAGGTGGTATAGATGTTAAAGGTCTGGTTTCCAGTGTTGGACAAGTTTGAGGTGCTGCTGTATAGTCTTGACAGAATGTGCCACATCATTCAGCTAAGTTGTGCTCCACACAATTGGAGCAGGGAGCAAGGGAATGTGATAGATGCTGAGGAACTGGGAGAACAAGTGCAGTCATCCAAGGAGAAGGATGAAGACACTGGGGAGGAGAAAGCTCCCACAGAACTTAGAACATTGCAGCGCAGCACAGGCACATCTGCCCTCAAAAGTAGTGTCACCCTGTGAAACTAATCTGAAGTCCATTTGACTGACACTATTCTATTCTATTCTTGTCCATATGCCTGTCCAATGACCATTTACGTTTCCTTAAAGTTGATGAGTTTAGAATTGTTGCAGGCAATGCGTTCCACATCCCTGCTACACTCTGAGTAAAGAAACTACCTCTGACATCTGTCCTATATCTATCACCTCCTCAATTTAAAGCTCTGTCCCTTCATGCTAGCCATTACCATCCAAGGAAAAAGGCTCTCACTGTTGACTGCATCTAACCCTCTGATTATCTTATATGTCTCAATTAAGTCACCTCTCAACTTTCTTCTCTCTAACAAAAACAGCCTCGAGTTCTTCACCCTTTCCTACCTATATCGTTACCGCCTATGTGGATCACGAGTTGGGGCTACTCTCCCTCCCTCACAAGAATCCCGAAAGCAAGATCTAAGACATCACAAACACTGACATCTGGAGGCAACACACCAACTGTGAGTCACTCTCATTCCCACAGAACCTCCTGTCTGTCCCTCTAACTCTCCCCTTCCCTTCCGAGCAACAGGGACAGACTTTGCGCTAGAGACGTGTACCCCATGGCTTACCCCTGGTAAGTATCTCTCCTCCCCCAAACAGTATCCAAAATGCTATACTTGTTATTGAGGGGAACAGCCATAGGAGATCCTTCCACTGCCTGCTGGTTCTCTGACAGTAAATTATCTGCCTTTTTCTTGCACCTGAGGTGTGACTACCTCCCTGTAACTCCACTTCCCGAATAATCTGAAGTTCATTCAGCTCCAGCTCCCTAACGCGGTATTCGAGGAGCTGGAATTGGGTACACTTCCCGCAGATGCAGTCAGCAGGGACACTAGTGGTGAGCCTTACCTCCCACATTCTGCAGAGGAAAATTCAACCGCCTTAACCTCCATTCCCACTATTCTAAATTCCCAAAGAGAATGTAGAAAAACAAAGTATAATATAAAGTTACCTTACCAATCCAACACATTGAAATTGTTTTTTGGTTGGAGGAGAAGGATGGGTGGGAGACACTATCTAAGTAATGCAAATATATTACTTCACTTATTCAGCAGACCTGTGTCTGCTCCTGCCCAGCGTGTGCTCCGCCTATTCATGAGGTAAGTTTATATAATTGTAAATTTACCTTCCCGGCAGGTCCTCACTGTCACTCTCCCACTGCTGCTACTGCTACTGGCAAAAAGTGGAGACCGCTGAACACACGAGGCAAGTTTATACAATTTCAAACTTTCCCTCCCGGCAGGCCCCTGCTGTCACCCCTCCCACCACCACTGCCACTTTGTAGGTTCATGAGCAGTAATTGCACCAAATAGACAGAGCATTCAGCATAAGAGAGTGTAACAAAGGCAGTGTAACAGTTATGGGGCTTCTGGATCAATCAAATTGATGATGGAGGTCTAGAAAGTTAGCTTGTTGGAATTTTGTGACAGATTCCTGGATTAGTACATTATGGAACAGTATTTAGATTTAATATTGTATAATGCACACAGGGTAAATTAGTAATATGTAATAAAAGAAGCAATGATTGTAATATAAATTAATTCAATTTTAATTTTGTAAGCAATACAGTCAATCACAAACTTAATCTTAATTAATCTTAAACTTACATGATACAATTATATTTGCATAAGAGGAGAACTGGCTAAGGTGGCCCAGTGGCTCAGTGGTTAGCGCTGCTGCCTCACAGCACCAGGGACCCATTTTCAATTCTACCCTCAGACGATTGTCTGTGTGGAGTTTGCACATTCTCCTCATGTCTGTGTGGGTTTCTTCTGAGTGCCCTGGTTTCCTTCCACTGTCCAAAGACATGCAGTTTAGGTAGATTGACTGTGCTAAATTGACCATATAGTGTTCAGGGATGTGTAAATTAAGAGGATTAGTCTTGGGAAATGTAGGGTGGTGTGGATGTTCTTCAGAGGGTTGTCTTGGACTTGATAGGCCAAATGGTCTGCTTTCACACTGTAGATTAGATTAGATTTAGATTTACAGTGTGGAAACAGGCCCTTCGGCCCAACAAGTCCACACCGACCCGCCGAAGCGAAACCCACCCATACCCCAACATTTACCCCTTACCTAACACTACGGGCAATTTAGCATGGCCAATTCACCTGACCCGCACATCTTTGGACTGTGGGAGGAAACCGGAGCACCCGGAGGAAACCCACGCTGACACGGGGAGAACGTGCAAACTCCACACGGTCAGTCGCCTGAGTCGGGAATTGAACCCGGGTCTTCAGGCGCTGTGAGGCAGCAGTGCTAACCACTGTGCCACCGTGCCACCCACTAATATGTAATATGATCAAACAAAATCAACTTGACATTATGAAAGGGAAATCACATTTGACAAATTTAGATTTGATTCCCTGCAGCATGGAAACAGGCTCTTCGGCTCAACCAATCCACACTGACCCTCTGAAGAGCAACTCATTCCGCTACTCTGTATTTACCCCTGACTAATACAGCTAACACTATGGGAATTCAGCACGGCCAATTCACCTGACCTGCACATCTTTGGATTATGGGAAGAAACCGGAGCACCCGGAGAAAACCCACGCACATTCGGGGGAGAGTGTGCAAACTCCACACAGACAGTTGCCCAATGCTGGAATCAAACCCAGGTCCCTGGTGCTGTGAGCCACCATGCCTTTATTAGAATGTTTTGAGAGTGTAACTCGAAAGGTTGATAATAAGGAGCTACTAGATATCATATACTTGGATTTCAAGAAGATGTTCAAATAAAGTGCCTTGCGGTGATCTGCTGTTTGTTGGAGTGCCACCAGCTATGGTCTGCCCCTTTTGGTTGGTGCGAACGGAACTAAGTTCAACTGTTAGTGTCTGAGCAGCTGAGACTGAATCACTCCCCACCTGGACACTGAGTTATTGAGGCAAGAAACCCTGGCCGATTTCCACTTGTACAGCTATCAGATTGAAACAAAAAGCTAGAAATTGCTGGAGAAACTCAGCAGGTCCGGGGAGAAAACAGAGTGAGCGTTTTGTGTGTCTAGTGACTCTTCATCAGAACAGATTGAACCCAATTTTGATGCCCAGAGCAACAGCTCAGTCAGCAGGGAGCAGGAGCTGGGAACTGTGTCGTTTAATTACAGTGTCTTTAATAACCCACTCATTGAAGAGACCTGCAAATTCTCAGTAGTTAATCCTTCAACCTGACATGTCAATCTCACATTAACTGCTAAGAGTTCACCCAGTGTCGGACCTAATTACTGTTGAATTATTTATAAAACTGAATTCTACAAAAGAGAGAAAGTGTGGACTGCAGATGCTTGAGGGTCAGTGTCAAAAAAGTGTGGTGCTGGAAAAGCACAGCAGGTCAGGCAGAACAAAGGGCTTCCTGATGAAGGGCTTATGCCCAAAACATTGACTCTCCTGCTCCGTAGATGCTGCCTGACCTACTGTGCTTTTCCAGCACCACACTTTTCGATGAATTCTACAAAAGACAAGCATCCTGATTGGAAGAACCCTAATTAACTCCTGGGTTTACAAGTGTAGCTGGATCATCCTGAGTCTCCTTGTTTGGGTACACCAGATCCAGATTTTTAAAAAATCTGTAATCTTTCCTATAAGTAACTCCCAGAGAATTGGGTTAAAAGGCATTAAATAAATCTGAATTTTGATCTTTCCCCATATCTTCTTCATGTGTTTAATTTTGTTGACAAAATTTTGTTGACAGTAAGACATGTAACTGTATTGTTTGAGTAAGAGGGGCCTTTCAGACAGTGATGGTACTGACACCATTTGCAGCATGAGTTCTCAGCTTGAAAACTCGCACATTTTTATGATCAAATATAGGGAGATCCAGGTAATATATCAGTTTGGCCTGGGAGACAAGGAAATATGAACCTCGTTCCAGGCAGTGCCTCAGGATTAAGGATGAACTGCTTCCACTGCACGTTGGTCACACTTTGGTCACAGATCAGGGACTCCCTCCATATAATTGGTCTTTTTGGCAAGGTTTCAAAAATGCTCTGAAAGTGGTTTCGCTGTCCTGGGAGTCTTTTGCCATGGCTGTGTTCTAAGCAGAACAATTGTTTCCAAATGACATGTCCTGCTCAGTGCAGCAGGTTTTCACTGGCCTTCCTGAAGATGTGGAGGATCTTGGGAAGGCACTGCAGATGGAGCTTCTCCAGAGCTTTGTGGTACTTCCAGTGGGTTCTCTAATGCCATATAAGAATGTGGGGAACTATGCTGTCCAGGAAATCATAACCTTAGTCAGAGGTTGAGATCCTCATCCTCAAATACTGTACTCCTTTCCTCATTCAGCCAAAGTCTAATCAGGCACACTAGGGGATCTGTTGAATTTTGTTGTGTTTTTCTGCCTTTATCGAGATGAGGCTTCCAAGATAAGAATTCAATCAACAGGGAAAGGTGTGGCATTGTGACAGCTGATTATTAAAAGATTTTAGCTATCATGGTGTTCACTGAAAAACCCATTTTCTCATTCATTTTGAAGGTATTGACAGAGCTGGAATTCAGTTTTTGAGTGAATGCCCACACACAAAGATCATCCACACAGTGAAACTCAGTGAGTTAATTGGAAGGCTTCTTATTTTGGGTTGAAAGGGGTACAAACAGAATTGTTTCCTGTTCATCCTGTAGATTATCATCATGTCTGGATGTACCTTGTTGGAGCAGAGGTGCAGCATTTCAGCAAGGGACATGGAAAAAGAGAGTTGGTGCAAAATGACACCATTGGCCTTCCTGAGGATGTGGAGGATCTTGGGAAGACACTACTGATGGAACTTTTTCAGAAGATTGAACCCAGTCTTCTCTGAGAGAGAGTCTGTGCTGGATCCATTGAAAAGTTTGCATGTCATTATTGAGACTTCACCTGATGAAAGACCAGTGCTCCAAAAGCTTGTGATTTCAAATAAACTTGCTGGACTATAACCTGGTGTCATGTGATTTCTGACTTTGTCCACCCTAGTCCAACACCGGCACTTCCACATTATTGATTAGGCAGAAAATGGCGGTATATTTGTGAGGGCATCAACATTTGAGAAGGTTACCAATAAACTTCTATGGTTGACAGTCAAAGGCTTTTGTAAGGTCAATAAAGCCATGTGGTTGATAGTATTCATTATGTATATCTTGAATTTCTTGCTTAGTGGGGCCTCTCAATGGGCAAAAGGTGCACTGCAATTCTGGAAAAATGTCACTGAGAGGAGGATCCTCACAATGATCTTCCCTGGTACAGGCATCACACAGATCCCACTGTGGTTACTGCAATCACAATTATAAGAACCTAAGAAATGGGAGCAACAGCTGGCCATTCGGCCCCTCAGGCTTGCCCTGGCATTCAACAATATCATCCCTGACCTGCCCCAGGCCTCAACTCCTCTCTTGTGCTAGTTCAAGATAGCCGTTAACTTCCTGATATTTCAAAAATCTATCTAAACAATTGCTTTTTATTAATTTTGTAATCCAAAATAATGCTGGATTTTGGCAATAAAACACTTTCCATTTACCGAAACATATGTGACAATAAAATCATTCAGCCCTTCACATCCTCTTTAAATACTTTCAATGATCTCGCTTCCACAACAATCTAAGGTAGAGAATTCCAGCTATTCATTACCTTCTGACAAAATAGATTCCTTCTAATCTCATCACTAAATGAGTGTCCCCTTATTCTGTAAATATGTCTCTTAGTTTGAGATTTCCCCATTAATGATCATAGAATCCCTACGGTGTAGAAACAGGCCCTTCAGCCCAACAAGTCCACACTGACCGTCCGAACAGTATCCCACCCAAACCTAATCCCCCTACCCTATTACTCTACATTTACCCCTAACTAACACATCCCTGAACACTATGGGCAATTTAACCTGCACATCTTTGAATTGTGGGAATACCAGAGCACCCAGAGGAATCCCACGCAGACACAGGGAGAATGTGCAAACTCCACACAGGCAGTTTCCTAAGGCTGGGATCAAACCTGAGTCTCTGATGCTGTGAGGCAGCAGTGCTAACCACTGACCCACCATGCTGAAACACATCTTTGCAATAGCTACCTGTCAAATCCCCACAGAATCCTATCAGTTTCAATAACTCTCATTCTTCTAAACTCTAATGAATAAAGACCAACTTGTTTAGCCATTTTTGATAACTCAAACTCTTCATCCTAGGAATCAGTATATTGAATCTCTTTTGAACAGTTTATAAATGTATCCTTTCCTAATTATGACAACCAAACTGTACACAGTACTCCAGGTCTGGCCTGACTAACATCCTGCACAGTTGAAACAGGTCTTCCCTGCCTTCAACAAAGGCTAAAATTCCGTATGCCTTCAAAATTACTTGCTGCACCTGCATGCTAACGTCTTGAGTTTCATGCACAAGAACAGCCAAATCTCACTGTGCTGAACATAGAACATAGAACATAGAACATAGAAGGATACAGCGCAGTACAGGCCCTTCGGCCCTCGATGTTGCGCCGACCGAGTCCTACCTAACCTATACTAGCCCAATAACTTCCAAATGCCTATCCAATGCCTGCTTAAATGAACATAAAGAAGGAGAGTTCACCACTGATACGGGCAGGGCATTCCATGAACTCACAACCCGCTGTGTGAAGAATCTACCCCTAACATCTGTCCTATACCTACCACCCCTTAATTTAAAGCTATGTCCCCTAGTAACACCTGACTCCATTAGCGGTAAAAGGTTCTTAGTATCTACCCTATCTAAACCCCTAATCATCTTATACACTTCTATCAGATCTCCCCTAAACCTTCTCTTCTCCAATGAGAACAGCCCCAAGTGCCTCAGCCTTTCCTCATACGATCTTCCTACCATTCCAGGCAACATCCTGGTAAACCTCCTCTGCACTCGTTCTAAAGCTTCCACATCCTTCCTATAGTATGGCGACCAAAACTGCACACAATTTGGAAACATTTTGGAAATTCTCTCATTTGAATTAATAGTCTACCCTTTGATTCAGGCCTTTCAGCCAATACGACCATTGGAGCAGAAATTACTCCATTCAGACTATTAAGTCTGCTTTGCCATTCAATCATGGCTGATAAGTTCCTCAAGTCCATTTTCCCTCTTTCTCCACATAACCCTTGACCCTCTTGGTACTCTAAAACCTATCTATCTCAGTCTTAGACATACTCAACGACCTGGCCTCCACAGCCTTCTGTGGCAATGAATTCCATAGATTCCCCACTCTCTGCCTGAAGAGGTTTCTCCTTATCTCTGTTTTAAAAGATCTTCCCCTTACCCTAAGGCTATGCCCTCGTGTCCTAGTCTCTTCTACAAATGGAAACATCTTCCCAACATCTATTCTGTCCAGACCATTCAGTATTCTGTATGTTTCATAAGATCTCTCCTCATCCTTCTAAACTCTATCAAGTATAAACATGGAGGCCTTAAAGGTTCGTCAAATGTTAAACTTTTAATTCCTGGAACCATTCTCATAAACCTCCTCTGAACACACTCCAGGGCCAGTATATCATTCCTGAGATTTAGGGCCCAAAACCTTGCACAATCCTCCAAATATGTCTGACTAGAGCCTTTATGGAGCCCCAGAAGTATATTCCTGCTTTTGTATTCAAGTCACCTCAAAATAAATGCCATCATTACATTTGCCTTCCTAACTATTGACAACCTGTAACGTAATCTTAAGAGCATCCTGGATGAGGACTCCTCAGTCCCTTTGCATGTCAGATTTCTGAATTTTCTCCCTAATTAGGAAATATCCTGTGCCTCTATTCTTCCAACCTTACACATTCCCACATTGTACTCCATCTGCCACTCCTTTGTCCACTCTCCTAAGCTGTCTAAATCTGTCTGCAGCCTCCTTGCCTCCTCAATACTACTTGGCCCTACACTTATCCTTGTATTATCTAGATCCAGTCTGATGAACGGTTACTAGATTTGAAAAGTTTACTTGGTTTCTCCTTATAAACGCTGCCCGGCCTGCTGAGTTTCTCCAGCAATTTCTGAATTTGTCTCAGTTTTCCAGCATCTGCAGTTCTTTAGTTTTAATTCAGCTATATAAATACAATGGCAACAAGAGCAGGTCAAAGGCTAGGAATTTCTGTGGCAAGAAATCACCTCTTGTCTCCCAAAAGACTGACCACCACCTATAAGGCACAGACAAAGTGTGTGATAGAATACTCCCACCTTGCCTGGATGAGTGGAGCTCCAACAACACTCGAAAAACTCAACACCATCCAGGACAAAGTAACTCATTTGATTGTACCATTAACATGCATCCTGCTACCACTGATTCAGTAGCAGTGTGTACCATACAAGGCACGCTACAAAAATTCACCAAAGATCCTTAGACGACACCTGCCAAATCCATGACCACTTCCATCTTGGATGTCAAGGGCAGCAGATACATGGGAACACCACCATGAAGTTCCCCTCTAAACCATTCACCATCCTGACTTGGAAATATGATGCCATTCCTCCATCTTAACCCTGCCAAAGGCCTCCCACCATTTTGGGTGCAACCACAGCATGTGGACTGCAATGGTTCATGGAGGCAACTCATCACCACCTTCTTGAGGGCAATTAGGCATGGCAATAAATGCTGGCCCAGCAAATGACTCCCACATTTCATGAATGACTAAAATAAACATGGGGCAGTTGAGGCAAAACATCTATGTCATCGATGTCAGAGATTCTACACCTGCTGAATAGGTTGTTTTTGCAAGCGTTATTCCTCTTTCTCATTATGTCTCTTGAATGGATCATTATAGAAGATCTCTGCTCGAACAACTGGACAAAAAGACAAATAACCCCTTGGCAAAGTCCCTTTTGATGAATCTCCTGTTGATAATGAGGAGATTTACCTCATTTGGTCGAGGTACTGCAACCACCTTCAGACAGTCGTGCTGAATTAATGATCTACCTTCTCCTCCTCCTCCTCCTCCTCCTGAGGAATCCAGCATTACAGCCACCAGCTAATTTGATTCATTCCATGTAACATCAAGAAGCACCTGAAGACACTGAATGCTGCAAAGGCCCTGATAACATCAGTTGTATTGTTCATAAGCTGTGTTCCAGAAATTGTCTCGCCCCCAGCTGAGCTGTTCTGATGAAGGGCTTTTGCCCGAAACATCGATTCTCCTGCTCCTTGGATGCTGCCTGATCTGCTGTCCTTTTCCAGCACCACACTCTCGACTCTGATCTCCAGCATCTTCAGCCCTCACTTACTCCCTGTTCTGATACTGATACAATACTAGCATCTACTTGACAATGTGGAAAATTTCATCCTGTCCTAAAAATAGATGAATCCAATCTGTTTAATTACTGTCTAATCAGTACATTTTCAATATCGACAGAGTGTCATCAATACTGTGATCAAGCAGCATTTACTCAGCAATACCCTGCTCACTGACGCACAGTTTGGGATTTCCAGAGCGACTCAGCTCCTGACCTCATTATAGCCTTGTTCCAAATATGGACAAAAGGTTTCCAGAATGAGGCAAGCATGGTTTCCTCAATTTTCAGATTGCATTTAATACAAAGGGAGATGATTGTGGTTATTGCTAGTCTATCAGCTCCTGGACGTTGGTGCAAGAATCCCCAGAGGCACAGTAGTTAGCACTGCTACCTCAGAGCACGAGGGATTCAGCTTTGATCCCAGTCTCGGGTGATTCTCTGTGTGGAGTTTGTACATTCTTTTTGTATCCCTCCCACAGTCCAAACATGTGCAGGTTAGCTGAATTGGCTTTGTTAAAATGCCCCATAATGTCCAACTGGGTAGTTCCACTACTGTAAGAATAAATGGGGAGGATTGTGGGGCAGGGATTTGTTTTGAGTGAGATGCTCTTTGGAGGTTCAATGCAGACTCAATGGGCTGAATGGCTCTTTCTGTACTGTAGTGATTCTCTGATTCTACCGTCATTGGCCCAACCACGCACAGCTGCTTCATCATCGACCTTCCTTCTATCATAAAGTTGGAAGTGGGGATGTTCATGGATGATTCATGGCTCCTTAGGTACTGAAACAATCCATATTCAAATCCAGCAAGATCGGGACAATATCCTGTCTTGAGCTGACACATGGCAAGTAACATATGCACCATACAAGTGCCAGAGACACCAAAACAAGAGTTGTCCTTTGATGTTCAGCAGTACATCCAGGACATCTCAGATGGTCCCCTATTTCATGGACCGCAATTACCCCTCCCACATGACCAACAGCACATTCTCTCCACTTCCCGCACCTCCGCCGTCCAACTCCACCCCTCCAACTGCAACAAGGATAGAACCCCCTTGGCCCTCCACCCCACCCCACCCCACTAACATCAGGACAGAACGCATTATCCTTCGCTATTTCCGCTACCTACAATCAGACTCCACCACCCAAGATATATTTCCTTCCTCACCCTTATCTCCATTCCTGCAGAGACCATTCCCTCCATAACTCCCTTGTTAGGTCCACAGCCCCTACCAACACACCTTCCACTCCCAGCACTTTCCCTTGCTGCCACAAGAGGTGTAAAACCTGCATCTACACCTCCCCCCTCACCTCCATCCAAGGCCACAAAGGAGATTTTCACATCCAGCAGAGATTTTCCTGCACATTCACCCACCTCACCTACTGCGTTCTTTGCTCTCAATGTGGTCTCCTACATTGGGGAGATACGATGCCAACTCATGGAACATTTCAGGGAGCATCTCTGGGACACATGCACCAAACAACCCCACTGCCCTGTGGCCGACCACTTCAACTACCTCTCCCACTCCTCCAAGTACATGCAAATCCTGGGCCTCCTCTGCCACCAAATTCAAGCCACCCGGAAACTGGAAGATGAACTCCTCATTTTCCACCTTGGGACCCTTCAACCACACAGCATCAACATTGACTTCACTTGTTTCCACATTTTCCCTCCCCTACCTAATCCCAGATTCAACCCTTTAACTTGGCACCGCCTCACTGAATTGCCCTATCTGTGTCCACCTTCCTTCCGAACTGCTCCACCCTCCCCACTGACCTATCACAATAAATCCCCACCTGCATTTATCTATCGCCTTCCCAGCTACATTACCCCAGCCCCACCCCTACCTTCCTATTTATTTCTCAGCCCCCTTTCTCCCCACACTCCTGATGAAGGCCTTCTACCTGAAATGTTGACTCTCCTGCACCGTGGATGCTGACTGACCTGCTGCGCTTTTCTAGAGCCACACTTTTTGACTGTGGATGTGTGAGAGGCAGGAGGTGGAAGTTAGAGGAACCTCAGCCCTTGTCTTTGTCCAACAGGTTCGAGATTCTTGTTCCCTGTGTGTTCAGAAATGGGGACTGCAGGGTGGATGAGCTGACTGACCGCAGCACCGTGGTGCAGAGAGCCATTCAAGTGGGGGGAGAGAAAGGAAAAGTAGTTGTAATTGGGGAGAGCATAGCTAGAGGTATAGACACTGTTCTCTGTGACCAGGATTGAAAGTCCCGAAGGCTCTGTTGCCTGCCAGGTGCTGGGTTCGGGATATTACATCTGGGCTGCAGAGGAAGTTGGAGTGGGAGGATAAAGATCCAGTGGTCATGGTCCACGCAGGTACTAACAACATCGATAAAACTAGGGCAGAGCTTCTGAGAAGGGAGTATGGACAAGGGAGGAACAAAATTATTAAGTAGAACCAACAAGGTAATAATTTCTGGATTACTACCTGAGCCATGAGCTAATTGGTACAGGGTCAATAAGATTGAGCAGGTAAATGCATGGCTGAAAGTTTGGTGCAGGAAGAAATCGGTTTGAATTCATGGGGCATTGGCACCAGCACTGGGGAAAAAGGGACATGTTCTGATGGGATGATCTTCATCTGAATGATGCTGGGTCTAGAGTCCTAGCGAATTGCATAACCATGGCAGTAGACCAGGTTTTAAACTACATTGGACTCGCCGATAGTGGGGGCTGGAGGGTTGGTGGGTGAGTTGGGGGTGTTCAATTGTAGGGGAAATGAGAATACCCAAATGAAAGGAGGAGGTAAGAGTGCATGTTAGCGATGTAGCAGATGGTTACCAGACAATGAAGCTCAGAGACAGAACCTGTGAGTGTCTTTATGCACCAAGGAATTATAAAAGAGTAGCAAAATTTAGATCAAATTTAAAAGCTTTGTATCTATATGCAAGAAGCGTTCAAAACAAAATTGATGAGTTAATTTCCCTATCAACATTGATAAGGAAAAATATTCAGCAAACTATTAAGATTGAGAGCAGACAAGTCCCTGGGCCTGAAACCCTACACCCTAGGGTATTAGATTAGACTTACAGTGTGGAAACAGGCCCTTCGGCCCAACAAGTCCACACCGACCCGCCGAAGCGCAACCCACCCATACCCCTACATTTACCCCTTACCTAACACTACGGGCAATTTTTTTTTAGCTTGGCCAATTCACCTGACCCGCACGTCTTTGGACTGTGGGAGGAAACCGGAGCACCCGGAGGAAACCCACGCAGACACGGGGAGAACGTGCAAACTCCACACAGTCAGTCGCCTGAGTCGGGAATTGAACCCAGGTCTACAGGCGCTGTGAGGCAGCAGTGCTAACCACTGTGCCACCGTGCCGCCCAAAGGAAGTGGCGGCAGAGATAGTGGATCCATTGGGTACAATATTCCAAGATTCTCTGGACATGGGACAAGTCCCAGTGGATTGGAAAATGGTTAATGTAACACCCTTGTTCAAAAAGGGAGAGAGGCAATATGTGGCAGATTACAGACCAGTTAGTTTAACATCTGTTGTTGGGGAAGTGTTAGAATCAATTTTCAAGGAAGCACTATCAGAACATTTGGCAAGTCAAAACATTACCCATCAGAGTCAGTACGGTTTTATAAAGCACAAATAGAAATAAAAGGGTACAATTTTGTAACAATTACTGAGTCATGGTTACATGGAGACCTGGTCTGGGATTTGCATATCCAAGAGTACTCAGCCTTTCAGAAAGATAGACTGAAACAAAAAAGAGGTGGTGGAGCTTTGCTAGTAAAGGAAGCGATCAGTGTTGTAATGAGAAATAACACAAGCATGAGAGATCAAGATGTGGAAGCAGTCTGGGTAGAAATAAGAAATAGCAAAGGGAAGAAGCAGTTAGTAGGAGTAATCTATAGATCCCCAAAGAGTAATTTCACAGTGGGGCATAGTATAAACCAGGAAATACTAGAGGCTTGCAAGAAAGATATGGCAATGATCAGTGATTTTAACATGCACATAGATTGGAAGAATCAGATTGGCAACGGTAGTCTGGAGGCAGAGTTCATTGAATGTATTAGAGATTGTTTTTTGGAGCAGTATATTGTGGAACCAACCAGAAGAGCAGGCTACTCTGGATTTGATATTGTGTGATGAGGAGAGATTAATTGATGACATCCTGGTTAAGGATCCCATAGGTAGTAGTGACCATAGCATGATAGAATTCAAAATTCAGTTTGGGGGTGGGAAAGTGAAGTCCCACACGAGTGCTCTGGAATTAAATAAAGGAAATTACATGAGAGCAGATTTGGCTCGAGTAGATTAGGCAGGAACGCTGAAAGGTAATTCAGTGGATGAGCAGTGGCTGTTGTTTAAGGAGCTATTCAATATCCTTACAACCAAAATGAGGAAGAAAGATGGTAAGGGTGGTGGGGTGGGGGGGGAGGTGGTAAAAACATCCACGGGTAAATAAGGAAGCCAAGGACAATATAAAGTCAAAAACTAAGGTATATCATATTGCAAAGGCCAGTGGCAGGTTGGAAGATAGGGAAACTTTCAAATATAAACAAAGGGATATTAAAAAATTAATAATAAATGGTAAATTATGAATGAAAACTAGCAGAAAGTATCAGAAAGGATAGCAAAAGCTTACACAGGTATATAAAAAGGAAAAGAGACATTAAGGTAATGTTGGTCCCTTGGAAGATGAAACTGGAGAGTTAATAATGGAGAACACTGGAATGGCAGAGATGCTAAATCAATATATGCCTCAGTTTTCACAATAGTGGACAATTGTACCATTCCTATCATAATGGGCAAGTCAGAGGTAATGGAAAGGATAGAATGTAGAACAATCAACATCGGTAGAGAAAAGGTACTCAGCAAACTATTAGGATTGAGGGCAGGCAGGTACCCCGGGCTGATGGCCTACATCAGCGTGTATTAAAGGAAGTGGTGGCAGAGATAGTAGATCCATTGGTTACAATATTCCAAAATTCTCTAGACACGAGAAATGTTCCAGTGGATTGGAAAATGGCAATGTAATGCCTTATTCAAAAAGGAAGGGAGACAATATGTGGGAAATTACAGACCAGTTAGTTTAACATCTGTTGTTGAGAAAGTGATGGAATCATTTTTCAAGGAAGCAATATCAGAAATTTGGAAAGTCAAAACATTACCCATCAGAGTCAGCATGGTTTTGTAAAGGTCAAATCATGTTTGACTAACTTTAAGATATAACAAGCAAAGTGGATAATATGGATCCTGTAGATCATAAGTTCATAATATTTTGGAACAGAATTAGATCATTTGGCCCGTCGAGTCTGCTCCGCCATTCGATCATGGCTGATATGCTCCTCATCCCCATTTTCCTGCCTTGTCCCCATAATCCATCAACCCATTACCAATTAAAAATCTGTCTAACTCCTCCTTGAATTTACTCACTATCCCAGCATCCACAGTACTTTGGGGTAGCGAATTCCACAGTTTCACAACCCTTTGGGAGAAGAAGTTTCTCCTTAACTCTGTTTTAAATTTGCTCCCCCTTATTCTAAGACCATAGAATGGTCATTCTATCATCCTAGAATGCCTCACAAGAGGAAGCATCTGCTCCATGTCTATTCTATCCATGCCATTTATCATGATGAATATCTCAATTTGATTTCCCCTCATTTTTCTAAATTTCAGTGAGTATAGGCCTAAACTGTTGAATCTCTCTTCAGACTTAAACCCCTCATCTCTGGGATCAATTTAGTGAACCACCTCTGAACTGCCTCCAATCCCACTACATCTTTAATCAAATAAGGGGGTCAAAACTGTGCGTAATATTCCATGTGTGGTCACACCAGTGCCTTGTATAGTTGCAACGATGCTTCCTTACTTTTATGTTCTATTCCTTTAGCTATCAAAGCCAACATCCCATCTTTATTATCCTCTCTACCTGCATGCTAGTTTTCTGTGACTCATGATCAAGGACACCCAGATCCCTTTGTACTGTAGAACCCTGAAGTCTCTCCTCATTTAGATAATAGGTCGCCTTCCCATTTTTCCAACCAAAATACATGACCTCACATTTATCCATGCAAAGGTCCAACTACCACACTTTGACCTACTCTCCTAACCTGTCTATATCCATTTGTAAGGTTCTTATTTCATGATTACAATTTACCACCCCACCTATTTTTATGTCATCCACAAGTTTGGCTATAGAGCTTTCTATCCCTGAATCCAAGTCGTTAATATAAATTGTAAATAGCTGTGGTCCAAAGACACACCCTGTGGCAGCCTACCTGTTACTTCTTGCCATTCAGAAAAAAAAAGACCATTTATCTCAACTCTGTCTTTTGTCCATCAGCCAGTCACCTATCCAAGCAAATAAATTACCCCTAAACCCACATGGTCTAACCTTGTGAATGAACCTTTCGTGTTGCCCTTGATCAGACACCTTTCACAAGTCCTGATATATTACATTTATAGAAACCCCATTATCTACTTTGCTTGTCACATCTTCAAAGAAGTCTAGCAAATTAGTCAAATTTGCATCTCTTCCCATCCCACGATTCCCTTACTATCCTCCAACTCCCTTCCCAGCCCTTCCCCCTCCATTCCATTCCTCCCATCGACCATTCCTTCCATCCACTCACCAGATTCACTCCTCCTATCGACCAACCAGCTCATACCCTCAAGCTGTGTTCACCTATTCCCACCTCACCACCCTGTCCCCCCAGCCCCTAACCCTGTCCCCCACCTCCTAACCCTGCCCCCCATCCCCTCTGTGCAAATGGTGTCTTGCTATGCGTCTTCTCTGAGTTCATCCCAGTCTATCCCTGTTCTTCTCCTTCCTTCCTAACTTCTCCATATGCACATATTATCCCATTGCAGATTGAGAGCTGCGCTCTTAATTTCCCCATCTCCTGCCGACACTTGGTTTGGTCTGCAGTTACCTGTTTCTTTTCTCTGTCTGCCTGGTGCAGTATTTTAGGAAAAAGTGAGGACTGCAGATATTGGAGATCAGAGTCGAGAGTGTGGTGCTGGAAAAGCACAGCAGGCCAGGCAGCATCAGTGGAGCAGGAGAGTCGATGTTTTGTTCATAAGCCCTTCATCAGGAGATGAAGTATGTTGACTGCTGCTTGCAGATCTGCACATTTGCTTCTCAAATGGCTCACCTCCCACTCACCGACCTTTCTCTGACACTGGTGTTTGGTATGCCCTTTCAACACTGTGTTTGGAGTTGCCCCATGTGCAATATGTTTGCTTGATGTTTCTGGTCCTGGGCTGCATTTTTCAATTTCAACTCTGTAATTCCCTTTATACATCCTCTAGTTCCTTACAGACAGTTTTTAATTCCTGTTCTGTCACTAATAAACATCACATTATCACTGTGTCATTCTCAAGTCTGGAAGTCCACATCCCTTGAGTTCTAAAGTTCTCCCAATACATCTGTCTGAGTGATCCTGGTCTTAATTCATCATTGCAACAAAATTCTGCCCATATGGGCCTTTTTTTCTTGCTGATATACTTGCTCTGTTTTTTTTCCCCATACAGGACAATTTTCTACTCCCTCATCTTTCTCTGCCATTGTCAGTTAAACCATGGAGTATGGGGTGGATCACAGTGAGGGTACAACTTTCTGTGTGTTCTGATCCTCATCCCAGCGGGTCTCTCCCGACTTTTGGTGTTTCATACTATCTATCCCACACACACATACAAAGGAAACATCTGTTTGTTGGAACAGTTGTTGGCTTTATCTTTTAAAGAAAGTTCAGCATTGACCTATTCCCTTCAATTTACTTGAATTCCTGGTTTTTGTGTAAGACAACTGTCCTCTCAACAACCATCTTAGGCAAAATCGCAAAGGAATGTTAGGTTCCATGGGTTTGCCACTTTGGTAACATTTAGTTCGAGAAATCTGAAGCTCTTGACCATCGTGACCTCAGCACCACTGATACAGGGAGGGGTGTGTCCTCCATTCCACTTTCCAAAGTGGATGTCCAGCTCCTTTGTTTTGCAGACATTGACAGAGAGATTATTGTCTTTACTCCATGACAATATCTCTTTTCTGTACTCTGTTTCATCGTTGTTTAACATCTCACCCACTACGGTGGTGTCATTAACAAATGGAGTTCCAGCAGAATTTAGCCACACAGTCATGAGTATGTGGGGAGTATTGTAAGGAGCTGAGTACTCAGCCTTGTGGGGCACCACAAGCAGGAAGACAATGTCTTTGCTGTCCTGACCAGGCACCAGACACAAAAACACTGCAGACTGGATAGTGTACAAGGTGTCCTAGCCCAGAGGCTCGAAGAGTGTGTCGAAGTGAGAGAAAGGGAGCAAGAGAGAGTCCATGGGCTGAGTTTTCCCATTTGCAGCTAAAGGACTGCAGTTGAGTGAGTTTCATGTATTGGGTGGGTCAAAACCCAGAGTGAATTTTCTGACACTTATAGCTGACACTGTAACCTGGAATTTTGCCTCATTTCTCAGGATATCAATAGGTAATGTAGTGAAAGTGCTCATCACGGCTTGTAACATACAACTTCCATTCCTCTGGTGTCATATTTAAAACCCACCTGCATGACCCTTATGAATCTACAAGTCAGGAACTGGTCCTCATACTGCATTTCACAACTCGTCAAATAGTGTTGAGGAAAGGCAAGCTGGGGTCCCCCTGCAGGATTTGGGCTGGGATCTGGAGGGACTGGTGAATGGAATGGTGAAGGAAGGGAGAAGTTGTGGATGGAATCAGGGGAGATAGGGGAAGCACTAAATGAATGTTTTTTGTCAGTATTGGCCCCAATTATACTCTAGTCATTCTTTTATTTCATAGAATTTTTAAAAAAAGCACAGAACAGGCCCTTTGGCTCATGATGTTGTGCCAAGGTTTAATCCCAATGTGAAATATAGTAACTTAACGTACACACCCCTCAACTCACTGCTATCCATGTGCATGTCCAGCAGTCACTTAAATGTCCCCAATGATTCTGCTTCCGCCACTACCGCTGGCAATGTATTCCATGCATTCACAACTCTCTGCATAAAGAACCCACCTCTGACATCACCTTTATACCTTCCTCATAATATCTTCAAACTATGACCCCTCGTACCAGTCAATCCTGCCCTGAGGAAAAGTCTCTGGCTATTGACTCTGTCTATTCCTCTCATTATTTTGTACACCTCGATCAGGTCTCCTCTCTTCCTCCTTCTCTCCAGAGAGAAAAGTCCAAGCTTATTCAACCTTTCTTCATAAGACAAGCTCTCCAGGCCAGGCAGCATCCTGGTAAACCTTCTTTGCATCCTCTCCAAAGCTTCTGTATCTTTCCTATAGTAGGGCGACCAGAACTGGACACAATATTCCAAATGTGGTCTCACCAGGGACTTGTAGAGCTGTAACAAAACCTCGCAGCTCTTAAACTCGATCCCCCTGTTAATGAAAGGCAAAACACCATATGCTTTTTTAACAACCCTATCCACTTGGGTGGCAACTTTGAGGGATCTATGTACTTGTACACCCAGCTCCCTCTGTTCCTCCACACTACCAAGAATCTGGTCTTTAATCCTATATTCAGCATTCATATTCGATTTTCCAAAATGCATCACTCCGCGTTTATCCAGGTTGAACTCCATCTGCCATTTCTCAGCCCAGCTCTGCATCCTGTCTATGTCACGCTGCAGCCTACAGTAGCCCTGTATACTATCGACGACACCTCCAATCTTTGTGTCACCTGCAAATTTACTAACCCACCCCTCAACCTCCTCATCCAAGTCATTTATAAAGACTACAAAGAGCAGAGGCCCAAGTACAGACCCCTGTGGGACCCCACTCAACACTGACCTCCAGGTGGAATACTTTCCATCTGCAACCACTCTCTGCCTTCTGTCAGCCAACCAATTCTGAATCCAGATAGCCAAATCTCCCTGTATCCCATACCTCCTGACTTTATCAATGAACCTACCATGGGGAACCTTATCAAATGCCTTGCTGAAGTCCATATACACCATATCCACTGCTTGACCTTCATCGACCTGCCTTGTCACCTCCTCAAAGAACTCAATAAGATTTGTGAGGCATGACCTGCCCCTCACAAAGCCATGCTGACTGCCTTTAATCACAATATGCTTTGCCAAATAGTTATAAATCCTATCTCTCACAGTTCTTTCCAAAACTTTGCTGACCACAGATGTAAGACTGACGGGGTCTGTAATTGCCAGGGATTTCCCTATTACCCTTCTTGAAAAGAGGAACAACATTCGCCTCCTTCCACTCCTCAGGTACGACTCCCGTGGAGAGTGAGGAGGCAAATGTCATCGCCAGCAGCTTAGCAATTTCCTTTCTCGCTTCCCGATGCAGACTAGGATAAATCTGGTCTGGCCCTGGGGACTTAACAAACTTAATATTTTCCAAACTTTCCAGCACATCAACTTCACCAATCTTGATCTGTTGAAGCCTGTTTTCCAGCTCCTCAAAGTTTTCATTTACAAGTTCCCTTTCCTTGGTGAAAACTGAAGCAAAAAACTCATTTAGGGCTTCCCCTATCTGCTCAGACTTCATGCACAAGTTCCCTCCGATATCCCTGATTGGCCCTACCTTCTCTCTTGATTCCAAATGGACCCCACCACCGGGGATATATTTCCCTCCACAGCCCTTTCCGCCTTCTGCAAAGACTGTTCCCTCCGTGACTACCTGGTCAGGTCCACGTCCTCCAATAATCCACCCTCCCATCCTGGCATCTTCCCCTGCCATCGCAGGAATTGCAAAACCTGCGCCCACACCTCCTCCCTCACCTCCATCCAAGGCCCCAAAGGAGCCTTCCACATCCATCAAAGTTTTACCTGCACTTCCACCAATATCATTAATTGTATCCGTTGCTCCTGATGCAGTCTCCTCTACATTGGGGAGACTGGACGTCTCCTAACAGAGTGCTTTAAGAAACATCTCTGGGACACCCGCACCAATCAACCACACCGCCCTGTGGCCCAACATTTCAAGTCCCCCACCCACTCAGCCGAGGACATGGAGGTCCTGGTCCTCCTTCACCACTGCTCCCTCACCACCCGACGCCTGGAGGAAGAACGCCTCAGAACACTTCAACCCCAGGGCATCAATGTGGACTTCACCAGCTTCCTCATTTCCCCTTCCCCCACCTCACCCAGTTCCAAACTTCCAGCTCAGCACTGTCCCCATGACTTGTTCTACCTTATTCCTCACGTATGAGTAAAACACTTTGAGTGCTCCATATTCCTTCTTACCAAGCCTTTTTCAAGCCCCCTCCTGGCTCTCTTCAGTCCATTTCTGAGCGCCTTTCTAGCAAGCCTATAATCCACTAAAACTGTGCTAGATCCTTGCTTCCTCCACCTTACGTAAGCTGCCTTCTTTCTTTTGACAAGAAGTTCCTCTGTTCTCGTCATCCAAAGTTCCTTAATCTTACCTCTTCTTACCTGTCTCAGAGGAACAAATTCGTGCATCACTCGCAACAACTGTTTCTTAAATAGTCTCCACATGTCTGCTGTGCCCTTTCTGTGGAACAATTGCTCCCAGTCTGTACTTCCCACCTCCTGTCTGATAGCATCATAATTTCCTTTACCCTAATTAAATATCTTCCCTCGATAACTGCTCCTTTCATTCTCCAAGGCTATGTTAAATGTGAGGCAGTTGTGATCACTGTCACCAAAGTGTTCTCCCACCGCGAGATCTGATACATGTCCTGGCTCATTGCTGAGCACCAAATCCAAAATAGCCTCTCCCCTCGTTGGTCTGTCTGCATACTGAATAACACACTCCTGAACACCTGACAAATACTGCTCCATCCAAACTATCTGCACTTAGGAGGTTCCAGTTGATATTGGGAAAGTTGAAATCACCCATAACAACAATCCTGCTACATCTGCATTTTTCCAGAATCTGCCTGCCTATGAGTTCTTCAATCACTCCACTGCTATTAGGTGGTCTGTAGAAAACCCCTAATGAGGTGGCTGTTCCCTTGCTGTCCCTAACTTCCACCCATACTGACTCAGTAGACAAACCTTCCTCAACAACCTTTGTTTTTGTAACTGTGATGCACTCTCTGATTAGCAATGCTACACCCCCTCCTCTTGTTCCACCCTCCCTGTTCTTTTTAAACATTTTAAACCCTGGAACATCAAGCAACCATTCCTGCCCCTGTGAAACCCACATCTCCGTTATGGCCACAACATCGTAGCCCCGAGTGCTGATCTATGTTCTAAGTTCGTCACTCTTATTTCTTGCATTAAAGCAGACACACTTTAACTGATCCCTTTGTTTCATCGCATGAGAAACCTTCCTGATAGATTCAATACATCCTGTCACTGCTCCATCTGCAACTGACCCCCTCTTGGACATGTGGCTCTGATTCCCACCCCTCCTGCCAAAATAGTTTAAACCCTTTCAAATCACACAAGCAAATCTCCCACCCAGGACATTTGTGCCCCTCCAGTTCAGGTGCAATCTGTCCTTCATGTACATGTCCGACCTTCACCAGCAGGTATCCCAATGGTCTAGGTATCTGAAGCCCTCCCTCCTGCACCAGCCTCACAGCCACGTGTTAAGCTGCATTCGCTGACTGTTCTTCATTTTACTATCTCATGGCACCGGTAGCAAACCTGAGATCACTACTCTACTTGGTCTGCTCTTCAGCTTCCGACCTAATTCTCTGCAATCACTTTTCAGATCCTCAATCCCTTTCCTGGCTATATCATTGGTGCTAATATGTACCACGATTTCTGGCTGCTCACCCTCCCGCTTCAGAACCTTGTAAACCCAAAGAGGAACATCCCGGACCCTGGCACCAGGGAGACAACGTACCTTCCGGGAGTCCCATACCTGACCACAAAATCTCCTGTCAATCCGTCTAACTATTGAGTCCTCTACCAGTAGCGCTTTTCTATTTTCCCCCCTTCCCTTCTGGGCCACAGTGCCAGGCTCAGTGCCAGAGACCTGACAACTATGGCTTTCCCCTGGTAGGCTGTCCTCACCAGTAGTATCCAAAATGGTATACTTATTGCTGAGGGGAATGGCCACAGGGGATCGCTGCTCTGACCATCGGTTCCCTTTCCTCCCCCTGACAGTAACCCAGCTGTCCTGCCCGAAACGTCGATTCTCCTGTTGCTTTGATGCTGCCTGACCTGCTGCGCTTTTCCAGCAACACGTTTTTAAGCTCTGATCTCCAGCATCTGCAGTCCTCACTTTCTTCTAGAGGAACAGAGTCAACCAACAAGGAACAATGTTTATGTCAGAACCCTGCCCAGTATCTAGTTTAGGAAATTTCTGCTCATCCAGCACTTGAGAAGCTTCCTGGTAAATCAGAGAATGAGAGAGAATGTGTTGAGCCTAATCTGGATGTTGTCAGTAAGCAGGAACCTAATGTTGCGTTTTTGGCATGGTGTCTTAGAAGGCGAGCATATGAAAGACAAAAAGGAAGATTAAACGACCGAATATTGCGAGCCACCCAAGGTGGGGAAAGGTGTGGCCAGAGATTCGTTGGCCACAGCCCAAATGTAAGGAATGGAAATAGACAAGACTATCCCACCAAGATGAACAATGGAGGATATGGGGCTGAATGGCCTCCACCTGCTGTTTGTTCATATGTACATAGGAGCTGTAGAAGGAGGATGGTCTGGCAAATTGATGGACCAATTCATCCAGATAGTTGCAGATGACTCCAAGTAGAGGCCACAGGAGAGGAAAGAGAGAATGACAGGCTGCATCTACCTATCGCCTTCCCAGCCATTAGATTAGGTCAGATCCCCTACAATGTGGAAACAGGCCCTTTGGCCCAACAAGTCCACACTGACTCTCCGAGAGTAACCCACCCAGACCCATTCTCTTACTCCCGACTAATACACCTATCATTTATGGGCAATTTAGCATGGCCAATTCACCTAATCTGCACATCTTTGGGTTGTGGGAGGAAACCCACGCAGACACACAGAGAGTGTGCAAACTGGATGCAGTCACCAGAGGCTGGAATTGAACCCGGGCCCCTGGTGCTGCGAGGTAGCAGTGCTAACCACTGAGCCACTGAGCCACCCCTATCTTCCCCACATCCCCACCCCCACCCTCCTATTTATCTCTCGGTCCCCACCTCGCCCACATTCCTGAGGAAGGGCTTATGCCTGAAACATCGACGCTCCTGCTCCTCGGAAACTGCCAGACCTGCTGCGCTTTTCCAGCACCACACGTTTTGACTCTGATTTATTCTCTTTCCTATTGAAACAGCAAAGGTTTGCTGACCAGCCAAAGTGACAAGCCACAAGATGTAATAAAGAGTAGAATTGAGAAACATGTGTGGGTAATACTGGCTGTTGGCCAAAGGCCTCTAAGACACACTGCAACCTGTCCCAGTCAGTTTTCCAGATGGTGAGCACAGAAGAACACTCTGACTCACTGTCTGTACATGTTCTCCTCGGCCAAGCAAGATGATCTGTGGAAGAGATTGGGACACATTCCTCTTAAAGATTCCAAGAGGCAAAATCAAGAATTTCGACAGTACCATGACTGAAAGGCAGAATAAATCTTCCAGATTTAAAAAAAAGGCAACTCCAGGCCATTCTATTATCTGATCATCCATCCTCACAAAACATTTGTTTAATAGATCACTATTATGCATAATGATAATATACACAAAATACAGGGCATCCAAAATAACCTCGTAAATCTGGCCCTGTCAAGAGCAATAGTTATCAGTCAAAGCTCAGTTCTCAAATTCAGAACCAGAGAGCCCCACAGCAGAGACTGTATAATCCAGCTGAACGTTCAGTGCAGTATTGAGGGAGACTGACACTGTTGAAGGTGCACGTTTCCAATAAAATGTTGGACTGATTTTCCATCTGCTCTGTCAAGCGGGTATTAAAAATCCCACAACAGTCCTCAAAGAAATACAGGCAAGTTCTTCTGGTGACAATCATTAAAACAGATTGTGGCAGCATTGGCTGTCAACAAATAGCATTTGCTGCTTGTTAAACATCTGCTAATCTATCCAATATTCACAATAGTTTGAATTGGTAGACACTGCAATTATGAGGCACAAATGGTATGCCAATTTTGCTGCCATCTTTTCTGATAACAATAAATGCACTCCAACAATGCATTTAACCAGCTGGAAGGACACTGGGATGTTTCCAAGTAATGAAAGACTCACATCAATGCTATGGCACAGTTACAGTTTTTTAGTGGGTTCAGCATTCTCATGTATCCAACATGTGTCAGTCTGATGAATCTGTATATCAATTTGGAGAGCTCAATCAGTGATAGAACAAAGGGAGCAATGCAGCCTAGCACACTGAAAAGGCAGGTCAGCAAGTCTTTGCAAATGGCACAGAGCACAAGCCTGATCTTCAAGAATAATGGAGAATAGTTGCAGGGTAGACCAAGTTGAGATGACATAATAGACTAGGTTTCGGTTACAGATTAGACCTGGTTTGGGTTACAGAGCAAAATGAATTACAGTATAGACCACGGGGAGGGAATCTTTTTACATTGAAAGGCCACATTTTATTTAACCAAGATCTTAATTGGCCATATGCTGAGGAATTAGCATATGCAACAAAATGTCAAAATTTTGTCAACGTATTTACTAATTTTAATGAAAGCCTGCTTTTATATGATGATTTTAAACAAAACGAAAATTCAGCAAAGACACATTCATTTGATTGGCAAAGTTGACAATAGAACTAATAATAAGTGAAAAACTTAGACAACAAACCATTTAACAACATTTTTGCGAGATAGGAATCGGACGTTTGGTTCCAACATCGTTGACCCTAGCTCTAATTGGTCCTCCAGGTGAATATCCATCATCTGAGAACTCAAGCACATTTTAATTTGTGTCACATATGAAAATGTTGATTCACAATAATAAGTTGTGCCAAAACAAGACATGTTGATGTAAATGTGGGAATTCAATGGCATTTTTCCATATTTCAATGGGATCCTTCTTAGCATCAGAGACCTCAGAGTATTATCTTCTGAGAACTCAGTCAATTCCATCTGTAAGTCATCAGGTGCTTTGGAGGCATCAACCAGGTGTGGTTGAAAAGCTCATTTCAGTGTGAGATCGTGTTCCTCAAAATCTTCAAGCTTTCTATTGTATTCTTCATTTAGGGAATCTAAAACAGCTGTGTATTCTTTCACCTCGCATTTCCTTAATGATTTGCTTGTACCCTCTTCATCAATTACATTGATTAGAACAATCAGCATTGAGAAGGAAAAGGTACTCAGCAAACTATTAGGATTGAGGACAGACAAGTCTCCTGGCCTGATGGCCTGTTTCCTCTGGTTGGCCCCTGTGGGCCTGGCTGAGATGCTCAGCGAATTAGAAAAACTAAGAGAATGTTTCATCAAGCATCTCAGCTGGGCCCACATGGACCCAGCCTCTCAGTCACTGCCCATTTTAATTCCCCTTCCCACTCTCTTTCCAACATGACCATCCTTGGCCTCCTCCATTGTCATAACAAATCAAACCTCAAATTGGAGGAACCACACCTCATCTTCCACCTGGGCAGCCTACATTAAGTTCTCCAATTTCAAATAACCTCCCTTCCCATCCTTTGACTCCTTTCCCAGACCCTCCCCCCTCCCTTCCATTCTTCTCATTGACCCTTCCTTCCAGCCACCAGTCGGATTAATTTCTCCCATTAACCAACCAGTTTGTGCCGTCTACCTGTGTTCACCTATCCTCAGCTCACCACCCTGCCCCAACCCCTTTTTATCTAGCTCGTCCCCCACCCACCCCCCTATCCTGAAGAATGGTTACACCCAAAACATTGGCTTCTCCACTTCCTGATACTGCCTGTCTTCCAGCCTCCTGCCTGTCTACCTTACACAATATATACACGACCTACCTCTACAGACACAAACAAAGGAGGAGCACGTTCAGCTCCTAACTGAATTACTCTATTTGTTACACAGGTTAGGATGCAAAATAAATCTGAAAAAGCACAAATTCTACAGCCTAGAGTTATGTACTTGGGAATGATAGTCACCCATGAGAAAAGGGAGATAAGACCAAAAGCAAACAGAGACTATTGAATGACTCCCACTCCCTCAAGATGTTAATGCCCTTTGATCTTTCCTAGGTCTAGTGAGATACTGCAGGAGCCACAGTGATGAGTCACTACTCAGTGATGAAGGACACGCTAAAACAATAATGAAAGGGAAATTAGAAGATGACAACAGACAATGGAATCAGACCCTGTGCAGCATATATGGACAGTAGATGATAGAACAGCTGGTAGAAAATCTCCAGTGAGGTTAGAGAGTTCCATCCTGGATCAGCAATGAACAGATAGAGCATTTATTTAGGGGAAAGGAACACCCCAAATTATCAGACTGCCAACTGACGCAACTGACCAAAGTCGGGTTCAATGACAACTGAAGGGATTTCTGGGAAGCCATTTGGGATGGTATTAGGGACTCCCAATAATCATGGAAGACAGAATTGGATGAAGGGTGTTCAAAGTAGAAAACATAGGTGCTATCCAGGAGTGTCTATGGATAGGATATGGCAGCACCTTACCATACACAGTGGAGAAGGAAGGGAAGCTTATAGGTACTATTTTGGATGAATGTCAACAAACTCATACATTGATACATGCCCGAACCCAATTTATTTGAATGAATATGCACGAGGTAGCTTCAAGACAAACACCAACCTGAATTGCCCCATTGAGGCTCACAATCCATTGACTGATATAACCCAGGTAGCCTACAGGAGAGAAGGGGAATATTGCCTCTCAACCTCACTTATCAGTATGGGAGAGCTCAATGTAATGTCACCAACACCACAATCTCTATGAGGCCACACATGCCTGCCAGGTAGACCCAACTTAGTTCATTAAATATACACAAGAGGGAGAGGGTGGAATTTAGCGCGAGTGAGGAACTCCGGCAAACTCTGGGGGAATATCTGGAGAAGTATGACACTGGTCTCAAACCCCTGCTGGCACAGTTACACCAAATTCGAACCCAGTTGGCCACAGCCCATAGACCCTTCATCAAAGTAATACGCCAGGCCCTCGATGTTAAATAGTGAATAAGGGCAATCAAAGTAACTACATGGTGGGAGGATTTCTGGGACTGAGGCTCCAACAGACAAAACCATTCTTAGGTCTGTCTTTGTCACATCTGTGTGGGTTGCTGATTCCGGTTACCCTAGTGTACCTCACAACCTTCACTATCAAATTACCCCAGTGTACCTCACAATCCTCACTGTCAAATTACCCCAGTGTACCTCACAATCCTCACTGTCAAATTACCCCAGTGTACCTCACAATCCTCACTGTCAAATTATCCCAGTGTACCCCACAATCCTCACTGTCAAATTACCCCAGTGTACCTCACAATCCTCACTGTCAAATTACCCCAGTGTACCTCACAATCCTCACTGTCAAATTATCCCAGTGTACCCCACAATCCTCACTGTCAAATTACCCTGTGGAAGAGCAAGCTGTCAAACAAACTGGATCTGGAGTCCTCACCCAACTTACGGTCTCCCAGAACTTATTGAAACCTTTCAAATATTTGATTAGGCCTAGTGAACCTTAGTTGCTATTGTGCATAAAATGTTCCATTTTATTTTTTGTTATGAATTTGTTTTTGTATTTCTCCATTTTGCCGATGTCTTATTTATTTTAGTTTGCCATGTTTGCGATTTTCTCTTATGCCATCAGTAACAGTTTGGTTGTTTAAGTATATATTATGCTTTGCTTGCCCCGGATAGTTGCGTAGTCACCACATCGAGCTTGGTCCTTGATCATGTGATCCGTCACTTTTCACATTCAGGATCAAGAAGTGGGACTGTAGCCTGACGGGCCTCTCAGAATAATGAATGTATGATGGAAAATGATGAAATTATCATGGAGTCACAAAAGATGGACAATGATTAAAGCATGCTGGGAAATGGTACCCAGCTTTGAACAAAGTGATTGTGCTAATCAACATGCGACTGAATCCAGACAGGCTGCAGCTGCCCACAGAGAGTTTGCAAATAAACCTGGCAGCTGCAGACTTTAGAAGACACACCTGAATTTGGGTTTGAATGCAGTCAACGAAATGTCACCTTCAGGGTGATTAGAAACATCAAGGTATATACCAGACATGAAGGTACCTCACCACCTTATTTGGAGGAGGGTAATGCAGCCAACACCTCCAGGAATGGGTGCCTAAGGATCGCCCTGCCATCACATGCCAATGCCTGTTTGGGTCCAAACGATCAAGGTGATCAAGCCTGATTATCCTTTGGTGAATAGTGACGACCCTCCCAAAAAGGCAGGAAGACATTGGAGTGTAAGAATTGCTGCAACACCATGCTCAGAGCAGTAACTCGAGTGCTGTAACTGAGAAGAGAAGGTACCCCTGAGATCATCAGGAGAAGAAGACTAGATGACATCACCACATGGATCAAGGCCAAGCTCTGGTATAATGGTATATGATCATCCAGAGTTACGTTAAAGTATTGAAAGACTTGTAGTGTAAATCGTTAGTTTATAGTGTATTTTGTGGTGATAGTATTAATTGTGTTAAATAAATAAATATTGTTTTACTATTATTAACAACTGACTCACAGTTATTTTGCTCAATATAAGTGTTGAAACACACTGAGTAGCAGGCACACCAATAACCTGTCCTGTTCCATCCACATTGAAACCACAGTCAAAAAAGTGCACCAATGCCTCTACTTTCTCTAAAGGCTAAGGAAATTCGGGACAATGGTACTGGCCACAATGGCTCTTTATAATTTTTACTGATGCACCAGTAAATCTGGATAGATCACAGCTTGATATGGCAACTGATCTGTCCAAAACCGCAAGAAATTAGAAAGTTGTGAACACAGCCCAGTCCATCACGCCAACCAACCTTCCATCCATTGACTCTGTCTATACTTCTTACTGCCTTGAGAAAGCAGCCAGTACAATCATAGAGCCCTCCCACCCTGATGATACTCTCTTCCACCTTCTTCCATTGGGCAGAAGATACAAAAGTTTGAAAACAAGCACCAACAATTTCAAGAACAGTTTCATCCCAGCTGTTATCAGACTTTTGAACCTCTCAAAGTTGATCCTTTTCTCATCTTCTCTGTAGTTGTAATGCTATATTCTGCATCCTGATGTACTTATGTCAAATATAATTTGCCTGGTTAGCATACAAAACAATACTTTTCATTGTACCTCGGTTCATATGACAATACGAAATCAAATCAAATCAAATCAAACACATCAGCTCCATGGTTTCTACTTTTGCTCCCACTGTCCCAAGGGAAAGCAATCTTATATACAACTCATAGTGTGTTCGAGCAAACGTGAGCCATCTCTTTGTACAGTGTCCTTGGTTTTAAAGCCAGAATTTTAGTTCACACTCCTAAATATAAGAAATAAAATATGTGATCTTTATGATCTCTGTTCATACATTGCACTCCTTCTGTGAGCCAGACAATGAAGACTTGTTTCTGTTTGTTGTAACTGCTCAGGGACCACATTATTGAGAAGCTGTTCTGTCTCTGATATACTATCAGCACTTTCATCCTAAATGGATCCATCAAAGATGTTATCATCACTGTTGCAGCCCTGCAACAGAAAACAATAACTACGACAATATCAGCAAGTCCAGCAAGAACAGTGACCTCTAATGGCTCCCACACGTTGTCCAGGGGGACGACCAGCAGAAGCTAAAAGCCACACCTTGCCCCCCACCCCCAATGAATGTGGAGGAGAGACAGAACCTACAGTCCTTGCTGTCATTTCCTTCTGATGACTGAGGATATCTTAGTACACCAGTCCTGGGACATCATATTGCAGCTGTACAGGACATTTTTAGGATATTGTATTCAACTCTTCTGGCTATAGTAAAGAACTTGATAGAGTTCAGAAAGAATTCACAGGGATTTTGCTGGGATTAGAAGGTTTGAGTTATGGGAAGAGGCTAAATAGCTGGGGCTATTTTCTCTGGACCATCTGAGGCTGAGGGGTGAAATTATAGAGATTTATAAAATCATGAGAGGCCAAGGTCTTTCCCCAGGTTCAGGGAGTCCAAAACTAGAGGGCACAGGTTTACAGTGAGAGGGCAGAGATGTAAACGAGCCATAAGCGACAACTTTCCCATAGAGAGGGTAGTGTTTGTATGAATGAGCTGCCAGAGGAAGTGGAGGAGGCTGGTACAATTACAACATTTAAAAGGCATCTGGATGGATACATGAATAGGGGCTGAATACTGGCAAATGGGGCTAGATAAGTTTAGGATATCTGGTTGGCATGGATGAGTTTGACCAAAGGGTCTGTTTCTGTGCTGAATAACTCTATGACTATGATAACCAATAGCAAGTATAGCTTTTTTATTTGGCCTTCCTACACCCTTCCTATTATGCAATAGAATTTTCTCTTTCCAAACTGCTTTAATACTTCCGGTCATCTGTTCCCACATTCAAGAATGAATATTATCTAAAGCTGTGAGAGATGCAGATGGGGTAGACAGGAAGGACATTGCCATCTTGGTGAAGGGATCAATGCCCAGTGGCACAGATTTAAGGAAAGGGACAGGAGGTTGAGAGGAGATATGAGGAATTTGTTTTCACCTCAAGTGTGGTTGGGATCTGGAACTGTAAGGTGCTGGAGGCCGAAATCCCTCTAACATTAAGAAGTATTTAGATGTACATGAGTGATATCAAGGGATAGAAGGCTATGGCCATTTATTTGAACAGGTAGGTACTTGTTTTTGATGTTCTGAAGCACCTTTTCCTGGGCTGTAGACCTCTATGACTCTACAACTCTTAAGACATTATATCATCTAATGACTGTTAGAGAAGGTGGAGCAGTCAGACAGGGTCATGGGCAGCACGGTGGCAAAGTGGTTAGCACTGCTGCCTCACAGTGCCAGAGACCTGGGTTCAATTCCCACTCAGGCAACTGACTGTGTGGAGTTTACACATTCTCCCTGTGTTTGCGTGGGTTTCCTCCGGGTGTTCCGGTTTCCTCCCACAGTCCAAAAATGTGCAGGTTAGGTGAATTGGCCATGCTAAATTGCCCGTAGTGTTAGGTGAAGAGGGGAATGGGTCTAGGTGGGTTGTGCTTCGGTGGGTTGGTGTGGATTTGTTGGGCTGAAGGACCTGCTTCCACACTGTAAGTAATCGAATGAGTAACATGACTTCAAATGGTACAAAGGAATATTAACTTCTGAGGCTTCATGCGTCTGCATCTGAGGGGCAGATTAGTATCAGTTTGAGGGGCAGGTCCTTTTCACCTTCCCATCATCATTCAGTCTTCAGCATCTGCAGTTTCACATACTCTGAAACATAATATTTGATGCTTCAGTATACTTTAATGCAGCATTTATACTGTGAGTCTATACTTACAGCATCTTTTTCACCATATTTGAACAATGTGCAATGAGGAGGTTGAGCATCCCAAATCAATCATCCTTTGAGTGTGTGTGTGAACTGTTGTCAGGTCTTAGAATGAGCATTTGCCTCCACCAGAGAAGCATACAATCTTGAATGATCATAAAGTCAGACGCAAGGTGGTTTGCAAGTTAGGAGAATGCATCATATTTTCTAGAAACAATTGTAGATTTTGAGTTTGTACTTTCATGTTGGGAAGGTTGTTCTTGAAATAAATTTTCAGTCTCTTCAGCTTAGTGATATTGTCTCGGATCGTGTTTTCGGGATCCTTAAGGTGGAGGGGGAGCAACCTCAAGTCATGGTCCGCATAGGCATCAACAACATAGGTAAGAAAAAGGTGTGGGGTTGGAAGGCAGAAATTCAGGGAGCTAGGGTGGAAGCTTCAAGCTAGAACAAACAGAATTGTTATCTCTGGTTTGTTACCCATGCCACATGCTAGTGAGGTGAGGAATAGGGAGATAGAGCAGTTGAACATATGACTACAGGAATGGTGTAGGTGGGAAGGATTCAGATACCTGGATATTTTGGGGCTCAGAGCTGAAAATGTGTTGCTGGAAAAGCGCAGCAGGTCAGGCAGTATCCAAGGAGAAGGAGAGTCGACGTTTCGGACATGAGCCTTGATTCCTGAAGAAGGGCTCATAATCGAAACATCGACTCTCCTGCTCCTTGGATGCTGCCTGACCTGCTGCGCTTTTCCAGCAACACATTTTCAGTACTGATCTCCAGCATCTGCAGTCCTCACTTTCTCCTATTTTGGGGCTCATTCTGGGGTAGGCGGGACCTCTCCAAATGGGATGGTCTATACCTGAACCAGAGGGGAAGCAATATCCTGGAGGGGAGGAGGTTGCTAAGCTCATTGGGAGGGTATAAACTAATTCAGCAGGGGGATGGGAAACTGAATTGTAGTTCCAGTGTCCAGGAGGTTGAGAGTAGTGAGGTCAGAAATATGGTTTCAAGGTCGCATGAGTGTACTGACATGCAGGAAGGTAGTTTGAAGTGTGTCTACTTCAATGCCAGGAATAAGGTGGGTGAACTTGTGGCATGGATTAGTACCTGGGACTTCGATGTTGTGGCCATTTTTGAAGATATGGATAGAACAGGGACAGGAATTGCAGGTACTGGGATTTAGATGTTTCAGTAAGAATAGTGAAGGTGGTAAAAGAGGGGAGGTGTGGCATTGTTAGTTAAGGACAGTATTATGGTGGCAGAAAGGATACTTGATAAGGACTTGTCTACTGAGGTAGTATGGGCTGAGGTTAAAAATGGGAAAAGAGAGATCAACCTGTTGAGAGTTTTCTATAGGCCTCGGAAAAGTTCCAGAGATGTAGAAAAAAGGATTGCGAAGATGATTGTGGAGAGGAGTGAAAGCAACAGGGTAGTTGTTATAGGGGACTTTAACTTTCCAAATATTGACTGGAAACACTATAGTTCAAGTACCTTAGATGGGTCAGTTTTTGTCCAACATGTGCATGTTGGATTCTGACTCAGTATGTAGACAGGCCAACAAGAGGCGAGGTCACATTGGATTTGGTACTGGGTAATGAACTGGGCCAGGTGTTGGATTTGGAGGTAGGTGAGCACTTTGGTGCTAGTTACCACAATTCAGTTATGTTTACTTTAGTGATGGAAAGGGACAGGTTTATACCACAGGGCAGAAGTTATAGATGTGGGAAAGGCAATTACGATGCGATTTTGCAAGATTTAGGATGCTTAGGATTGGGACAGAAAATGCAGAGGATGGGTGCAATAGAAATTCAAAGTTTGTGAGAAGATTTGTAGCTCGGGTGCTCGTTGTTATGGTTCTGTTCGCTGAGCTGGGAATTTGTGTTGCAGACGTTTCATCCCCTGTCTAGGTGTCATCCTCAGTGCTTGGGAGCTTCTGTGATGTTTCCTCCGGCATTTATAGTGGTTTGTCTCTGCCGCTACTGCATTGTCTTGATAAGTATGTACATAAATCCCGGAACGTTGCCATCCAGGTTGGTCGGGTTGGTAAGAAGGCAGAGGATGTGTTAGCTTTTTTTTGGTAGAGGGATTGAGTTTCGGAACCATGAGATCATGCTGCAGCTGTACAAAACTCTGGTGTGGCCGCACTTGGAGTTTTGTGTACAGTTCTGATCACCGCATTATAGGAAAGATGTGGAAGCTTTGGAAAGGGTTCAGAGGAGATTTATTAGGATGTTGCCTGGTATGAAGGGAAGGTCTTATGAGAAAAGGCTGAGGGACTTGAGGCTGTTTTTATTAGAGAGAAGAAGGTTAAGAGGTGATTTAACAGAGACATATAAGATGATCAGAAGGTTAGATAGTGTGGATAGTGAGAATCTTTTTCCACAGATGGTGATGGCTAGCACAAGGGGACAGGGCTTTAAATTGAGGGGTGATAGACATAGGGCAGATGTCTGAGGTAGTTTCTTTACTCAGAGAGTAGTAGGGGCTTGGAATGAGTAGTAGACTCACCAAACTTAAAGGTATTTAAATGGTCATTGGATAAACATATGGATGATAATGGAATAGTGTAGGTTAGATGGGCTTCAGATTTGTTTCACAGGTTGGCGCAACATTGAGTGTCAAAGGGCCTGTACTGCACTGTAATGTTCTATGTTCTGTTGTATGCAGTATATAGTAGTATCCCCGTACCCACCGGGGTACATTCCAAGACTTACTACAGAAGCCCAAAACCACGGATCGGAGTGAACCCATTCATTTCAAAGGGAAATTTACCTTCCTGGCAGTCCTCTAGTCCCTGGTTCCGGAAGGTTCCCTATAATATGTTCGGGCCGTGGCAAACCATGAGTAATTGAAACTGCAGAAGATGATTCCGCAGATACAGCAGTTGCCCTGTATTAACTATGAACCATAGGGGAGTGATTAAAATGACAAGTATAGGGACCAAGCTGAAGAAAAGTAACTGTATACACTCCTTCATTAATCTTTTACTGTTAGCCCATTTTACTACTTGTTTTGTCACCTTTTCTTCCTGCTTCCTCTTAGATTTCCTTTTTCTAGCCTTAATTTCTCTCCTGCATTTGAAATACTCTTTGTGATTTCTATTGCTGTTATTATTCCAGTATGCATCATATTCCAGAGTTTGCCAACAAATTCTCTCTTCTATATCCTCCCTAGTATTTTGATGTCTATAATAAAAACCCAACAAGGTTAATGCTCCTTTCCTGTTTATCACCTCAGACCACACAGATTCTAATTCAGGAACTGCATCTCATTCAAGAATAGTGATATTATCCCTGGCTAAGTCAGCTACAGCTCCTCCCTTTTCACCCTTCCTGTTTCTACTAAAAGCCTTATAACCTGGGATATTTCGTATCCGTCTTGGGTCCCATTTCTATCAGTGCTACCCTGATGTACCCTCCTCGACCAATTTCTGCTCACTATACTTTGTGAATTTACCAACATACAATTTAACCATGTCTTTATCTCTTTCTGGCTTATTGGGAGGCAACCACTTCTTTGATCACTGTCAACACTCAAGCCTTCCCTCAGTTCCTCTTCCCCATTCATATTTTGTTTCTTTTCTCATCGCTGGTACTTCTAAAACTTCTAAATCAACTCCACTACATTATTTACTCTCTCAGCCAGGAGATCAGTTCCATTTCTGCTCAGGCAAAGCCTATCTCTTCCAAACAGCTTTCCTCCTTTCCCAAGAGTGAAACAGGAAAGGAGAGATCACCCTGTTGGGAGTTTTCTATAGGCCTCCAAATAGTTCCAGAGATGTAGAGGAAAGGATAGCAAAGATGATTTTTGATAGGAGTGAGAGAGACAGACTAGTTGTCATGGGGGACTTCAACTTTCCAAATATTGACTGGGAACACTACAGTACGAGTCCTATAGATGGGTCAGTTTTTGTCCAGTGTGTGCAGGAGGGCTTCCTGACACAGTATGTAGACAGGCCTACAAGGGGCAAAGCCACATTAGATTTAGTATTGGGTAATGAGCCTGGCCAGGTGTTAGACTTGGAAATAGGTGAGCACTTTGGTGATAGCGATCACAATTCTGTTATGTTTAATTTACTGATAGAAGGGGATAGGTGTATACCACTGGGCAAGAGTTATAGCTGGGGGAAAGGCAATTATGATGCAATTAGGCAAAATTTAGGAAACATGGGATGGGGAAGGAAACTGCAGGGGATGGGCACATTAGAAACGTGGAGCTTATTCAAGGAAAAGCTCCTGTATGTCCTAGATAAGTATGTACCTGTCAGGCAGGGAGGAAGCTGTAGAGCGCGGGAGCTGTGGTTTACGAAGGAAGTGGAATCTCTGGTCAAGAAGAAGAAGAAGGCTGAATGAGATCTGAAGGCTCAGTTAGAGTGCTTGAGGATTACAAGGCAGCCAGGAAAGACATAAAGAGAGAGCTCAGAAGAGTCAGGAGGAGGCATGAGAAGTTGTTGGTGGATAGGATTAGGGTAAACCCTAAGGCTTTCTATAGGTATTTAAGGAATAAAAGAATGACGAGAGTAAGATTAGGGCCAACCAAGGACAGTAGTGGGAAGTTGTGTGTGGAGTCAGAGGAGATAAAGGAAGCACTAAATGAATATTTTTCGATAATATTCACTCTAGAAAACGAGAATGTTGTTGAGGGGAATACTGAGATACAGGCTACTAGACTAGGTGGGATTGAGGTTCACAAGGAAGAGGTATTAGAAATCCTGCAGAGTGTAAAAATATATAAATCCCCTGGGCCGGATGGGATTTATCCTAGCATCCTCTGGGAAGCCAGGGAGGAGATTGTCGAGCCTTTGACATTGATCTTTAAATCGTCATTGTCTACAGGAATAGTGCTAGAAGACTGGAGGATAGCAAATGTGGTCCCCCTGTTCAAGAAGGGGAGTACAGACAACCCTGGTAATTATAGACCAGTGAGCCTTACTTTAGTTGGTGGTAAAGTGTTGGAAAAGGTTATAAGAGATAAAATTTATAATCATCTAGAAAAGAATAATTTGATTAGGGATAGTCAGCATGGTTTTCTGAAGGGTAGGTCATGCCACAGAGACCTTATTGAGTTCTTTGAGAAGGTGACCAAACAGGTAGATGGGAGTAAACTGGTTGATGTGGTGTATATGGATTTCAGCGAGGCGTTCGATAAGGTTCCCCACAGTAGGCTATTGTACAAAATGCAGAGGAATGTGATTGTGGGAGATATAGCAGTTTGGATCAGTAATTGGCTTGCTGAAACAAGACATAGGGTGGTGGTTGATGGAAAATTTCAGTTCCTGGAGTCCAGTTACTAGTGGTGTACTGCAAGGGTCGGTGTTGGGTCCACTGCTGTTCGTCATTTTTATAAACGACCTGGATGAGGGCATAGAAGGATGGGCTAGTAAATTAGCAGACAACACTAAGGTCGGTGGAGTTGTGGATAGTGATGAAGGATGTTGTAGGTTACAGAGAGACATAGGTAAGCTGCAGAGCTGGGCTGAGAGGTGGCAAATAGAGTTTAATGCTGACAAGTTTGAGGTGATTCACTTTGGTTGGAGTAACCAGAATGCAAAGTACTGGGCTAATGTAAGATTCTTGGTAGTGTAGATGAGCAGAGAGATCTCCGTGTCCATGTACACAGATCCTTGAAAGTTGCCACCCAGGTTGGCAGGGTTGTTAAGAAGGCATACAGTGTTTTAGCTTTTATTAATAGAGGGATCAACTTCCGGAACCATGAGGTGATACTGCAGCTGTACAAAACTCTGGTGAGGCCGCACTTGGAGTATTGAAACAAAAAAGAGGGAGAGAGTGGGAGGCTGTTAGAAAATTTGGTCGTAGTTTAGAAACAGCAGAGCCTCAACAGTGTGCATCATCCTAACCAGTAAAGATGGCAGGGGACTCTGGGAAAACTTGTAGCATATGCAGCATGTAAAATGTGGGAGGTTTTAGATTGACAAGACATCCAGGACAGTCACATCTGGAGAGAAACATTACATTTTGGGACTGCAGCATTCGTTAACACCATTTCTTGAGAGAAATGACTTCTCACTGAATCTGCTCTCACTCCCACCCTCTGCTCAACTCAGTGAGTGTTTAATTGCTTATGTGTAACTGATAGACAGATTTCAGAAAGGAAGAGAACAGTATTTTTACCTTAACATCTAAATTTAAATGATAAAGGTCTTACAATCATCTTACAGATCTGCATTGGGATCTTGTGAGTGAGACAGTCTTATGGTGTAATTTTAACCTTAACTGTTATTTTATTCTACTAAGTTACAAAATACAGAATTTAATTTCTATTGCACTTTTAATTCAAAGAAATACAAGCTATAAAAGCTGAGTTTGACTGATTTATGTTCCTCCTGTTTTTGGGGTGTCAATGTTTCCCTTCGAGGGTCCGTCATATAGCTTATTCATGTGAAGGCCTTCCTGTGGGATTGATGTGAACCTTAACAGGAATCTCCCCAATCCCTCCTCTGGTTATTGTGGTATCCCATACCTGGTTCTGTGATAGTCAAGGTAGCTGATTCTGTAGGGGTCACCATATCCTCTGATATCTGTCGATGATCTTGCCACATTTCAATCTTAACTTTTTCAGTAGAACTATCTCATCCAGTGGTGGTGAGTGGAGGGGCATCAATTTACCAGGACCTCCACTTAGGGGTCTAGAGCCATAGGGTTGTGTCTGGGCACTTACGAGGCTTGGGCTGAGTAGCCTGTGGCTTGAGTTAAGCAGCGCTACCCTCATGGGTGCCTCTACCTTTACTTTCTTGGCAAACTCCAGGCTTCAGTTTGTGATAGGTCATGATACAATTATAAAGCACAAGCAGCCTGATCACATTTTGTGGGTTATCTTTAAGACTATTTAGAGGTAACTTAAGGTAAGTTATTACAGTATCAGTTAGCTGTGTTGTGTTGTGTCTTATGGTTAATATGTTTATTTAGAGGTAAGTTACGGACAGCATTCTGGTATCGTTGGCTGTATCTTACACAGAGAAGAGGTAAGGTATGACACGCTCCTGGGTGTGCACTCTCTGTTGTAATGTAATAGCTGAAGATTAATATTTTGATACTAGCATAGGTTTCTAAATTATGCAACAAACCCAGACCATTCAAAGGCATGATGCTACATTCTGAGGAAGCAGAAACCAGCTCAGACCAATGTATGGCATGTCAATCATTCAGAAGAGAGGGAGGAAGATCATTAATGAAGATAATTGTGCAGTGATTTTGAGTGAAATCAACCAATTCAGGGCAAGACATCAAACCTCCAAAATATTTCATTGAACTTTGAAAATTGACGACATGTTTCTGTATAAAATTATATGTATCTCTTTACATATAACTTAAAAACAAATCAAGTCTATATTAATTCTAAACTATATAGATTTTTATTGAAGAATTAAGAAGCAAGGCACAATATCAATCACAAAGTTAAAAAGAGAAAATACAATCATGTTCCTAGTAGAGAATCTTGTTTTAAAACTCAATTACTGTTATAATCAAATATGTTAGACATCCATCAATTGTTAAAGATACATGTCAGATGAAACATTCAATTGAGAATCAAGTTAAAGGCAATCAGTTGGAAGGGGAGGGGAGGAAAAATATAAATAGATCAGCAAAAAGAGAGCTGAGACTAAGATGATGGTCAACATAAAATAGAACCCACTATGTGGTTAGAGGCTGGGTACGTCCTTTATGGGTCAAATAGGTGATCTATGCTTCCAGGTGCAGGAAAGGGCTCAAGTACCTAATGAGGACTTTATGTCGGTGTTTACAAAGATCTGGAATTTGATAAAATATCATTTGAAGTGGAGACAGTAGAAGAAGTGGAGATAGTCAAAGAAGTGGGCGTTCAATTCCCGCCTCAGGTGACTGACTGTGTGGAGTTTGCACATTCTCCCCGTGTCTGCGTGGGTTTCCTCCCACAGTCCAAAAATGTGCAGGTTAGGTGAATTGGCCATGTTACTTTGCCCCTAGTGTTAGGTGAAGGGGTAAATATAGGAGAATGGGTCTGGATGGGTTGCGTGTCGCCAGGTCGGTGTGGTCTTGTTGGGCTAAGTAATCTAATCTAATCAAAGTGGAATCTGGGATGAAATTAAGAGGCAGAAGGGGTTATCTTGATTCATCTGTTGGATCATCCCTCATTACAAGAGATATGAGAGTCTTTGAGGAGCTGCAGAAGAGATTTGCCAGAATGGTTTCAGTGAAACCTTTCAGGTCAACTCTCAAGAGATTGATTTTGATGTTCATTTCTGATTCCTCACATTATCTTCCTGTTTTGTGCTGTTGGCATTCCACATTTCCTTCTGAATTGAAATTTTAATACAAAGTACTTCATTTGTTGGCGCAAATTTGTCTATTTGGCTGTGACAGTCTAACTATCAAAATCCATCTAGAGATTACTTCTAATCAGCCTGCTCTGGGATGTTATGACACACCTCTGAGGATGATGGGGCTTGAATCCAGGCCTCCTGACATGGAGGTATGGACACTACCAAGAACCCCTTATAAATTAAATTATACCCTAGGGAGATACAAGGCTCGGTTATATGTATGGCTATTCCAATCTCTAATTGCTGCCTTGAAACTTAGCAGCAGCTTTAAGCCACACTATCAATTTTATGATTAAACCAGGCACATCCCCAATTACACATCAAATACTATTTTGGAATCACCACTAAATCTATGAGTCTCCCTATTATCTAGAATGAACAGTATTAGCTGTTTCTTAATGCTTATCAGTGAGTGGATGTTACAAAGGTGGAAAGTAGCATTGCTGCCAGTCTCTCAGCAAACCAAAACACCAAAGTATTCCAGAACAAAATAATGACAGAATTGCAGATGGAAAACAGAAACAAAAATTGAAATTGCTAGGGAAACTCAGCAATTCTGGCAGCATAATGACCATGTAAAATAAAGCGAAGACCGGTGGATGCTGAAAATCTGAAACAAGAACAGATATTGCTGGAGAAACTAAAATTGTGAAGAAGGGTCACTGGATCTGAAATATTTACTCTGCTTTCTCTCCAAAGGTGCTGCAAGATTGGCTGAGTTTTCCCAGCAATTTCTGATTTTGTTCCAGTCTCTCAGTGCTCTCTAGTGCTTCCTTATGACTCCTAGTATATTCACTCATGGTTTCCCCTCCATGCTTTCACTCTGCCATGCTCTCCTCTTTACTGGGGCCTGCTGCTGACTCATCACTCGATCCTGCCCTTCTTCACTTTTGGGCCTTGGTTTAGCTGCAGGTTCTGAGCTCCATATCGCTCTCTGACTGATGACTGCTGACAGTGATGGTCCCAACTGCCAGGCTCTTCGCCCCGGGGCATCACTCGACCTGGAACCAACCGGTAGAGCGCTGTGAGCTGACTGGGCAATGCCTGCACAATATTCACAAGCTGGGCCTGTGCTTGGTCGGAGGCCGGAAACTGCTGAATCAGAAACAGCACTGCATGCTCTGGGCTGTGTGGTTGGCACAGGGAGGCTTTGTCTCTCTGTTTTGCTCTTTTCATCCCTGCCCAGAATCTGTCTCCTCCATTTGATTCTGTGCTGCACTTTCTCCAAGTCACTCTCGATCTGGTACAAGTCATCAGTGACTTTATTGACACGGTCAAACTGACCAAGGAGGCTGTTGACAGTCGGCAGCAACCGATCGAGATAGGCCTCGATGTTGTAGGTCTCAGAGGTTGGACTCTGTGGAAGAGTCAGCTCCTCCGATTGCACAGAGCCTGACAAGATGGTGCAGTCTGAGAAGGGAGACTCAGTATTTTCTGATGCAAGTTGGGATAATCTCAAGGTTTGGGAAGTGCCTGTTGGCAAGGATTCCATCCCTTCAAATTTCACCTTGTGTCGGAACTGCAAAAGATTGAAAACAAAGTTTCACAATGCTCACAATGGTTAAAAAAAAGTCATTTTTCAATCACATAACCAGGGATGTTATTACATGCTGAGGGAGTAGATGGGACTTGAACCTGGGCCTTCTGGATCAGAAGCAGGGTCACTAAATATTGTGGCACAAAGGTCCCCAGTACCATCATTTATTGTTAACGGCTTGGCAGGTGAACAATGGTCTGCTCAAGAAAGCAAAGGTCTAGTTGTCCAATTGGTGTCATAGATTATCTTCATTACTCACTGTAGGGTCACCAACTTATGCCCTGCCTGAGAGTGGGATGCTGGAACAGTTGCCAGGATCTATTGTGGCTCAGCAGCTTGTGATTTCAAGTCCTACTCTGGAGACTTTACAGCATAGTTCTGGCTAACTTTAGTAACACTAAAGCAACATTCTACTGTCAAGCTGCAGGTTTCAGCCAGTAATGAAGGTCTTGTTTTCTCTCTCAGGTGGACATAAAGGTCTTACAGTACTTGAAGAAGAATAAGGAGGATCTGCCCATTCCCTCTTGACGTTTATCCCACATTCAACATCAGTAAAACAGATGGCTGTCAATTTGGAAGGCTCTGTCGAAGGGGCCTTGGTGAATTATTGCAGTGCATCTTGTAGATTGTACACACTGTTGCTATTGAACATTGATGGTGAAGGGAGTGAATGTTGAAGATGCCAGATAGGGTACCAATTGAATAGGCTGCTTTGTCTTGGATGTGGCCAAGTTATTAGCGTTGAACCTTCTCTCATCTAGGCAAACTAGAAGTACATGTATTCTATCACACCCCTGACTAGTACCTTATAAACAGTGGACAGAGTTTGGAGAGTCAGGAAGTGAGTTATTCAACACCAAATTCTGAGCTTCTGACCTGCTTTTATAACCATTTTGTTTATATGGCTAGTCCAGTTCAGTTTCTAGTCAATGGTAACCCTTGCATATTCACAGTTGGGGTTTCAGTGATGACAATGCCATTGAACATGAAAGAAATGGTTATCGTAAGAGATGGTCATTATTTGGCATGAATGCTACTTGCCACTTACCAACCCAAGCTTGGCTGTTGTTTTGCTGCATTTGGACACTGACTTCTTTGGTATCTGAGGAGCTTTGAATGACTGAAGATTGAGCATTAGTAAACATCACCACTTCTGACCTTATGATGGAGGAAAGGACATTGATGAACAGCTGAAGATAGTTGAGTCCAGGAGACTACCCTTGAGGAACTCCTTCAAAGATGTCCAGGGAATGAAATGACTGACCTGCAACACCCATGACCACTTTTTTATGTGTCAGGTATGACTCTAACCAATGAAGAATGTTCCTCAATTCCAACACAATAGACAATAGGTGCAGGAGTAGGCCATTCTGCCCTTTGAGCCTGCACCACCATTCAATATGATCATGGCTGACCATCCTTAATCAGTATCCTGTTCCTGCCTTATCTCCATAACCCTTGATTCCACAATCCTTGAGAGCTCTATCCAACTCTTTCTTAAATTAATCCAGAGACTGGGCCTCCACTGCCTTCTGGGGCAGAGCATTACACACAGCCACCACTCTCTGGGTGAAGAAGTTTCTCCTCATCTCTGTCCTAAATGGTCTACCCCGTATTTTTAAGCTGTGTCCTCTGGTTCGGCACTCGCCCATCAGCGGAACCATGCTTCCTGCCTCCAGAGTGTCCAATCCTTTAATAATCTTATATGTCTCAATCAGATCCCCTCTCAGTCTTCTAAACTCAAGGGTATACAAGCCCAGTCGCTCTAGTCTTTCAGTGTAAGGTAATCCCGCCATTCCAGGAATTGACCTCGTGAACCTACGCTACACTCCCTCAATAGCCAGAATGTCTTTCCTCAAATTTGGAGACCAGAACTGTACACAGGACTCCAGGTGTGGTCTCACCAGGGCCCTGTACACTGCAGAAGAACCTCTTTGCTTCTATACTTAATCCCTCTTGTTATGAAGGCCAGCATGCTATTAGCCTTCTTCAGTACCTGCTGTACCTGCATGCTTACCTTCATTGACTGGTGTACAAGAACACCCAGATCTCTTTGTACTGCCCCTTTACCTAAATTGATTCCATTTAGGTAGTAATCTGCCTTCCTGTTCTTGCCACCAAAGTGGATAACCATACATTTATCCACATTAAACTGCATCTGCCGTGCATCTGACCACTCACCTAACCTGTCCAGGTCACGCTGTAATCTCCTAACATTCTCATCACATTCCACCCTGCCACCCAGCTTAGTATTATCAGCAAGTTTGCTAATGTTATTACTGATACCATCTTCTATATCATTAACATATATTGTAAAAAGCTGCGGTCCCATTGGTCACTGCCTGCCATTCCGAAATGGAGCCGTTTATCACTACTCTTTGATTCCTATCAGCCAATCAACTTTCAATCCAAGTTAGTACTTTGCCCCCAATATCATGCACCCTAATTTTGCTCACTAACCTCCTATGTGGGACTTTATCAAAAGCTTTCTGAAAGTCCAGGTACACCACATCTACTGGATTTCCCTCATCCATCTTCAGAGTTACATCATCAAAAAAATTCCAGCAGATTAGTCGAGCATGATTTCCCCTTCATAAATCCATGCTGACTCTGACCTATCCTGTTACTACTATCCAGATGTGTTGTAATTTCATCCTTTATAATAGACACTAGTATCTTTCCCACCACTGAGGTCAGACTAACTGGTCTATAATTTCCTGCTTTCTCTCTCCCACCTTTCTTAAAAAGTGATATAACATTAGCCACCCTCCAATCCACAGGAACTGATCCCGAATCTATCGAACTCTGGAAAATAAACACCAACGCATCCACGATTTCTCGAGCCACCTCCTTCAGTACCCTGGATGTAGACCATCAGGCCCCGGGGACTTATCAACCTTCAGACCTAACAGTCTCTCCAACACCAATTCCAGGCAAATATAAATTCCCTTCAGTTCAGGTCCTTCAGACACTGTTACCTCAGGGAGATTGCTCGTGTCTTCCCCAGCGAACACAGATCTGAAGTACTAATTCAATTCTTCTGTCATTTCTTTGTTCCCTGTAATATATTCCCTTGTTTCTGTTTTCAAGGGCCCAATTTTAGTCTTAACCATTTTTTTGCCTTTCACATACCTAAAAAAACTTTTACTATCCTTCTTTATATTTTTGGCCAGTTTACTTTCGTACCTCATTTTTTTCTCTGCGTATTTCCTTCTTAGTAATCCTCTGTTGTTCTTTAAAAGCTTGCCAGTCCTCCGTTTTCCCACTCATCTTTGCAATGTTATACTTTTTCTCTTTTAACTTTATATGTTTCTTAACTTCCCTCGTCAGCCATGGCCTCCCATGCCTCCTCCTAGGATCTTTCTTCCTTTTTGGAATGAACTGATCCTGCATCTTCTGCATTATACACAGAAATATCTGCCATTCTTCCTACACTGTCATCCCAGCTAAGGTATTGCACCATTGAACTTTGGCCAGCTCCTCCCTCATAGCTCCATAGTTCCCTTTATTCAACAGAAATATTGTCACTTCCGATTGTACCGTCTCCCTCTCAAATTGCAGATTGAAGCTTATTGTATTATGGTCACTACTTCCCAATGGCTCCTTCACTTCGAGGTCCCTGACCAATTCTGGTTCATTGCACAACACGAGATCCAGAATTGCCTTCTCCCTGGTAGGCTCCAGCACCAGCTGTTCTAAGAATCCATCTCAGAGGCACTCCACAAAGTCTCTTTCTTGAAGTCCAATACCATCCTGATTCTCCCAATCTACTTGTATGTTGAAATCTCCCTTAACAACTGTAGTAACATCTTTGCGACAGGCCAATTTCAGCTCCTGATTCAACTTACACACTACATCCAGGCTACTGTTTGGGGGCCTGTAGATAACTCCCAAGAGGGTCTTTTTACCCTTAGAATTTCTCAGCTCTTTCCACACTGACTCGACATCCCCTAATTCTAGGTCCCCCTGCACAAGGGACTGAATATCCATGGCCACCCCACCCCCTCTGCCCATCAGTCTGCCCTTACGATAGCACGTGTAGCCTTGAATATTCATTTTCCAGGCCCTGTCCACTTGAAGTCACGCCTCAGTTATCCCCACAATATCGTATCTGCCAATTTCCAAAAAGCCTCAAGCTCATCCATCTTATTTCTAATGCTTTGTGCATTCATGTATTGTATTTTTAATTTGTTACTGCCCTCACCCTTCCCATCAACTCCTATTTCACTCAACCTTACAGCATGATCCTTTTCTGAGTTTTCTGCTTCATTGATACAGTTGTCTTTCTTGACTTCCCTTGTTCTAACTTTCCTTTCAATTTCCTTCTTAAACATCCAGTTTGTCCCCTCCCCCCGCTACTTAGTTTAAATGTAGCTGTGTTGCAGTAGCAAACCTGCCTACCAGAATGCTGGTCCCTAACCTATTAAGGTGCAAACTGTCTCGCTTGAAGAATTTATACTAACCACAAAACATACCCCAGTGATCCAAGAATTTAAATCCTTGCTTCCTGCACCAGTTCCCCAGCCACACATTCAAGTCCATTATCTCCCTGTTTCTGGCTTCACCAGCCCGAGGAACTGGAAGCAAACTGGAGATAACCACCTTGGACATCTTGCTTTTCAGCCTTCTTCCTAGTTCTCCGCAGTCCCACTGTAGTATGTTCCTCCTCTTCTTTCCGACATCATTTGTGCCGACATGTACCACCACCTCTGGCTCTTCACCTTCGTCCTTGAGGATTTTCTGCATGATGTCTTTCACCCTGGCACCAGGAAGGCAACACACCATCCTTAAGTCCCATCTGCTGCCACAAAAACCCGGTCAGTTCCTCTCACGATGGAGTCCCCTATTACCACGGCTCTGTGCAATGTCTGACTCTTCCGCTCTGCCTCCACGCCAACTTTTGATTGACAGACCTGGCCGCCTCGCGGACTGGCAGCGTCATCTGTCTCTACTGTTTCTAAGAGATTCAACTTGTTCCTGACAGGTACTTCCCCCGGTGTCTCTTGCACCTGTCTCCTCTCTGCCTTCTTCATCCTTCCTCATTGTCTGCTCTCTTCTGTTGTCTTCTGGTACGATTGGTGTAGTAACCTAGCTGCAGGTCTTGTCCAGAAAGATCTCGTTTTCTCGGATGAGCCTAAGGTCCTTGAGTTCTTTCATCAGTGCTGCAATATGCTCTGTCAGTAGCTGAACGTGCACACACTTTCCACACTTCTACGAGCCAGATACACCAGAGTTGTTGACCTCCCACATCAAGCACGTAGCACACTGAACCAGCTTGGCAGTCATGTCTTCACCCTCTTCAATTGTGGCATAATCACTTCACTCAACCTCCTTGTCAAAGACTCCTGAGCTAAAGCCTCACCCTTCACTCCACAGGAACTTCCTTGGACACTCTTTTTGGGTCAAGTCTGCGGACTTCTAATTTAGGTTAGAGGAGGAGGGTGGGAGGGAGGACCTAGAACACACCCACTCAAATAACAATCACTTACCTCCCCGACCAGCTTTGCGCTCTGTCTTCACTATGCCCAGCTCCTGCCACTCTCTGATGCCATTTGAATTCAGCTTTGCTAAGGCTCTTTGATGCCATACTCGGGTGAGGCACAGGGGAATTAATTCATTAAATCACAGAACCATGAAGGAGGGTGAGCATTTTATTTTAGATTCCTTACAGTGTGGAAACAGACCCTTCAGCCCAATTAAACAACACTGACCCATGAAGAGTAACCCACCCAGACCCATTTTCCCCTAACTAATGCACCTAACTCTAAGGGCAAGTTTAGCATCACCAATTCACCTAACCTGCACATCTTTGGACTGTAGCAGGAAACCAGAGCACCTGAAGAAAACCCACGCAGACACGAGGAAAATGTGGAAACTCCACACAGACAGTCACTCAAGGCTGGAATCGAACCCAGGTCCCTGACGCTGTGAGGCAGCAGTGCTAACCACTGAGCCACCATGTCATCCCATTGCACAAGAGAACACAGGAAATATGGATAGGAATGAATTGGAATAGGAGGCCTGGAGTCTGAGAAAGGAGCAAGATGATAGAAGATAAGGAAGGAAATGATGGATTGGAGATGGAAAGAGAATTGGGAGATTGACAATGAAAAGGAGAGTGGAGGATTTGAGATGGAGTGGAGAGTGGAGGAGCAGGGGAAATGAGGTACTGGAAATGGAATTGGGAGTAGGAAAGTGGGGGATTGGAGTTGGAGGGGGTATTAAAGTATTGGTGATGAAGGGGGATTGGTGATGGCATGGGATGTGGAGAATTGGAGATGGAGAGGATGATGGGCATTTGAGATGAAAAGAGGGGACTTGGGAATGGAGAGGGGAGTAGGATTAGAGTTAGAGAGAGAGGTGGGGCAAGCCTTAAATTGGAGATGGAAGTGGGAAAGACAACAAGTCCAGAATACCACGACTGAGTCAAGGGCAGATGAACGTGCTCATCACAGAGTACTTGGCCCTTTGGTCCAGGGAGGTCACTATCTGATAGTCTAGCACGGCTTCTTGGTAAAAGTCAAGACCTGCTCTAAACATTCCAGAAACACAAAGTGGTTGCAGCATTCAGTCAACCCTGCAGCTCCAGCTCATTGATCAGAGAGATTGATGTTTCTCTGACATACTCGTATTTACCTCCTTTGTTTTGGTGAGTCCTATCCAGAGTTTGAATCTCTTAATGAAGAATTCAATCATCTCGTAGTCTTGTGGTTCAATAGCTGGGCGGTACATTTCTGCTTTGAGCTCTCTGTAACTCTGGTTGATAATGGCACTGAAGAGGTTTCTCGCTATCCACATCAGCCACAGCAGGTAGCTAATGAAGTAGAGGGGTGCGATTATGGGGTAATGTTGGACTGCATGTCGCAAGGACAGGGTTCCACGGGGGAAGGCAACCAAAGCCAGCAGCGAGCTGCTGAATGTCACAAAGTGTTCCAGAGCAGGAGAGAACATCTGGAGGGAAAAGAAGGCAAGAATAGTTGAGGCTACTACCTCTGACAGAAATACACAACCATTGAAGTTCCAACATGAAAACTGACTGTTGGGCCCTGCCTCTCAGTTTGTTCACTACATTTGACCCCTATCTCATCTTGCTGCTTTATCCTCCTTTACATCAACTACTTACCTGATCTCCTCTTAAATGGAAGGATGGTATCTTATCACAAACTCTAAGTCCCAGTTGAAGGAAGTTTTTCTTAAATGTGTTATGACACGGGGTAAACTCTCCTGCTTAATTTAAACCAGCAACACAGAAAAGATTTATCCCATGCAGTAATCTGTGAAAATTTGAGAGGCCAAGAACTATTTAAAGTAAAAATTAATAACTTTATTTCTTAAAGTATAATAGAGAATAATTAACCATCGACTATTTACAACTCCTTCCTCTAACCTATCTTTTACTTTCCCTTCTATAATACTAGTCCAATAAAACCCCAATATTACTGAAAAATTCAAACTTCAAAACCAGCCAGCAGTCAAGTCTTCTCTTTATATCTTCCTCTGTAGATTTGCTCTCCAGGTCAGTGTTGGAGAATTCTTACTAGCAGACTACATTTGCTGGTCTTTTGGCAGTTCTCTCCCAACTGTTCAATTTTCCCTGGTCTTACATCCCCAAAAGCATTGTGTCATTGGATTTTCATATTGTCAATACACTAAATTCAAACTTGATTGGAGTTAGGTTTTTTTGGGGGGTATAATTTAAACTTATTGGTCGAATTCGAATTTGTTTTTGTCTCCAGGCAACCAGCTACACTAACTGCTACACCAACAGGTTACATTGTAACTTGTTCAGAACACTTGGTGCTATCAGGTAGTTCTGCTAGCTTTTAACTTTCTTAAAGGTACAGTACACCTCTACACCGTCATAACAAATGTCAGTAAGTTATTGAGAGATGATATCATATTCAGCACGCTGGAATCATTTTCACGTCATTTGCTACCTGACTTAATTGGCGCCAATTTGGAATTCCCCTCTAATCCTGCAACATGCAACCTCCCCCTCTTCCTAACACCCTGAGGTACAACGTCCTCTCTTCCCAACACCCTGAGGTGCAACCAGCCCCCTTTCCAACACCCTGAGGTACAACCTCCCCTCCTTCCCAATACCCTGAGGTACAACCACCCCCCTTCCCAACACCCTGAGGTACAACCACCCCTATTCCCAACACTGTAAGATACAACCCTCCCCCTCTTCCTAATACCCTGAGGTGCAACCTCCCCACTTCCCAATACCCTGAGATGCAGCCTTCCCCTTTATCTCAACATCCCGAGTCTTTGTATTTGGATTTCTTTAATCAAGGCTACACCAGAGTGAATCTCACCACTAGCTCCCATCATCTTGCACTATCTCAACATTTGTCTACGTGACCTCAAATCTTGAACGAACAGGCATTTCTCCCAATTCAACATTGCAAAGAAAAGCCGTACTGGGCCATTGGTAAATTTGTCTCCTACAGGCAATTGCTCGAGGATGAGACTAAAAGAGGAAAGTTTGGACACTAAGAAATGATCACAGTATGTTTGGTCTGGTCAGTAATCAGGATGCTTGGAGAAAATTACATCAGTACCCTTTCAGTGTAAGAGAGGCTGGATAGATCAACTAACCATGACATTCACGAGTCACAGGGTGAGAAAAAATCCTGTCTGACATGTGATCCATTTTATTCAAGAGTTACAGGCCTTAAACAAAACACTCAGAATGTGCTGAGTTTGTAGATCCACATGTGTGACCTGGGAAAGATGTCAATTGTGTGTCACTGCTGAGTAAAGGTAAAAGTTAAAGGTACTATTAGATTAAAGAAGAAGGCTTATAAAGTTGCCAAACTTGTTAAAAATTTGAAGACTGTGAAAACTTTAGAATTCAACAAAGATGGGCCAAGAAATTGATAAAGTGGAAGAGAATATAAATATAAAATAGCAAGAACATTAAAACAGATTGTAAAATCTTCTACAAGTGGCAGAATTTCTAATAGCAAAAAGAAAAACTTCAGAGAAGCTAAATCAGTACTCTGTGTCTGTTTTCACAGAGGAAGATAGAAGAATTCTCCACAAAATAAATAAAAATGAGCTTGTTGAACTGAAAGAAATTAGCATTGGTAAAAATGTATTATTGGAGAACTTAATGGGACTACAAATTGACAACTGACCTAATGACTTCAACTTAGACCAATGAAAATGATATTACAGAGACAGCAGATCCATTAGTTGATCGCCCTTGAAAATTTTATTCATTCTGCTACAGTGCCGCAGATTAGAAAATTACAAATGTAAATCCAATATTTGAGAAAGGAGGGAGAGAGAAACTGGAAGCAAGATATTTGCTAGCCATTTGTTAGTGTTCGGGATAAATGTAACACCCTGAGGTTTTAAAAAGGATATGATTAATGGATATTCAGAAAATATTTGTGTAATTGGACTGAGTCAATCTGGACTACTGAAAGGAAAATTGTGCCTGAACAATCTGATCAAAGTTTTGAGGATATTACCACTATCGTCATTAGGGGGGAAACCAAGAGATGTGGTATATTGGAATTTGGGACGATTTTTGATACAGTGCCACACAAGTTAAGTAAACTTAAATGACATGGGATTGTGGGTAATATAATAGTATGGACTGTTTCTGCCTGTTTCTCCTCATGTTGGATTAAATAGTTCTCACATCGGCAGACGGTAACTATGACATACTTTTAAGTTATATCTTACTTTCTTTTGGTTATTCTTAAATTATTCAAAATAGTGGCAAATTATGGTGACGAATGAAAGCTTTTCACTGAACTTAATTGTGTTCTTACTGTAAAATACATGTGACAATGAAATTATTCATTCATTCATTACCGCAAGGATAACTTGGGCCCCAGTTATTCATAATCTATACCTGAACAGAGAGACCCCAAAGTGTATGTTCATAGCTCCTTGAAAGTAGAGTTGCAGGTAGATAGGATAGTGAAGAAGGTATTTGGTATGCTTTCTTTTATGGGTCAGAGCATTGAGTATAGGAGTTCGGAGGTCATGTTGCGGATGTACAGGACATTGGTTCGGCACCCTTGGAATAACACGAGCAATCTTGGCCTCCTTCCTGTCAGAAAGATGTTCTGAAACTTGAAAGGGTTCAAAAAGGATTGATAAGGATGTTGCTAAGGTTGGAGGATTTGATACACAGGGAGAGGCTGAATAGACTGAGGCTGTTTTCCCTGGAGCATCGGAGGCTGAGGGTGACCTTATAGAGATTTATAAAATAATGAGGGGCATGAGTAGGGTAAACAGACAAGGTTTTTTCCCTGGGGTGGAGGAGTCCAGAACTAGAGGGCATAGGTTCAGGGTGACAGGGGAAAACTATAAAAGGGATCTAAGGGGCAACTTTTTCACGTAGATGCATGTCTGGAATGAGCTGCCAGAGGAAGTGGTGGGGGCTGGTACAATTACATTTAAAAGGCATCTGGATGGGTAAATGAATAGGAAGGGTTTAGAGGGATATGGGCCAAGTGCTGGCAAATGGGACTAGATTAGGTTAGGATAACTGGTCAGCATGGATGAGTTGAACGGAAGGGTCTGTTTCCGTGCTATATATCTCTCTGACTCTGTATCAATAGAGTCAGAACCACCATTTCCCATTTTACAGATGATACAAAACCTGGAGGGAATGCAAATTGTGAAGAGGATGCAAAGAGGCTTCAACAGCATTTAGTCAGGCTGTGTGAAGGTGCAAGAGCATTGCAGATGCTAACATTTTGGTAAGTCAGAGGTTATCACTTTGGTAGGAGGAACAAAGGAGCAGAGCATTGCTTAAATGGTGACAACTCAGAAAGCATTCATGTCCAAAGGGATTGAAGTACCCTTGTTCATTAGTCACTGAAAACTAACATGCGAATGTATTGAACAATTCAGAAGGTAAAAGGTTGGTTACTCGATCTTTCAAGAGAATTTGAGTACGGGCAAAAATAAGTCTTGCTTCAAATGTGCAGCACACTGCAGAGACTACACAAGTCTATCCTTGCCATGGAGGGAGAGGAGATTCTCCAGACTGATCCCAGAAGTGATGGGATTGTCTTATGAGGAGAGATTGAGGAGTTGGACATATATTCTCTGGAGAATATATAAATTCTTTGAAGAATGCGAGAGTCTCACAGAAACTTACAGACTGCTTGAAGGGATAGATAGAGTAGATGCAGAGAAGATGTTTCTGCTGGCCGAGGAATCCAGAACCAAGGGACATGGTTTCAGAATAAAAGGCAAGCAATTTACAACTGAGAGAAGGAGAAATTTCTTTACTCAGAAGCTAGTGAATCATGCAGAGGGCTGTGAGAGTTCAGACATTATGCTCAAGACAGAGATTGATTTACCATGAGTGAAATTAATGGATAAAGGCATAGTGTAGGAATGGCATTGAGGGAGATTAGTTATGGAATGGCTGAGCTGGTTTCAGGGGCTGGATAGCCTACCCCTGCTCTGGTGCTCCTTTGCTCTTCAATTACTGGAACACAGGTTGAGGCTTCACGACAAACACTACGTAGGACAAACAGGAAGAAAGTTAGCCACCAGGATACACGAACACCAGCTAGCCACAAAAAGACACGTCCCTCTCTCCCTCGTAGCTCTACACACGGATGAAAATACCCACTTTGACTGGGACAACACATTTATCCTGGGACAGGCTAAGCAAAGACATGCCAGAGAATTCCTAGAGGCCTGGCACTCCAACCACAATGCCATAAACAAGCACATAGACCTAGATGCCATCTATGAATCCCTCAGAAAACGACCAGGAAATGACATCACCACAAACCCCAGGAACCCCATCCAGGACAAACCTATAAATAGAAAGCAGGAGACAACAGCTTCGCTTCACTTGGAGGTCACCATTGATGATGTTACCTAGCCAGGTAATGAAACGTCTGGACATCAAACCTACAACTCAGCGAGCAAACCTACACCCTACAGATTGAGTTCTTCAGGATTTCGAGATTTCACTATTTCCATGTAATCCTCACTAGCCTCTCACCATCTACTCTTCATTAACCTCAGCTCATTCAAACCTCTGTCTTAACTTGCACCATGCCCACCACTTATCACCTCTCAGCTCAATGATCTACACTGACTTCAGGGCTGAGCAATAGGTTGATTTTGAAATCTCCTCCTTGTTTCCAAGTGTTCAAACGCTGGGAGTTGAGCCACATGAGGGAGTTTAGGAGCATAAATCTGAATCTTTTGCATTCTTAAAAGATAAAAACTGTGGATAAGGGAAGGGTAGACATTTAGGGATTGTATTTTTTTTCTTCTTTCAGGCCTAAGGAAAGTTTAACAAGCTCTCCTAGTGCTGTAGCTAATTAATTTACTTAAGCTAATTAAGTGAACTGGTTAGATCTGGTTCTTGCAGGCCTTATACTACAAAAGCTAGCCTCAGAAGCTCCTAACACAGAGTGTGACTGGCAAGAGATTACAAACACTGGGAGATGGGCTAAGTATGGGAGTTTAGGTAAGTGGGGGAGGGAGGCATTGCTGTGCCCTGTTCCAGCCATTTTTGCAAAAGGCTGCTTTGTGGTTGAGATGCCGCTGATTAGATCTTATAGTGGGCCTAGGTGAATGCCAGGCTTTGTTGAAAAGGGTGAGCACCAAAAAGGTAGGGTAATGTAAGACATTTCTCCCCCCGAAGGCCACTTGTTGTTAAAGGGGCAGGGATGGCAGTCAGTGGAGTGGTGTACTCCTCTTGTCAGATGTGGGAAATCAGGGAGCAGTCGAGTGTCCCTGGCAACTTGGTCTGCAGGAAGTGTATCTGGCTGCAGCTCCTCTCAGACCACATGGATCGGTTGGAGTGCCAATTGTAAGCACTGACGAGCATACAGGAAGCAGAGAGTGTGACAGTAGCTTCAGGGAGGTGGTCACACTGTAGATTCAGTCAGGTAGATGGGTGACTGCCAGGAAAGGCAGGCAGATAGCACTGGAGTCTCCTGTGATTATCCACCTCTCAACCAGGTATACTGCTCTGGATACTCCTGGGTGGATAGCTCTCAGGAAAATTAGTAGCAGTTGCCAAGTCTTTAGCACCACAACTGGCTCTACTGTAAAGCAAGGTATAGCAAAGTCCAAGCAAGCAATTGTGGTTGGGGGTTGTCTAGTCAGGGGCACAGACAGGCGATTCTGAGGATCCAAGCGAGACTACAGGTTGGTGTGTTGCCTCCCACTACCCACAGCTGAAAATGTGTTGCTGGTTAAAGCACAGCAGGTCAGGCAGCATCCAAGGAATAGGAAATTCGACATTTTGGGCATAAGCCCTTCATCAGGAATGATTCCTGATGAAGGGCTTATGCCCGAAACGTCGAATTTCCTATTCCTTGGATGCTGCCTGACCTGCTGTGCTTTAACCAGCAACACATTTTCAGCTGTGATCTCCAGCATCTGCAGACCTCATTTTTTATCCCACTACCCACAGTCAAGGACACTTTGGAGCAGCTGCAGCAAATTCTCAAAGGGGAATGTGATCATCCAGAAATCATTGTACACAGTGGTACCAATGAGACAGGTTGAAAAAGGGATGAGATCCTGCAATGTGAATATAGGGAGCTAGGCAGAAGGTTAAAAAGCAGAACCTCAAGAGTTTGATCTTTGGATTACGTTCCACGTGGTAGTGAGTGTCGGAATAGGAGGGTAGGTCAGATGAATGCATAGCCATTCACAAGTTGCTGCAGGGGGTAAGGATTCAGATTTTTGGATTATTGGGATCTTTTAGAGTCATACAGTCATAGAGATATACAGCATGGAAACAGATCCTACGGTCCAACTTATCCATGCTGACCAGATATCCTAAATAAATCTAGTTCCATTTGCCAGCATTTGGCCCATATCCCTCTAAACCTTTCCTATTCATAGAGTCGTAGAGATGTACAGCACGGAAACAGACCCTTCGGTCCAACTTATCCATGCAGACTAACCTAATCTAGTCCCATTTGCCAGAACTTAGCACATATCCCTCTAAGCCCTTCCCATTCATTTACCCATCCAGATGCCTTTTAAATGCTGGAATTGTACCAGCCTCCTCCACTTCCCCTGGCAGCTCATTCCATACACGCACCACCCTCTGTATGAAAAAGTTAACCCTTAAGTCCCTTTTAAATGTTTCTCCTCTCACCCTAAAACTTATGTCCTCTAGTTCAGGACACTCCACCCCAGGGAAAAGACTTTGTCTGTTTATCCTATCCATGCCCCTCATGATTTTATAAACTTCTATAATGTCACCTCTCAGCCTCGGACATTCCAGCTAAAACAGCCTCAGCCTATTCAGCCTCTCCCTGCAGCAACCTGGTAACATCCTTGTAAATCTTTTCTGAACCCTTTCAAGTTTCACAATATCCTTCCTATAGCAGGGTGACCAGAACTTCATGCAGTTTTCCAAAAGTGGCTTAACCAATGTCCTGTGCAGTCGAACGGGACCTCCCAACTCCTATATTCATTGCTCTGACCAATGAAGGGAAAGCACATGGTGCTTAAGAGCGGCACGGTGGCACAGTGGTTAGCACTGCTGCCTCACAGCACCAGAGACCCGGGTTCAATTCTCCGCCTCAGGCGACTGACTGTGTGGAGTTTGCACGTTCTCCCCGTCTCTGTGTGGGTTTCCTCCGGGTGCTCCGGTTTCCTTCCACAATCCAAAGATGTGCAGGTCAGGTGAATTGGCCATGCTAAATTGCCCGTAGTGTTAGGTAAGGGGTAAATGTAGGGGTATGGGTGGGTTGCGCTTCGGCAGGTCAGTGTGGACTTGTTGGGCTGAAGGGCCTGTTTCCACACTGTAAGTAATCTAATCTAATCTAATCACACCAAACTTGTCACTATTCTATCTACCAGTAACTCTAAGTTTAAGGAACTATGAATCTGCACCCCAGGATCTCTTTGCTCAGCAGTATTCCCCAGGACCTTACCATTAAGTGGGCAGTACGGCGGCTCTGTGGTTAGCACTGCTGCCTCATAGTGCCAGGCACCCAGGTTTGATTCCACCCTTGGGTGACTGTCTGTGTGGAGTTTGCACATTTTCCCTGTATCTGCGTGGGTTTCCTCTGGCTGTTTTGGTTTCCTCCCACAGTCCAAAGACGTGCAAGTTAGGCGGATTTAGTCATAGTGTTAAATGCTTGTGTGGGGACAAATTAGATAAGTGTGTTCAAGAAAACTTTCTCAATCAACATGAAGATGGCCCAACTAGAGAAAAGGGGTGTTAGTGAGGAAACACTTTGGGAGTAGTGACTATAATTCTATTAGTTTTAAATAGTTATGGAAAAGGATAAATCTGATCCACAAGATGAAGATCTAAATTTGGGCAAGGTCGGTTCTGATGGTGTTCGACAGGAAATTTCAAAAGTTGATTGGGGTTGGCTGTTCACAGGTAAAAGGATGTCTGGCAAGGAGGAGGCTTTCAATAGTGAGGTAATAAGAGTTCAGGGACAGAATGTTCCTGCTAGTGTGAAGGGCAAGGCTGGCAGGAGTAGGGAACACAGGATAAATAGAGATATTGAGGTTCTTGTCAAGAAAAAGGAGAGGCATGTGTCAGGAATACATAGCAGGAAATTAGTGAATCCCTTGGAGTACAGTAAAGAGAGAAATCAGGAGGTTGAAAAGGGGACATGAATAAGCTTTGGCAGATAAGGTTAAGGAAATCCAAAGAGATTCTCCAAGGATATTAAGACCAAAAGAGTAACAAGGGAGAGAAAATTCCCCTTAAGATCATCGAAGATGTGTGGAACCATGGGAGATGGATGAGATTCTAAACAAATATTTTGCATAATTATGTATTATGGGAAAAGACGTGAAAGCTAGGGAATTTAGGAAAATAAATAGCGATGCTGTGAAAGAGTCCACATTATAGAAGGGAAGATACTGGAGGTCTTAAAATGCATAATGGTAGATAAATTCATGGGAGCTGATCAAGTACATCCAATGACATTGTGGTAAGCCAGGGAAGAAATCGCAAGGGTCCTACCAGACATATTTATATCATTGACAGTCACGAATGAGGTGCCAGAAGACTGGAGATGGTGGTTAATGTTGTGCTATTACTAAAGAAAGGCTTTAAGGAAAAGCCAGGGAACTACAGACTGATGAGCCTGATGTCAGTGGTGGGTAGGTTGTGAAAGGGGATTCTAACAGATAGAATCTACATTCTTTTGAAAAGGCAAAGACTGATTAGGGATAGTCAACATGGCTACGTGCGTGGGAAATCATGTCTCACAAACTTAATTGACATTTTTGAAGAGGTGATCAAGAAGATAGATGAAGGCAGAGCAGTAGACATTGCTTACATGGATTTTACAATGCCTTTGACAAGGTTCTGCATGGTAGATCACACGGAATCAAGGCAGAGCTAGCCAATTGGATATAAAGTTGGCTTGTAGGTAGGAGACAGAGGATGGTGGTCGAGGTTTATTGTTCAGACTGGAGGCCTGTAACCAGTGGTGTGCCACAGGCATCAATGCTGGATCCACTGTTGTTCACCATTTATATAAATGATTTGATGAGAATATGGGAGGTATTTTAGGAAGTTTGCAAGTGACACCAAAATTGCTGGTATTGTGGACAGTGAAGGAAGGTATCTAAGAGTAAAACAGGATGTTGACCAACTGGGCCAGTAGATAAGGAAGGGCAGATGCAGTTTAATTTAGATAAACATGAGATGTTGAATTTTGATAAGACAAACCGGGGCAGGACTTACATTATTAATTGTAGGGCACTGGGGAGTGTTGTGGAACAGATAGACCAGGGGTGTAAGTACATAATTCCTTGAAAGTGGCTTCGCAGGCAGACAGAGTGGTGAAGCAGGCATTTGGCATGCTTGCCTTAATCGGTCAGAGCACTGAACACAAGAGTTAGGACATAATGTTACCGCTGTACAAGATATTGATAAGGTCATATTTGGAGTTCTGTGTACAATTCTGATCATCCTGTTGATAAACTGGAAAGGGTGCAAAGAAGACTTTCAAGGATGTTATGGAGACTGGAGATTTTGAGGCTGAAGGAGAGGCTGGAATGGCTGGCACTCTTTTCCCCTGGCATGTAGGAGGCTCTGGGGCAACCTTGAAGAGGCTTATAAAATCATGAAGGGCATGATAAGGTGAATAGTCAAAGTATTTTCCCCAGGATAGGGGAGTCCAAAGGCAGATGGCATAGATTTAAGGTGAAAAGGGATCTGTGCGGCAACATTTTGCACATAGAGGTTGGTGCGCATATGGAAGAGGCTGCCAAAGGAAGTGGTAGCAATGAGTACAATTAAAACATTTAAAAGACATCTGTTCAGGTATGTTAGTAGGAAAGGTGTAGAGGGATATGGACCAAATGCAGGCAAATGAGACTAATTCAGTTTAGGGAAGCTGGTCAGTATGGCTGAATTGGGCCGAAGGTCTGTTTCTGTGCTGTTTGCCTCTATGATTCTCTATCTCTATAACCTCTGAAACCTCCACAACTCTCTGAGGTATCCTTGTTCACCCTATTCTAGAGTTTCCTTGCTTTTAGTTGTTTTAGCATTGGTGCCATTCTGTGAGATGCATGTGCCCTCCCTGAGTTGCTTCGCTTCTCAACATCTTGTTCCTTCAATCCTACTTCCTTAACCTAAGTTTTCAGATATTTGTTCTACTTTCTCTTCCTGTGTCTCAGTGTCTCATGTTTTTTGATAACACTCTACTCATTGCCATGACATATTTTAGTGTGCTGTCATAAATACTTTATACTGAAATCACCACCTTCTCAAGGGCAACTAGGGATGGGCAATAAATGCTGGCCAGCCAGTGACACCCTCATCCCATGGGAGAATTTTAAAAAGTTCTTCCTATAGTACAGAGCTCAATAGAGCATCCACTAATACTATTCCTAAAGTTCTATCCAGATTTACCATTACATTTCCACTTTGATACATTAAACAGTTCCATTAGCTTTGTTTGTGGACCTTACAGATGGGAAACTGTTTTTAACATTTCTTGAATCTCAAATTGCTCTATTCTTCAATAAAACCAAACACTCCCAAACTCATTTGTGACTTGCTGTTGTTGGGAATATGTTTGCTAAGCTGGGAAATGGGTTTGCAGACATTTTGTCCCCTTTCTTGGTGACATCCTGGGTGCTGTGGAGCCTCCTGTGGAGTGCTGCTGTACTGTGTTTGTTGGAATTTATTTGGTTTCATTCCTGCTGCTTCCAGTTGCATGTTCTGGTTGTTTGTTGCAGTGGTCAGTATGTTGGGTCTTGGTCAATGTGTTTATTGATGGAGTCCGTGGGTAAGTATCATGCTTCTAGAAATTCTCTGGCTGTCCTGTTTGGCTTGTCTTATTACTGTTGTGTTGTCCCTGCTCACAAGGATCAAATTTACAAGAGAGGAGGAAATTTATAAACAACCCCATTCCTAGATCTGATGGTAGAAAGAACACAGACGGGGAATGCACACAAAGGTGTACAGAAAAGCCACAGACATGGACCAGGTCCTGAATTATAACAACAATCACCCAAATATACACAAGAAAAGCTACATTAGGACCCTGTTCAAAACGGCTCCAACACACTGCAGCACTCCCGGTCTGTGAAGACAGGAAGAAGAACACCTCTACAATGCCTTTGCAAAGAACAGATATCCCTGTAACGTCATCCGCAGATGCCTGGCAGACAAACAATGAGACAAAGACATACCGCGACCCGACTCACTAACCACTCTACCTTATATAAAACACGTCTCAGAACTGACAGCCATACTTCTCCACCCACTCAGATTCATGACAGCCCATAAATCAACAGTCACGCTCAGACAACTCACCAGAACAAAAGACCCAATACCCATCATGTGCAGGACAAAGGTGGTGTACAAGATTCCATGCAGAGACAGTATGAAACATCAAATAGGACAAACAGGTAGACAACTAATAATTCGCATTCATGAACATCAACGAGCCACTAAACGTCACGACCAGCTGTCCCTATTGGCTATTCACACACATACAAGGATCACAAATTCGAAGGGGACAACACAACAATAATAGGACAAGCCAAACAGAGGATAGCCCGAGAATTTCTAGAAGCATGATACTCATCCACGGACTCCATCAATAAACACACTGACTGAGACCCAACATACTGACCACTGCAACAAACAAACGGACGCATCGGGGACAAAACCAAATACATTCCAAATGACACAGTACAGCAATCCTTCACAGGAGGATCCATATCACTGAGTATGTCACCTAGAAAAGGGGACAGAATATCTGTAACTGCCCAGCTCGGTGAACACACCCACAACTAGTGGCAACTGAGCTATAAATCTTTACACAAAGCTTGCTCACTAGTGACTTGTACCAAGTGCCCTTGCCCCTCACTGGTGACCAGTATCAGAGGTCTTTTCCCCTCACTGGTGGCTTGTACCAATGGATCTTGCTGTCACAAATGACTTGTACCAGGGGCCATTGCCCCTTGCTGGTGTCTTCCTCATAGACCATAGTCCCTCACCATTGTTTCTGACAAATAGTAATGGGAAATCTGTGCTGGGACTGATTAGATTAGATTAGATTCCCTACAGTGTGGAAACAGGCCCTTCGGCCCAACCAGTCCACACTGACCCTCTGAAGAATAACCCACCCAGACGCATTTCCCTCTGACTAATGCACCTAACACTATGGGCAATTTAGCATTGCCAATTCACCTGACCTACAGATCTTTGGACTGTGGGAGGAAACTGGAGCACCTGGAGGTAACCCACACAGATGCGGGGGAGAATGTGCAAATTCCACACAGTCACCCAAGGCTGGAATCGAACCTGGGACCCTAGTTCTGTGAGGCAGCAGTGTTAACCACTGAGCCACCGTGCTGCCCCACTGAGCAAATTGTAGTCCACTCTGTCACTCCAGTGAGGTGCCTTGATACGTACCACATAGCCACACTGTGCATAGACCATGACAAGCAGGAAGAGGTAAAGGAAGGCAGCCATCAGCTCTCGGATCATATGCTGGAATGTCTTCCCAAATACACACCATCTCCGCACAAAACGAAACTGTCCTACAATCTAGAAAAAAAGCATTAAATAGTACAGCCATGTGACATTTGAAGCGGCTTTTAGGTAATTAGATATTTCCTTACAGATATTTCCACAGGGTAGTCACTGTTGTCATGGCAGCTATTCTGCACACAGCACAGTCTTACAAACTGCACTGTGACTATTTTATTATTATTGCTATGTTAATGTTATTGTTTTATTGTCACTAGTTGTGAAATTAATCGACTCCAGGGAGAGATCCCTGAATCTACTATGAAAGAATATCATGGCAATCTTCACTCCAGCTGAAAGACAGATAGTTGTTTAAAATCTCACCTGTAAGACAGCAGCCCTGCCATTGTGGCACTCTGTCTCTGGTACACTGTATTTAATTCGCGAGGCTGGGATTTGAGACCACAGCCTTTGTCACAGCTGACGTGATAGATAAATAAACAAAATATGAAAAGATAACGTCTGTGGCTGCATGTGAGCTCATTGTGACCAACATCAGCACAGAAACAGACTGGGGACTAAATGGATGATTCTCTCGAAAGAGTTGGTCTAAATGGTTTGCTGAGAGTGTTCTAGTCCTCCTGATTGATTAGCTGCTTGTATTCCCTCCTCCTCACTCACGTAACTTGTTCACTTACCTTCAAGGTGAGGACGGTGAGCAGAAATGCGGCAAGGCTGGTGACTCCCTCAGCCAGACATGCAACATAGTAGAAACTGACAAACTGCTGGGGGTTGTTCTTGTAGCGGCTGAGCTGCTGGTCAGCTAATCTGATGTGGCTGAAATGGAAGCTAGGGATGAGGACACAAAGTAGGATGATGAGGAGCTGGAGGTACCTCTGGCCTTCTTTGAAATAAGCCAAACCCTCCCTGTTCAGAGCGATGGCCTCAACGACCAGAAAACAGAGGCTGAAGAGGAATAGCAGCACCTGCACAAAGAGGAGGGATCAGTCAGGAGGAGGCCACACCCACAGCACTGTCAGTCTCCTGTTCCTGAGGAACACCCAGTCTCTGAGCCTCCAGGTTCAATACTGGGACAACATGGTTGGCGCGGAAGAGTTGGACTGAAGAGTGTGTTTGAGGAGAAAGTGAGGACTGCAGGTGCTGGAGATCAGAGTCGATGGTCTTCTGAAGAGCTCCTTTATCCACAGTCTTTTTCCCTAAACCCCGAGTCTGATTTTCACATGGGAAAAAAAATGAGCAGAAAGTGAGGACTGCAGATGCTGGAGATCAGAGTCCAGAGGGTGGTGCTAGAAAAGCACAGCAGGTCAGGCAGCATCTGAGGAGCAGGAAAATCGATGGTTTAGGCATAAGCCCTTCATCAGATTTTCACATGCCCACCACCTCTGACTCTCTGCAAAATCTCACCAGTCAGGTGTAGGGAAATGGAACCAAAACCAAACATGTGAGAACACAAATGTCAATGTGGGGAGGTGATGGCCTAATGGTATTATAGCGGGACTGTTAATCCAGAGACCCAGATAATGTAAAAAAAAAGGAATGAAGAGTCTAATGATCCATGAATCCATTACTGTTTGACAGAAAGAAAACAATCTGGCTCATTAATGTCCTTACCTGATCTGGCCTACATGTGACTTCAGACCCACAGCAATGTGGTGACTGTTAACAATTAGGGATGGACAGTAAATGCTGTCCTAACCAGCGATGGATGAATAAAGAAAAATAAATTCAGGATCGCTTACTGTGGGTAAAGAGAAAGTATGCAGTAGGAGTCCCCCCCAGTCAGGGCTTACCTCCAAGGTTAAACAAACTGAAGTCAGATCTATTCAACTGTTGGTGTCTATAATTAGGAATTGAACCTTCACAACACAAACTCGTCTCCTGCCCCATTCTGCCTCCAAAAGGATGTTTTTTGACCCTAATTCTTCACACGTGCACACTGTTAGAAAGGAGAACATATATTGCCCACTTCAAGTTTCATAAATACGACGCAACTTGGTTGCTTCACATAGCACCAAGGGGTCTACCACATTGATGTGGGACTGAAGTCCAGGCAGGTGAATTCACACAGGATAAAGGTAAAGTTGACATAGACCTGCTCTCTCTCTTAGAGATATACAATTGGTGGTAGCTGAACCTGAGGGTCACCATGCTCCAGGTGAGGGGACAAGTGACTCCTTCACCTTTACCGTAGTAAGTACTGGAATTGAACCCATGCTGTTGGGATCAGGGATGTCCAGAAAGACATTACTGAGCTAATTGGTTCTTTAGGACAATCCAACAACTTCACAGACACTTTTACTGATTCAAGCTCTTCCTTTCCTGCTATGGTCATTAAACTGAATTATAGGGTCATAGGGTCATACAGAATCCAAAAGTATGGTTCTGGAAAAGCACAGCTGGTCAGGCAGCATCCAAGGAGCAGGAGAGTCAACGTTTTGACCATAAGCTCTTCATCATTCCTGAAACATCGACTCTGATTTCCAGCACCTGCAGTCCTCGCTTTCCCCTCAAACAAACTCTTCAGTCCAACTCTTTCGCGCCAACCATATTTTCCGAACTAAACTAGTACCATTTGTCTGCATTTGGCCACATCTCTTTTAAACCTTTCCTATCAACGTACCTATCCAAATGTCTTTTAAATGTCTTTGAAACTGTACATGCACCTACTACATTGATTCAGCTACTTTTAGAATATTGTGTGCAACTCTGGTCACCCTCCTATAGGAAGGATGTTGTGAAACTTGAAAGGGTTCAGAAAAGATTTGCAAGGATGTTGCCAGGATTGGAGGATTTGAGCTATAGGGAGAAGTTGAATGGGCTGGGGTTGTTTTCCCTGGAGCATCGGAGGCTGAGGGGTGACCTTATAGAGGTTTATAAAATCATGAGGGGCATTGCTATGATAAATAGACAAAGTCTTTTCCCTGGAGTGGGGGAGTCCAGAACTAGAGGGCATAGATTGAGGGTGAGAGGGCAAGATTTAGAAGGGACCTATGGGGCAACGTTTTCATGCAGAGAGTGGTGCATGTATGGAATGAGCTGCCAGAGGAAGTGTTGGAGGCTGGTACAAATACATTTAAAAGGCATCCAGATGGGTACGAATAGGAAGGGTTTTGAGGGATATGGGCCAAGGGCAAATAGGACTAGATTAATTTAGGATATCTGGTTGGCATGAACAAGTTGGACCGAAGAGTCTTTCTGTGCTGTACATATCTACAACTCTATGACTTCCTGTGGCAATTCATTCCATGTATGTACCACCTTCTGTGTGAAAAAGTTGCCCCTCCAGTAACCTCCTTGTAAATCTTTTCTGCACCCTTGCCAATTTAATAATAATATCCTTCCCATATTATTACACAGTATTGGAATATTACACAATACTCCAAATGTGGCCTCACCAACATCCTGTACAAATGCAACATGATGTCCCAACCCCTACACTCAATGCTCTGACCGGTGTCACCCTGTCTATCTGTGACACCACTTTCAAAGAACTACGTACCTGAATTCCAAGTCTCCTTTGTGGGATTGGAACTCACTGGATTTGGGGAATTGAACTCTGGTTTAACAGTCAAATAAAAAAATAAACTGGCTTGTATATTTCTAGTGCCTATCTCGTACTTCAGAATGCACAAACTGTTTTATAGCTTTCAAAGGACTACTTTTGAAATGTGGCGATTGTGCAACGTAGGAAATATGACAGCCAAACAGCACACAGCAAGGCCCCCCCATGAACAGAAACCAGGCAATGGCCTGTTATTCTTTTATTAATGTGTTGGCTGTGGGATATGTACAGAACAACCTCGATCATCTGAACAAGATGGACGGGGAGTATTTTGGATAACTGATTGTTCGGATACCTGAGAAAACAGAAAGACTTCACTTTAATGTCTCATTTTAATGTTTCATTAGTTCTTTAGGGAAGGAAACTACCATCCTTACCTGGTCTGGCCTGGATGTGACCCCAGACCCACAGCAATGTAGGTGACTCTTAACTGCCCTCTGGGCAATTAGGAATGGGCAATAAATGCTGGCCTAGCCAGTGACACCCTCATCCGTGAACAAATAAAAAAAACCCTCAGTTCAGACAGATCAGCACTCCATCAGTATTGTACTGAAGTGTCAACCCAGATCAAATTCCTGGAGTGGGGTTTGAGTGCTGACTCAATAGATAAGAATGTGAGCATAGCTGGCATTCTACACATTGGTGGCCATCCCCTCATAACCTCGACCACAAACTGCACACAGCCCTTGTACCGAGATGTGTGCAACTGAACTGAAGCTGTCCTCTCTGTTGAAAGCCTGTTTTTCTTGCATATTGGGAATGGCTGGTTTCAGCAGGCTCTTTGTTAGTGTTATAGAATAATGTTTACCATCAACACCAACAATAGGTCCATCCCACGACTTGAGCTCAGCACTGAGAAGAGTTTAATATCAACAGTTGGTTTGACAGGCACCGCAGACTGAAAGACAACCCGTAAGGTCACCACAGCGTAAAGATCCACGTCCCGGCTGTACTGTGTGAACTCAACGAACACACTCTGTGCCCTGGGATCAGAGAGGAAAGAAAAATAGAAAACTATTACTATTAAATCCAAAAGGCAATTCAGGAGAAATCTCATTACACAGGGCTGATGTAGAGGAGCCAGTGTTGGATTGGGGTGAACTAAGTTAAAAATCACACAACACCATGTTAAAGTCCAAAAAGGGTTTATCTGGAGGCTGGTGCTTCCTAATAAACCTGTTGGACTATGACATGATGTTGTGTGATTTTTAATGTTTTACACAGGGAGTGGTGGGAACACAATCACAGATGGTAGAGGTAAACGATGTTAACATAATTTAGGATGAACTTAGAGAAACGATGCTGGATGAAAGAACAGCACGCTGCCAATAAACTGATGGTCTGAGAGATAATAGGGAGGGGTATACCCATGACAATAAACCAGCATAGTTAACCGACCTGTTTCTGAGCTGCAAGCTTAATGGAATTCAATGTGACTGAGGGAGAGCTGACAGCCTGAGACTAGAACGCAGCTACATTCTACCCAGTTAACCTATGCACTGGTCTAGATTACATTGCTTTTCACTGGAGCTTTGAGATTAATAACATGCTGGCTGTATTCTTTCACATTAAGATTCCAGACACAATGGAGTGAATCGCCTGTATCAGTAGAAAATATTACACATGGTATGGGGTGGAGGTGGGAGGTGAGAGTTCGATGGTGTCAGGACTCTTACCCCCAAAGCTGGCTCCTGGAACTGCTGAGCGCTGAAGTGAACTGTTTAAAGATCAACCTTGTTTCTCTGCAACTTGGTCCAAGTTGTTCTGCTAAACATTATTAAACATTGCATATCTTCTTTGAGCTATTAATCAAACTTGGATCTTACACAGCAACCCCACCCCCAACATGATAATAATAAATTGTGGAAAACAGCTAAATTCTAACATTGCTTAAATTATGCCTACTTATAAAATGAGTTTGTCATCAAATAAGATTTGAAACTGGTTGAACAGATTTTTTCCAACACAAGGTGTGACGATGCTGCTCTTTAAACAAGGTTGTGTTTTCCTTGGTTTTTTCAAAAGGGATTGTAAAAGACAGAGGTTCAGATTTGTCTGGGCACGGGCCATTTTGATTATGGTTAACAGATACTACCTAAGGAAACAATCAGGGAAAAGGGCTTTTATGTTTTTTTTTAAACACTCGTACAACAAAACACTGGCCAGTTTTCCCAGTTCAGGGATTTTTCTAGCTTTGTTTAGTTTTTAGCTGGGGACCTAGAGAAACAGCTGCAGTGGAAAGAGGGTCCATGCTTCAGCAAATGATCCCTGGCTAATCTTCTCTTGCTCTCTGACATCTAGAACATAGGGCATAGAACAGTACAACACAGAATAGGCCTTCAGTCTTCAATATTGTGCTGACCTTTTATGCTACTCTAAGATCAAACTAACCTGCATATCCCACATTTTACTATCATCCATGTGCCTATCCAAGTGTCGCTTAAATGTCCTTGATACATGTGACTCTACTACCACTGCTGGCAGTGTATTCCATGCATCCACCATTCTCTGTATAAAGAACGTACCTCTGACATCTCCCTAAACCTTCCTCTAAGTACCTTAAAATTGTGCACCCTCATGATGGACATTTCCACCCAGGGAAAAAAGTCTCTAGTTATCTACTCTATTTATGCCTCTCATCATATTGTACACCTCTATCAAGTCACCTCTCATCTTCTTCACTCCAATAAGAGAAGACCTAGCTGCCTCATCCTTCCTTCATAAGACATGCCCTCCAGTCCAGGCGGTATCCTGGTAAATCTCCTATGCACCCTCTCTAAAGCTTCCCATAATGAGGCGACAAGAACAGAACACAATATTCCAAGTGTGGTCTAACCAGGGTTTGAGAGAGCTGCATGATATCCTCGCTGTTTTTAAACTTCATCACCCTGCTAATGAAAGCCAACACACCATATGCCTTCTTATCAATGTGGGTGCAACTTTGAGGGATGCATGGACTTTGACCCTAAGATCCCTCTGTTCCACCTCCCCTCTTGCCTTTAACACTGCATTCGACCTGACAAAATGAATCACTTCACACTTTTTCCAGGTTGAATTGCGTCTGCCACTTCTCAGCCCACCTCTGCATCCTGTCAATGTCCCGTTGCAACCTACAACAGCCCTCCACACTATCCACAATTCCACTAACCTTTGTGACACTGGCAATGTTACTAAGCCACCCTTCCACTTCCTCATCCAAATCATTTATAAAATTCACAAAGAACAGAGGTTCCAGAACAGATCGCTCTGGAATACCACTGGTCTCCGAACTCCAGACTAAATACTTTCCATTCTACTACCACCCTCTGTCTTCTACAGGCCAACCAATTCTGTATCCAGACAGCCAGATTTCCCTGTATCCCATGTCAGTTACTTTCTGAATGAGCCTACCATGGGGAACCTTGTCAAAGCTTTGCTAAAATCCATATACACCATATCCACTGCTCTACATTTATTAATGTGTATTGTCACATCCTCAAATAATTCAGTAAGGCTTGTGAGGCATAACCTGTCCCTCACAAAGCCATGCTGACTATCTCTAATCAAACTATGGTTTTCCAAATAATCATAAATCCTGTCTCTCAGAATCCTCTCCAACAATTTACCCACCATTGAAATAATACTGACTGGCCTGTAATTCCCAGAGTTATCCCTATTCCCTTTCTTGAACAAGGGAATAACATTTGCCACCTTCCAATCATCTGGCACAACTCTAGTTGACAGTGGGGACATAAGGATCATTACCAAAGGTGCAGCAATCTCTTCCTTCGCTTCCAGTAGTAACCTTGGGTATATCTTGTCTAGCCCAGGGAACTTAACTATTCTCATGTTTTCCAAAATTTGCAGCATGTCCTCCTTAACATTAACCTGTTTGAGCGTATCAGGCACAAGTTTCTTACACTATTCCTGATTGGTCCTACCCTCACACTGGCCATCCTCTTGTTCCTCCATAAGCATAGAATGACTTGGGGTTTTCCTTAATCCTACCCGTTTTCATGCCCCTTCTATCTCTCCTAAGTCCATTCTTCAGTTCCTTCCTGGCTACCTTGTAACCCTCTAGAGCCCTGTCTGATCTTTGATTCCTCAACCATAAGTAAGCTTCCTTCTTCCTCTTGACTAGATGTTCTGCATCTCTTTTCATCCAAGGTACCTTCACCCTACCATCCCTACCTTGCCTCAGTGGGACAAACCTAACCAGCACACGCAGCAAGTACTCCCAGAACAACCTCTACCTTTCTGTTGTGCATTTCCCTGAGAATACTTGCTCCCAATTTATGCTCCACCAATTAAATACTTCTCCATACCATCTGCTCCTATCCTGAACAAGGTAGCATTGATAAGTTAAACTGCATTTACTTCAGTGCAAGGAGCCTAACAGGAACATGGGACTGGGATATCATCACAATTACAGATACATGGCTCAGAGATGGACAGGACTGGCAGCTTAATGTTCCAGGGTACAAATGTTACAGGAAGAACAGAAAGGGAGGCGAGAGAGGAGGGGCATGACGTTTGTGATGACTGAGGTGTCAATGAGGGGGGAGCTTTGAGGCCAGTGACCATAATTATATTCGTTTAAATACAGTGATGGAAAAGGATAGATCAGATCTAAAAGTTGAAGTTCAAAATTGGAGAAAGGCCAATTTTGACGTTATTAGGCAAGAACTTTCAAAAGCTGATTGGGGCAGATGTTCACAGGTAAAGGTATGGCTGGAAAATGGAAAGCCTTCAGAAATGAGATAGAGAGCCCAGAGACAGTATAATCCTCTTAGGGTGAAAGAAAGGCTGGTAGGTATAAGGAATGATGGATGGTGAGAGAAATTGAGGTTTTGTTAAGAAAAGAAGGAAGCATATGTCAGGTGTAGACAGGAGAGATCAAGTGAATCATTAGAAGAGTATAAAAGTACACTTAAGAAGGAAATCAGGAGGGCAAAAAGGGGACATGGAATAACTTTGGCATATAGGGTTAAGCAAAATCCAGAGGGTTTTTATAAATACATTAAGGACAAAAGACTAAAGGGAGAGAACAGGGCCCCTCAAAGATCAGCAAGGCAGCCTTTGTGTGGAGCCGCAGGAGACGGGGGAGATACTAAAGGAAAGTTTTGCATCAGTATTTACTGTGGAAGGTATGGAATGTGGGGAAATGGATGATGACATCTTGAAAACTGTCCACATTACAGAGGAGGAGGTGCTGGATGTCCTGAAATGGATAAAATTGGATAAATTCCCAGGACCTGATCACGTGTACCTTAGGATTCTGTGGGAAGCTCGGGAAGTGAGGCTGCCCCTTACTGAGATATTTGTATCATTGATAGTCACAGGTGAGGTGTCAGAAGACTGGAGGTTGCCACTGTTTAAGAAAGGTGGTGAGGAGAAGCCAGGGAACTATAGACCGGTGAGCCTGACGTCAGTGGAGGGCAAGTTGTTGGAGGGAATCCTGAAGGACAGGATTTAAATGTATTTGGAAAGGCAAGGACTGATTAGGGATAGTCAGCATGACTTTGTGCATGGGAAATCATGTCTCACAAACTTGATTGAACTTTTTTGATGAAGTAACAAAGAGGATTGATGAGGGCAGAGCAGTAGATGTGCAGGTTAGGTGAACTGGCTGTGCTAAATTGCCTGTAGCGTTAGGTGAATGGATAAATGTAGGGGAATGGGTCTGGGTGGGTTGCTCTTCAGAAGATCGGTGTGGACTTGTTGGGCCAAAGGGCCTGTTCCCACACTGTAAGTAATCTAATCTAGTCTAATCTAAATGGACTTCAGTATGGTGTTCAACAAGGTTCCTCAGGAGAGACTGGTTAGCACAGTTAGATCTCATGGAATCCAGGGAGAACTAGCCATTTGGATACAGAACTGGCTCAAAGATAAAAGACAGAGGGTGGTGGTGGAAGGCTGCTTTGCAGACTGGAGGCCTGTGACCAGTGGAGTGCCACAAGGATTGGTGCTGGGTCCACTACTTTTCGTCAATTATATAAATGATTCGGATGTGAACATAGCAGGTATAGTTAGTGAGTTTGGAGATGACACCAAAATTGGAGGTGTAGTGGACAGTGAACAATGTTATCTCAGAGTACAATGAGATCTTGATCAGGTGGGCGCATGGGCTGAGGATTGGCAGGTGGAGTTTAATTTAGATAAATGTGAGGTGCTGCACTTTGGAAAAGCAAATCAGAGCAGGACTTATACACTTAATGGTAAGGCCCTAGGGAGTGTTGCTGACCAAAGAGTTCATAATGCAGGTTCATAGCTTCTTGAAAGTAGTCACAGGTAGATAGATTAGATTAGATTCCCTACAGTGTGGAAACAGGCCCTTCGACCCAACCAGTCCACACCGATCCTCCGAAGAGTAACCCACCCAGATCCATTTCCCTCTGACTAATACACTTAACCTACGGACAATTTGACATGGCCAATTCACCTAACCTGCACATCATTGGACTGTGCAGGAAACCGGAGCACCCGGAGGAAACCCACGCAGACACTGGGAGAATGGCTAGTTCTCCCTGGATTCCATGAGATCTAACTGTGCTAACCAGTCTCTCCTGTGCATTCTCCACACAGTCACGCAAGGCTGGAATCAAACCTCAGACCCTGGTACTGTGAGGCAGCAGTGCTAACCACTGAGCCACCGTGCCACCCCAATAGGATAGTGAAGAAGGCGTTTAGTATGCTTTCCCTTAATTGGTCAGAGCACTGAGTATAGGAGTTGGGAGGTCATGTTGCAGCAACGTAGGAGACTGGTTGGGCCATGTTTGGAATATTGCGTGCAACTCTGGTCTCCTTCCTATCGGAATGATGTTGTGAAATCCTTAATTTACAAGGATGTTGCCAGGGTTGGAGGATTTGAGCTATAGGGAGAAGCTAAATAGGCTGGGGCTGCTTTCACTGGAGTGTCAGAGGCTGAGGGGTGACCTTATAGAGGTTGATAAAATCATGATGGGCGTTAATAAATAGACAAGGTCTTTTCCCTGAGGTTGGGGAGTCCAGAACTAGAGGGCATAGGTTTATACTGAGAGAGGAAAGATATAAAAGGGACCTGAGGGGCAAATTTTCACATAGAGAGTTGTGCCAAAAGAAGTGGTGGAAGCTGATACAATTACAGCATTTGAAAGGCATCTGGATGAGTATGTGAATAGGAAGAGTTTAGAGGGATATGGGCCAGGTGCTAGCAAATGGGACTAGATTAGGTTAGGATGTCTGATTGGCATGGATGAGTTGGACTGAAGGGTCTGTTTCTGTGTTGTACATCTCTATGACTCTATGCCTCTACGACTGTCCATGACTGTAGTAAAGGTCAGGGAGCCGTGATCACTATCACTGAAATGTTCTCCCACCCAGAGATCTGACACCTGACCGCATTCATTGCCAAGCATCAAATCCAATATGGCCTCCCCTCTCGTCAGCCTATCCAGATATTGAGTCAGGAATCCTTCCTGGACACACCTAACAAAATCTGCTCCATCCAAACTATTTGCACTAAGGAGATTCCAATCAAATTAGAGAAGTTGAAGTCACCCATGACAACAACCCTTTCACAAAGAATAAAGAAAATTACAGCCTTACAAGCCTACACCAATCAAGATCCTCGATCTAAATCTGCCGCCTATTTTCTAAGGATGTGTATCTCTCTGCTCCCTGCCCATTCATGGATCTGTCTAGATACATCTTAAATGAAGCTATCGTGCCTGCCTCTAACACCTCCACTGGCAATGCATTCCAGGTACCCACCACCCTCTGCGTAAAGAACTTTCTACACATATCTCCCTTAGACTTTTCCCTTCTCACCTTGAGCTCGTGATTCCTAGTAATTGAGTCCCCACTCTGGGGAAATGCTTCTTGCTATCCACCCTGTCCAGACCTCTCATGATTTTGTCGACCTCAATCAGGTCCCTCCTCAAGCTCTATCCTTCTAATGAAAATAATCCAAACCTACTCAACCTCTCTTCATAGCTAGCGCCCTCCATACCAGGCAACGAGATTGAGGTAAAAACAAAAATTGCTGGAAGATCTCAGAGGATCTGGCAGCATCTATGGAGAGAAAGTCGAGTTAATGTTTTGGGTCCAGGGCCCTTCTTCAGAACTGAAGGCTGATTGGACCCAAAGCATTAACTCTGATTTCTTTCCACAGATGCTGCCCAACCTGCTGAGGTTATCTTACTATTTTCGTTTTTGTCCAGATTTCTAGCTTCTGCAGGTCTTTCAGATTTTTGTCTAATGAGACTGAAACCTTTGCTTGGAATTTGAGCAGAACAGTACCCTTCATTTACTTGAAGCATCACAGAGGCTACTGACTGTCTTCCACTCTCCAAGTTGAGGAGGTGTCGGTGTTGGACTGGGGTGGACAAAGTTAAAATTCACACAACAAACCAGGTTATAGCCTGACAAGGTTAATTGAAATACAAGTTTTCAGAGTGCTGCTCTTTGTCACATAGCTAGTTGAAACAAGATTAGGTGCAGATTAAAATTCGCTCTGGGTTGTCCAATCATGTGCACTAGTCCCATACATGACTGGATTAAATATGGGCTCATAGAGTCATAGAGGACGAAAGCACAGAAAAGGGCCCTTTGGCCTATCAAGTCTGTGCTAGTGAAAAACAAGCACCTACGATGATAGATCATCAGTTCTTGTCAAAACTTGAACTGTTATTGGTTTTATTCAGAAAGGAATAGAGATTACTGGTATCATTATCTCATTTGAGACATGGAACTGCCTCATTCTGGGTTGTATGAATGAAATCAATGTCAGGAGATAAGTGGTCACCTGACTGAACATATTACTATGTTCCCTCTTGCTTCAGCATTGTGTGAAGGGATTTTTTTAAGATCATGGAGCTTAAGACCATGTAAGTAAACAATACATTCATAAAGTGCCAAATCAACAGAACTTGATTGATCCTTACCCTGTGAAGGGCTTAAAATGTGTTGCTAGAAAAGTGCAGCAGGTCAGACAGCATCCAAGGAGCAGGAGAATCGACGTTTCGGGCATGAGCCCTTCTTCAGGAATGAGGAAAGTGTGCCAAGCAGGCTAAGATAAAAGGTAGGGAGGAGGGACTTGGAGGGAGGGGCGTTGGAAATGTGATAGGTCGAAGGAGGTTAAGGTGAGGGTGATAGGCCAGAGTGGGGGTGGGGGCGGAGAGGTCAGGAAGAAGATTGCAGGTTAGGAAGGTGGTGCTGAGTTCGAGGGTTGAGACTGAGACAAGGTGGGGGGAGGGGAAATGAGGAAACTGGAGAAATCTGAGTTCATCCCTTGTGGTTGGAGGGTTCCTAGGCAGAAGATGAGGCGCTCTTCCTCCAACCGTCGTGTTGCTATGGTCTGGCGATGGAGGAGTCCAAGGACCTGCATGTCCTTGGTACAGGGGAAGGGGGAGTTGAAGTGTTGAGCCACAGGGTGGTTGGGTTGGTTGGTCTGGGTGTTCCAGAGGTGTTCTCTGAAACGTTCCGCAAGTAGGAGGCCTGTCTCCCCAATACAGAGGAGGCCACATCGGGTGCAGCGGATGCAGTAAATGATGTGTGTGGAGGTGGATATCGAAGGATCCCTTGGGGCTTTGGAGGGAAGTCAGGGGGGAGGTGTGGGCACAAGTTTTGCATTTCTTGCAGTTGCAGGGGAAGGTGCCGGGAGTGGAGGTTGGGTTGGTGGGGGGTGTGGACCTGACGAGGGAGACACAGAGGGAGTGGTCTTTTTGGAACGCTGATAGGGAAGGGCAGGGAAATATATCCCTGGTGGTGGGGTCCGTTTGGAGGTGGCGGAAATCTCGACGGATGATGCGATGTATGTGGAGGTTGGTGGGGTGGTAGGTGAGGACCAGTGGGGTTCTGTCCTGGTGGTAATTGAAGGGGCGGGGCTCAAGGGCGGAGGAGCGGGAAGTGGAGGAGATGCATTGGAGAGCATCGTTGATCACATCTGGGGGGAATCTGCGGTCTTTGAAGAAGGAGGCCATCTGGGTCATTCGGTATTGGAACTGGTCCTGCTGGGAGCAGATGTGGTGGAGACGAAGGAATTGGGAGTATGGGGATGGCGTTTTTACAGGGGGCAGGGTGGGAGGAGGTGTAGTCTAGGTAGCTGTGGGAGTCGATCGGTTTATAGTAAATGTCCGTGTTGATTCGGTCACCCGAGATAGAAATGGAGAGGTCTAGGAAGGGGAGGGAGGAGTCTGAGACGGTCCAGGTAAATTTGAGGCCGGAGTGGAAGGTGTTGATAAAGTGGATGAACTGTTCAACCTCCTCGTGGGAACATGAGGCAGCGCCGATGCAGTCATCGATGTAGTGGAGGAAAAGGTGGGGGGTGGTGCCAGTGTAGCTGCGGAAGATGGACTGTTCCACATATCCTACGAAGAGGCAGGCATAGCTGGGGCCCATGCGGGTGCCCATAGCTACCCCTTTGGTTTGGAGGAAGTGGGAGGATTGGAAAGAGAAATTGTTCAGGGTGAGGACCAGTTCAGTCAGTCGAAGGAGAGTGTCAGTGGAAGGGTACTGGTTGGTACGGCGGGAAAGGAAGAAGTCCTTCGTGATGGGGGATGGAGGTATACAGGGACTGGATGTCCATGGTGAAGATAAGGCGTTGGGGACTGGGAAGCGAAAATCATGGAGGAGTTGGAGGGTGTGGGTGGTGTCCCGAATGTAGGTGGGGAGTTCTTGGACTAAGGGGGACAGGACCGTGTCGAGGTATGCAGAGATGAGTTCAATGGAGCAGGAGCAGGCTGAGACAATGGGTTGGCTGGGGCAGTCAGGTTGTGGATTCTAGGCAGGAGGTAGAAACGGGTGGTGCGGGGTTGTGGGACTTTGAGGTTGGAGGCGGTGGATGGGAAATCCCCTGAGGTGATGAGGTTATGGATGGTCTGGGAGATGATGGTTTGGTGGTGGGAGGTGGGGTCATGGTCAAGGGAGCAGTAGGAGAAGGTGTCCGCAAGCTGGCGTTTAGTCTCAGCGGTGTAAAGGTTAGTGCACCAAATACTACTGTGCCTCCCTTGTCTGCCGGTTTGATAGTGAGGTTGGGATTGGAATGGAGGGAGTGGAGGGCTGCACGTTCCGAGGTGAGAGGTTGGAGTGGGTGAGAGGGGTGGAGAGGTTGAGGCGGTTGATGTCACGGTGGCAGTTGGCTATGAAGAGATCTTACCCTGTGAAGCCATCTGATGAATAAGACCAACTGTGATTGGTACTGTTAAAGTCAGCAGACCAGCCAATCTCATGGGTGATTGTTTCAGTGCTTGATGAGTTGGAATGGTCACAGCTGTTGCCAGGATTAATACCAGGGGTTAATCTATAAATCCACCAGGGACAATGTCCTGAGAAAGAGTCAACAAAGAATTACACATTCTGATCATCCATCACATTATTGAGCATTTATACCATGAAAACAATGTGCCAAGGTGTGCTCCACAGAGTGGAAAACTCCTGATCAAGAATGTTATCTCAACCTATAGACATCTGCAGGTAAAACTTGTCCACTGAGTCTCTGCTTCAGGCTTGTGGACACATTTTGGCATCCTGATGTTAAGAATATCTTTCATCATATTGTGTGGGACAGACTTTGAACAGATCTAGCAACTCAAGACTGACATCCATGAGGTGCTGAGAGCTGTTAGCAACAGGATTGTACTCCAGCACAATATGCAATCTCATGACCTGGTGTATCCCCTACTCAACCATTGCCATTGGGTTTGTGGGAATCTGGAACACACTGCCTAGGAAGGAAGTGGAGGCTGGAAACCTTTCAACCTTTAAAAAATATTTAGATTAGCACTTTAAATATCGTAACATTCAAGGATATGGGGCAAGTGCAGGAAATTGGGATTAGTGCACGTTTATTGGTAGTTATTGAGATGGCATAGTGGCTCAGTGGTTAGCACTGCTGCCTCACAGTGCTAGGGATGCAGGTTTGATTCCACCCTTGGACAAAAGTCTGTGTGGAGTTTGCACATTCTCCCCATGTCTGTGTGGATTTTCTCAGGGCATTCCAGTTTCCTCCCAAAATCCAAACATGTGCAGGTTAGGTGGATTGGCCATGCTAGATTGCCCACAGTGTTCAGTGATGTGTAGGTCGGGTGCATTAGCCACAGAAAATGCGGGATTACATGGAAGAGGACAGGGGATGGGTCAGGTGGGATACTGTTCAGAGATTTGGTGTGGATTTGTTGGGCTGAATGGCCTGTTTCCATACTGCAGGGATTATATGGATAATGTCAGTGCAGATTTGAAGAGCCAAAGAGTCTTTCTTGAACTGTATGAATCTATGAAAATAAGAACTAGCCAGGAGATTAAAGACAAAACTGAAATTGCTGCAGAAACTCTGAACTTCTAAAGAAGGGTCACTGCTTTCTCATCACCAGGCATACCTAAAAATGAGGTGTCAATCTGGAAATGACCAAACACGACTACTTGTAAGCCAAACAGCATAAGCAGTAAGAGATAGACAGAGCTAAGCAATCCCACAACCAATGAATCAGACTTAAGCTCTGCAGTCTTGCCACATCCAGTCATGGATAGTCCACGAAAACAGAAATTATTGGAAAAGCTCAGCAGGTCTGGCAGCATCTGTGGAGAGAAATCAGAGTTAACATATTGGTTCCAGTGACCCTTCCACAGAACTGATGGTAGCTTGGAAAATGTTGGTTTTTACGCAAAAGCTAGTTTGGGTGGAGGAGGTAAGGAGATGGAGCCCAAAAAGAGAGAAGGGTAGTTAGGGAGACAAAGGAGTGGATAAAACTCTGGCTTGGAGGATAATAGCTGTAAATGGAGATTGTTAGTGGCTAACAATAGTTTAACAAGGCCTGGAATGTGGGGTTGGGGGAAGGTCGTGGGCAGAACTCAAGGCCTAAAATTGTTGAACTTGATATTGTGTCCAAAAAGCTGGAGAGTTTCCAATGGAAAATGAAGTGCTGTTCTTCCAGCTTGCACTGAGCTTCACTGAAGCACTGGCGCAGGCCTGAGACAAAGCTGTTGGCCAGGAAACACAGTGATGTGTTGAAATGGCAGGCAACTGGAAGCTTGGGGTCTTGAATAGTGGTGGACAATTAAACAACTCACTGGAGGAGGAGATGCCACAAATATCTCCATCCTCTATGATGGAAAGGCCCAGCAATCAGTGAGGTAAGCAATCAGCCAGACATGCCAAGTAGATGATCCATCTTGGTTTCCTTTCCAGGTCCCTGGTATTGAGGTGTCGGTCTTCAGCTATATTTGATTCACTCAACATAGTGTCCAGAAAATGTTGGAGACACTGGAGACTGAAAGTGCTCTGGCTCCTGACAATGTGACTGAACACTTGTGCTCCAGAACTTGCATTTACATTTACAACACTACAATCAACTTGACAATGCAGAAAATTGCCCAAGTATATACTCTACATGAAAAGCAGGACAAATCCAACCTGGCGAATTACACTTCTATCAGTCTACTCATGATTCATAGATTCAGAAAAAATAGGTGCAAGGATTAGGACATTCAGCCTTTCGAGCCGATAACCACCATTCAATCTGATCACGGCTGATCAAGCAATTTCAGTACCTCGCTCCACTTTCCCTCCATTTGATCCCTTTAGGTGCAAGGGTCATGTCCAGTAATGTAGTTGACTCTTAACTGCCCTCTGGGCAATTTAGGGTTGAGCAAAAATGCTGGCTGTAAGGGCAGCCCATGTTTGAAAAACACAAAATGGCTGACAAGGATTTAACAGAATTGAACAGCCTGCTCTAGCATTTAAGTGAAACATAATGCGATCTTTGAACAGGGTAAATCCAAGGAGGCCTTACAAGCAACCATTTGAAATAATTTGATAAGAGGATATCTAAGGATAGATAATGACTGATGAAGGGCTTATGCCCGAAACGTCGAATTTCCTATTCCTTGGATGCTGCCTAACCTGCTGTGCTTTAACCAGCAACACATTTTCAGCTGTGGATAATGACTGATTCCATCCACACAAATGAAAGGATGTTGGCCCATTAGGTGAACAGCACCAGTTAGAACAAGGGATGCTAATCTCAGTCGATGAACCAGTCAGCCTAACTCGGTAATCAGCTATGAAAACAATAGCTAAAGTTATTTTACGGTAATCAGTTTTTTAAAAAAGTAATTCACGATATTAAGGAATAGATTCCAGTTAAGGATTCTTCAGATAATCACAGAGATAGATTTCAATTTAAGTGTAGATACATGTATAACCAAAGTATAATAGAAGCATTAGGGGGAAAAAAAATTAAACCTTGATATGAAAGTTAATTAGTCTCAGGGAATGTTTTCTTTATCTCTCAAAAGATGCCTGGTAAGTCCTAAACGAATTGTTTGTTCGCAACTTATTAGTTACAAAGTGCTAACAGTAATAGTAGCTGTATAAATTTACACTTTATAACTAACTTTATAACAGTAGTTAATATTGTGAATCTTATAGCAATTAGTTAAAACCTGGAACAATAGAAATACAAGAGGATTTGATACAGATAGCACATGGAATACAATGAATTACAGAATTCAAGTGGTCTTTAGAGATAAGCAAGCCTGAGACATACCTGAGGGAGTATAACTAGAAACTTTGGAATGCGAATAAATGGGATGCATAGCAAGATCCCAAGGCCTGTGATTACATTGTTTGTTAAACACCATGAGATGATCACAGGAATCTGGGGCTATCCGTAGACATGCCCATCATGAATTAGGTATTTCATAGGATTGGGTGTATGGAATAAAGTGACCACACAGAATGTGACTATTGTAACACAAAATTTCATTGTATTTCATTATATAAATCAGAGCATGTCACTGATCTCTCTTCTGATCTGAGCTATAGATCGACTACTCGGTTCTCACGTCAAGGTTAGATTCAGGGAAGGTCTTTGGCCCTCTCCCTGCATTAACCAATTGTTGCTTGAATAAAAATTTGCCACTTGCGTGAATCCTGTCTGCCTCCCGAGTCTTTATCCCTGCTCGGGGGTGGGATTGGGGTGGGGGGCGTGGGGGGGAGGGCATGGAGGTTTTGTTCCTACAGATTGGCAAGTCAGCCAGCAACCTCTGCTCGAAAGCGGCATACTGTGGGCCACAATTTGGGTGAATATGTTTATTTACCACCCTTTTACATAGCTTGGCACTCGTGCAGGAGAGCTTCTCTCAGTCAGGGCAAAAAAAAATGTAATTGAAGTGAGCAGGAGGAGACGGACTCACAGATGGGTAGTAGGGCCACGGGTGCTGATAGTTATCAAAAAGTAGATCGAGGTTGGAAATCCTTGAGAGTTAAAAGGGGATAGCTCCCAAAAGATTAAAAAGAGGTTGAAAATCCTCTATCAAAAAAAAATAAAGTAACGGACGCAGCCGAGTGGGAGTCTGGGAGAATAGCAGAAAAGGACTAGAAAGAAATCCACTGGGGTTCAGGCTGGTCCATTCTGCAGATAGTATTTAAAACAAAAGGCACACAAACAAGCTAACATAGCTGCAGTGTTCATAGATACGAAAGAGACAGAGAGGGCAATGCCTCTGTGCTAATTCACTGAACATTATAGAGGTGTTAACTCTTTGTGGTCTGGTTTGAATGTATCTTGTTGGTTGGTTGCTAAATGTTGTCTTGTGCAATTTGTGAGTTTTTGTTCCCTGGACTCTATACTTTGAAGTTAGTTTGCATTTTGGGAATCTATGAAAAGTGTCATGTGCCTATATAGGTGTATGGCATGTATAGTTAATGTAATGTCCTTTTAAGAAACTATCAGCGGTTATCCAAAGCAGATGACTGCGATGAAATGTTGATTTAAAGGGTTGTTTCATAAGGCTTGGTAAAAATTTACCTTTTAGAATTAGCTTTCTGTTGCATTTGAACCTGGATAAATTTTAATTTTAATATTTGGAATTTCACCTTCCAGCCAGAGTGAACTTCCAAATATTGTTTTAACATAAGTGAATCTTTATCTCTGGATGATAAGATTTTCTCATTATCAATGTACTTTGATGTGAAAGAATACAAATAATAGGAAGTTTGGAATCCTGGAAATGCAACAAAATTCTGATGGTATGCTCTAAAATCTGAGAAAGCTGATGGAGAAATAAAGAAAGGCAAACTTAACAAAAAAAGGTGGGTTTTTTCTTAAAGTATAACATTTATTTTCTTGCAGGAGAAAGAGAGACAGATGACGTAATTTTATGTGCCTGTTTTTATGCCCCACTCCCTTTTGAATCTGTTGTAGATCAATTAACCAAATTCTGCTTGACTTGGAATGGATGGATACTTCGTTTAGAAATTTTGAGTCCACGTGCGATGTTATTTTACTGCTACTGGATGAAGTAATCTGTGCATGGAGAACTGGAGGATAAAAAGAAAACAGTTTAAGAAAGTACTCAGTTAGGTTATGAAGACAGAAGGTAACCGAGGGAATATTAAAAACAACGAGCAGCGGTTGTTACAGGGAACACACACACAGACGGGGAGCCTGAATGAAACAACTAAAGAAAGGAGTGTGCTTCGTATGCAATAAGGCATTTCACCAAAACTTGTCCCAGTAAGACCATAAAATTTGGGGACTGTGGAAAAGCAGGACACAGAGAAGAGGCCTGCTGGTCCCCTAAGGGAGGCAGGCACGGACAACGACCAAACCAGAATTGGGGAAATCCCCAGCCAGTTGCAAGGCAGCTGCAGCATTCCATTGGAAAGAAAAACTGCAATATTGGAAATGAAAAAAACTGTTAAAGGTTACTGAAAGGACAAGTCTTGGGACTATTTAATTACTGCAGGAGCTTTAGAGAAAATTAAAGCGAACTAGCCAGACCCCTGCAAGACCTTAGCAAAGGGGGAAGGCTGGCTCAGAGAAGATTGGATTGGGACCTGAGCAGAAGTTGGCCTTTGTCAAGATCGAACAGACACCGGCCTCCATGCTAGCACTAGGTCTCCTTGACCTCTTTTGCAGTAGTGTCCAATCGATGGCAATCAATCTGCAGTAGTGTTACAGAGACGTGGGATATTACTCAGGTAAGATGGGTCCGTCATGATGGGACAACACTCGTGTTTTAGCCATCCAATGTGCTACCTGGACACAAACAACATCCTTGCCCTTGACACAACTGGGGAAAGTCATATTACATTCCCCACGTAGTATTGTCCAGATATTGGAAGCTGGCAAATTGACAGCTGTTACAGTCAATGAGTCAAACAGAAAGCTGCACTGTTGCCTGGAGAAAAGCATTAAAGATGACAGAGAGAACCCAACAAGCTATGTGAATCAGGAAAGAGAGACACATGATTGTATCGCCCTCATGGAGCAGGAAGAAGAGTGATAGGGTCAAGTTAAAGAAGAGCCATTAGTGGGGCTGGATGTGAAGTGCATGTTTGTAGATGGAGCGTGGAAGTGTTATAATGGTGAGGCCTGGACAGGATAGGCTGTGGTTAATTTGAAAGGCGAGCTTTTAGCAAGAGCAAGGGTAGAAGGATGTCACTCCGCCCAGGTAGCCAAACCATAGGCACTTACTGCTGTCCTGCAGTTAGGGAATGGACAAAGGTTAATACCTATACAGACAGCAGATGTGCTTTCGCTATAGTCCACGACTACATGATGGCATGGGCAAGACAAGGTTATGTTACCTTGAGTAGCAGTGTAATTCAGTACGAGATCCTAGTCAAGGAACTAGTGGCCACAGCTACTGAACTGAAGGAGGCAGCAATGATTAAAGTAAGATTCAGACACCAGAGCAGAGAGGGGCTGACTATGCAGACAGTGCAGTAAAGCAATGTTAGAACAGGAAGTAATAACAATAGAAGCTGTGAAAGAGCAAGAAGCCAAAGATGATGAATGGAGCATTTTAAATCAACAAACAGCTAGCTCAGAGGAAAAAGAAGGATGGATTAAAGTCGGGTCAGCATTAGGAGCCGTTAATATTTGGAGAAAGGAAGGCAAGATGGTAGTTCCCACATTCTGCCAACAGACCCAATGCAATGTTTACCATGGATGAGCACACCTAGGAAGGGCTAAAATGAAAAGGGGTTAAATGGACCTTTTCTTTCCCAGTCATTCTGATGGCCTCGACAGCACCACCTTCAAGGGATACTGCACTAACACCCTCTTGTTCTTATGACATGACCAGCAATGACACTGATCATGGGGGGAGCAGAACTGACTAAGAGCAAGGGACAAGTCTGGGATTACATGAAATCCCTCTGTAAGCATTTACATGTCCTTTACAGACAGACATGCAACCAGCAGCTTGTTAAGAACTGGGAGTATGAGGGATGTCCAGAACAAACCAAAATACCGACCTGAGGATCAAAGGTCCTGGTGCAAATAACCCCAAACAAGGGAGCCTTGTCTGCCCGATGGGACGGACCTCTTGAGGTAATGTAACAGGTAACAGAAATGCAGTTATTAAAGAAAATGGAATTGGTAAATGGAGACATCCCACCCAGCTAAGGGTATCTAGGGGTTAATAGTATATTAGGAGACAGTGAGGTCTGCGAATGCTGGAGATCAGAGTTGAGAGTATTTTGCTGGAAAAGCATAGCAGGTCAGGCAGCATCCGAGGAGCAGGAGAATCGACATTTCAGACCAAAGCCTTTCATCAGGAATTAGTCTAGCATGCTTGTCTGGTTTGCTCTCGCTCCCTCTTGCAGGTTTTAAAGGGCCCTCACCGTATGATCACCAACAAGCAGCATGAAGAGATTCCATGATGCCACAATGGCAGCAGAAATATATTAAGTTGCATGTATTTATGTTCCCCTCTTAATTTTGATTCAATCGGGGGCCGACAGGCAAGTGGAGAGAATGGACCTTCATGTCAATACGTTTTTATACATGTCACATGTCTATGCTAAATGTAATAATATCTCCAGTTGCTGGGTCTGCACATACATTCTGATACACCCTAAGGGAGGTATACCCTGTGACCCATCCCCTGTAATGCCTTGGAACTAGCCAAATGGGTAGTGAGACAGAATAGTATCATGGGGCATGGTTTCGGGGAGGGATACAAATGCCCAAATGGGGCAGGAAGATACATTATCAATATCACTGGGTTCAGCAGGGTATGACCTGACTGCCTTTGTAGGCTGGGACCAGCCCAACCTTGCCGATGACACTAAAATAGGCAGAATCATAGACACTGAGGAAGGTTATCGGAAATTGCAGCAGGACCTTGATCAGCTGGGGAAATGGGCCAAGAAATGGTAAATGGAGTTTAATATAGATAAGTGTGAGGTCTTGTATTGTGGAAAGTCAAATCATGATGAATGTTAGGGCCATAAGGAGTGTAGCAGAACAGAGGGACCTTGGAGTTCAGATGCACAGTTCTCTGAAAGTGGAGTCATAGGTAGACAGGGCAGTGAAGGCGACTTTTGGCACATTCGCTTTAAGTCAGGGCATTGAATATAGAAGTTGGGAAGTTATGTTGCAGTTATACAGGAAGTTGGTGAGGCTGCACTTGAAGTATTATATTCAGAGTGCAGAAGTAATTTATAAGGATTTTGCCAGGAGCCAAGTGTCTGAGTTATAGGGAGAAGTTGTACAAGCTCAGACTTCTTTCTTTAGAGCATAGAGGACTGAGGGGCGATCCTATAGAAGTGTATAAGATCATGGGAGGCATGTATAGGATGAATGCATTCAGTCTTTTTCCCAGGGTTAATGAACCAAGGTTATTAGTTTAAGGTTAGGGGGAAAGAATAAAAGCAAACCTGAGGGGCAACTTTTTGACACAGATGGTAGTATGCATGTGGAATGAGTCGTCAATGGAAGTGGTTGAGGCGGGTACATGAACAACATTTAAAAGGCATTTGGACAAATACATGGGAAGGAAAGGTTTTGAAGGATATGGGCCAAGTGCAGGGAAATGGGGTTCACGTGGATGGACATTTTGGTCAGCATGGTCCAGTTTGGGCCAAAGCGCCTGTCTCCATGCTATAGGACTCTATGACTATAAGACCTCACAACAGCCTCCCTTTGTCACACTGGCTAACACTTCAAGAGTAGGGAAGCCCATTAGTGTGATTTGCTGAGAAAGAATGGTTTCTAGAGGGTTGAAAGTGGGAATTAGAAACTGTACTCAGACATACAATGTCACCCTCCCCTTCAATGTTGTCACTTCGGTGATGGCATTGGCCTTACCTTCAGGAATCACATGAGTGAGTGAGCACTCCAGAAAAGCTGGCACCCTGAATTTATTATCTGGCTCACCTCGTAAAACAGTACTTACTTCGTATGTGGACACAGAGCCTATGCCTGGCTACGTTGTTCCTCCTGAAGCAGGTGCCAAGGCAGCACAGATATATAATCTCACAAACAGAAAGATTCTTCACCATATTGATATCTGGGTATGGTACAGCCAAGCTAGCCAGAGAATTTCTCAAAATGGCCACAATCTCAGAACAAGTGGTCAATGACACCTCACAGGTTCTGGGCAAAATAAATACAGAAATGGTTGCCATGCACTGCAGGATCAAATTGCCCTAGACTTGATATCAACTGAGAAAGGGGGTGCATGCACATTGGAAAAGAGTGCTGTATGTACATCCCCAATAACTCAGAGATAATTACCTATTTGGCAAACCATATACAAAACAAATGAACAATCTCACACAACTACCATCTTCGACCTGATGGAGTTGGGCAAAGAGGTGTCTGGGATCCCTGGGGACATCCATTACCTAGGGAATAGTAATTTTTATCATCAAAGTATGTCTGTGTTATCTTGTTAATGGCTTCATCAAGTGTACCACTTCCACAACAACGAAGATGATTGCAGAAGGGGCATGGACTGAGAAGGGGGCACTGCTGCATTCTATCAAGCAATAGACTACCAGGGAAACGATGAAAGAAAATGACAGGAAGAGAATCATGCATGTGACATCACTGAAAGAAGACTACTCATGGACTCTGATTTGGACTGTTGGTTAGTAATGTCTCTATGGCCATAATCTGGCCTAAGGCCAAAGAGGGAATCTGTAAGGGTGGTCCTTACAGAAAGACACAGAATGGCTGACACGGGTTAAACAGCCTGTTACAGCATTAAGACACAAAATGGCTGGCAAGGGATAAGTAGCATTAAATAGCCTGCTCCAGTATTTAAGTAAAACATTATGCTACCTTGAACAAGGTAAATCCAAGGAGGCCTTACAAGCAACCACCTGAAACAGTTTGATAAGATGTCTAAGGATAGACAAGTGATTGGGTGCATTGATTCCTGCCTTATTAATGAAAGGATGTTGTCCCATTAGGTGAACAGCGCCAGTTAGAACAAGGGATGTAATTCTCAATCCATGAACCAGTCAGCCTAACTTATTAGTCAGCTATTAGAACAACAGCTAAACATATTTTACAGTAATCAGTTGTTTCTTTGAAGTTATTCACAATATTAAGAAATAGATTCCAGTTAAAGATTCTTCAGAAAATCATAGATACATTTCAACATAAGTACAGTTACATGAATAACCAAAGTACAATAGAAGCATTGGGGGTAAAAATGATTGAACCTAGATATGAAAGTTAATTAGTCTCAGGAAATGCTTTCCTTACCTTTAAAAAGATGGCTGGCATGTCCTAACCAAAATAATTTGTTCACAACTCATTAGTTACAAAGTGTTAACAGTAGAGGTAGCCATATAAATTTATACTTTATAACTAACTTTATAACAGAAGTTGATATTATGAATCTTATAGCAGTTAGTTATATAGGGCAGTGGAAAATATAAGACGACGAACAGAATTTGATAGAGACAGCACATGGAACACAATGAATTATAGAATTCAAGCGGTCCTGAGAGATAAGCAAGTCTGGGACAGACCGGAAGAGTATAACCAGCAACTTTGGAATGCAAATTAATAGGATGCATAGAAAGATCCTAAATCCTGGCGATTACAATGTCTGTTAAACACCATGAAATCAGGGGAACGTGGGGCTATCCATGGAAATGTCCATCACTGATTAGTGTTTCACAGGATTGGGTACTTTGAATAAAGGGGAAGGACAAAGTGACCTCACCATATGTAATTATTGTAACACAACATGAATAAAAATGCTACATTCCAATGTAAAAATTAGAGTATGTCATTCGTCTTTGTTTTGATTGGAGCCGTACTTTAAAAGAATGACAGGGTTCTCACATCAAGGTTAGATTCCGGGAAGGTCTTTGGCCCTCTCCCTGCATTAGCCAGTTGTTGCTTGAATAAAAGTCTGCCACTTGCCTGAATCCTGCCTGCCTCCCAAGTCTTAGTCCCTACTCAGGGGTGGGGGGTTATGTTCCTACACTGGCTTAGCGAGTGATGCCCTCATCCCATAAGGAATATAAAAGTTCCCTCTTAAAGATATGTAAAGAACCAGCCCCCGCAGCTTTCTGTGGGAGAGAATTCCACAGGTTCACAACTTTTTTTTTGATTAGATTCTCTACAGTGTGGAAACAGGCCCTTCGGCCCAACAAGTCCACACCAACCATCCAAAGAGCAACCCACCCAGACCCATTCCCCTACACCTAACACTACGGGCAATTTAGCATGGCCAATTCACCTAACCTGCACATCTTTGGACAGTGGGAGGAAACCGGAGCATCCGGAGGAAACCCACGAGGTTGGAATTGAACCCAGGTCCATGGTGCTGTGAGGTAGCAGTGCTAACCACTGTGCCACCGTGCCGCCCTTCCACCATGCCACCCTTGAGCGCTCTCTGAATGAAGAAATTCTTTTTCATCTCAGTCCTGAATGGCTTATTCCCTATTCTTAGACTGTGACCCCTAGTTCTTCTGCAACATTGGGAGCTTTCTTCCCATGTCCAGCCTGTCCAGTCCCATCAGGAACTCCACTAGAACAATCTAGCTCTCAATGCCAGCAAAATCAAGAAACTCATTATTGACTTTTGGTGGGATGTTACTCATGCCCCCTACACATTAACAGCACAGAGGTGGGACAAGTGGAGTGATCATCCACAACAAGCTTTCTTAGACTCTTCATGTGGATGCACTGGTTACAAAGGCCCAACAATGTCTCTTTCTTCCTTAGGCAGCTGAGGAAATTTGGCATGACGGTGAATACCCTTGCCAACTTTTATAGGTGCGCCATCAAGAGCATTCCGTCTGGATGTATCACTATCTGATATGGCAACTGTACCATACAAGATCAGAGGTGGTTACAGAGAGTGGTGAACTCGGCCCAGACAATCACAAAGGCCAACCTCCTATCTATGGAATCCATTTAACAGACCCGCTGTCAAGGAAAGGCCGCCAGCATTCTTAATGATCCATCTCACCCCGGCAATATTTTTCTACAACCTCTACCATCAGGGAGAAGGTGAAGAAGCCTGAACATACAAACCAGCCGGTTTTGTAATAGTTTCTACCCTATTGTTGTTAGGGAACTGAATGGACTCACAAACTCTTAACATTTGCCTGTACCTGTGTTTTTGTTTTTGCCTGTGTTTACCTATTATTTACTACCTATGCAACCTACTGCTCACAAGACAAAACTTTTCACTGTGCCTCGGTACATGTGACAATCAATTAAATGAAATTCAATTCCATTCAGCCAGCCTATCCAAGTCACCCCACAGCTTCTCAGTATTCTCCTCACAGCACACACTGCCATCTTGCTTCATGTTATCTGCAAATTTGGGAATATTGTGTTCAATTCCTTTGACAAATCATTAATGTGTACTATGATTAATCCTTGATCATTAGTAAAGTGCTGGAAAGTGTTAGCAACAGCGCTATCAAGCAGCACCTGCTCAGCAATAACCTACTCACTAATGCTCTGTTGAGGTTTCACCAAGTTCACTCAGCTCCTGCCCTCATTACAGCCTTAATTCAAACAGAGACAAAACTGGTGAGGTGACTCCTCAGATACTGGAGCAGTCCATGTTGAAATGCAGCAAGATTTGAACAATATCTAAGGGTGACAGCCCTTGGTCAACTGAGTGTGACATCAAAGAGCTCTAGCAAATCTGGCATCAATGGGAATACTGTCTGCTGGTCACACCTGGCACATAGGAAGATGGTCGTTTTTTTTGGAGATCAGCAATCTCGGCTCCAGGACATCTCCACAGGAGTTCCTCAGGGTAGTGCCCGCGGCCCAACCATTTACAGCTGCTTCATCAATGATCTTTGCTCCATCATAAGGTCAGAAATGGGGATGTTCCCTGATGATTGCACAATGTTCAGCATCATTTGAGACACCATGGGTACTGAAGGGCCTAAGGCATTGTGAATCTACCTATAACACATCGGATGCACTGATTCAAGATGGCATCTCACCATCACTTTCTCAAGGCCATCTAGGGATGGACAATAAATACTGGCTATCCAGAAAAGAGCAGATGCACGTATGAGTTGAAAAACTCATTGGATTTCTATCTGAGAGTACCTTTGTCAGAGAGAGAGCTAGTCTCCTACTCAGAAACTGATGGTGGAATTATCCTAGACAGTACCTTAAATGAATCTACCGTGTCTGCCTCTACTACCAGTAAAGTACTTACTGCGTGTATCCCCCTTAAACTTTTCACCTCTCACCTTGAAGGGGTGACCTCTGGTTATTCAATCCTTCATCCTGGGAAAAAGCTTATCCCTATCTACCCTGTTTATACCCTTCATGATTTTGTAAATCTCAATCAGGTCCCCCCTCAATCTCCCTCTTCTAATGAAAACAAACCTAACCTACTCAAACTCTCTTCATAGTTAGCACCTTCCATACCAGGTAACATCCTCGTAACCCTTCTCTGCACCCTCTCCAAAACGTCCCCATCCTTTTGGTAATGTGGCAACCAGAGCTGTACACAGTATTCTAAATGGGGCTAAACCAACATCATGACCTGCCAGCTCTTATACTCAATAACCCGTCAGATGAAGGCAAGCATATCATATGCCTTCTTGACCACTCTATCCACCTGTGCAGCAACCTTCAGGGTGTGTTTGACCTGAACTCCCAGATCTGTCTGCTCATCAACTTTTCCCAAGGATTTACTGTATAATTCACTCTAGAATTAGTCTTCCCAAAATGCATCAGCTCACATTTGTCTGGATTGAACTCCATCTGCCACTTCTCTGCCCAACTCTCCAGTCTGTCTATATTCTCCTGTATTCTTTGACAGTCCTTTATGCTTTCTGCTACTTCACCAATCTTCGTGTTATCTGCAAACTTGCTGATCAGACCAACAGTGCCCTCTTCCAGATCATTTATGTATATTACAAACAACAGCAGCCCCAGCACTGACCCCTGTGGAACACCACTGGTCACCTTTCTCCATTTCAAGAAACTCCCTTCAACTACTACACTCTGTCTCCTGTTGCTCAACCAGTTCTTTATTCACCTAGCTAGAACACCCTGCACACCATGTGACTTCACTGTCTCCATTAATCTACCACGGGGAACCTTATCAAACGCCTTACTAAAGTCCATGTATATGACATCAACAGCCCTTCCTTCATCTATCAATTTAGTCACTTCCTCAAAGAACTCTATAAAGTTGGTAGAGCACGATCTTCCCGGCACAAAACCATGCTGCCTATCACTGATAAGCCCATTCTTTTCCAAATATAAACAGATTTTATCCCTCAGTACCTTCTCCAGCAACTTTCCCACCACTGATGTCAGGCTGACTGGTGTGTGGTTACCTGGAATATCCCTACTATCCTTCTTGTACGGGGGACAACATGAGCAACCCTCCAGTTCTCCGACACCTCACCTGTATTTAAGGATGCCACAAAGAGATCTGTCAGGGCCCACCTATTTCCTCTCTCCCCTCCCACAGCAACCTGGGATAGATCCCATCCGGTCCTGGGGATTTGTCCACCTCAATAACCTCTAGTCTACCCAATACATCTTCCCTACTTATGTCAACGTGATCCAGACTAATCAAACTTATACCTTCAATCTCAACATTCATCATGTCCCTCTCCTCAGTGAATTCTGATGCAAAGTAATCATTTAGAATCTCGCCCATTCTCTCAGGTTCGACACACAACCTTCCTTCATTATCCTTTCATGGACCAATCCTTTCTCTAGTTACCCGCTTGCTTCTTATATAAGAATAAAAGACCTTGGGATTCTCTTTAATGGCTCACTAAAGCTATATTCATGACCCCTTTTAGCCGGCTTGATTCCTCATTTAAGACTGGTCCTAGTCTCCCAATATTCCTCCAGGGTCCATTCTGTTCTTGGCTGCCTGGACCTTATGTATGCTTCCCTTTTCCTCTTGGCTAGTCGTACAATGTCTCTTGTCATCCATTTTTCATGAATCTTGCCTTTCCTATCCTTTGCTTTCAATGGGACATACTTATCCTGCACTTTCTTTAATCTATCTTTGAAAGTCTCCCACATATCAAACGTAGACTTTCCTTCAAATAGCTGTGTCCAATCCACATTTCCCAGCTCCTGTCTAATTTTGATATAATTGGCCTTGGCCTGGTTTAGCACTGTTCCCTTAGGACCACTCTCATCTTTGTCAGCATTCTAAAACTGACAGAATTGTGGTCACTGTTCCCAAAGAAATCCCCTGCAGCAACTCCTACCACCAACACCAGGTCCAGTATTGACATACTACTCTGGAAAACTCTCCTGAGCGCTTTTTATAAATTCTGCCCCATCCAGACCTCTGACACTAAGTGTATCCCAGTCAGTGCTGGGAAAATTAAAATCTCCCTCACCACTAACCTGTTGCCTCTACATCTTTCCATAATCTGTTCACCTATTTGTTCTTCTACCTCACGCTCACTGTTAGGAGGCCTGTAATACAGCCCCAACAATGTAATTGCATCTTTATTTCTCAGCTCCACCCATAATGCCTCACTACTCAAGCCCTCCATAGTGTCCTCCTTTAGTATAGCCGTTATATCATCCCTGACCAGTAAGGCAGCTTCACCCCCACTTTTACTTCCCTCCCTGTCCTGTTCAAGGTGCCAGTATCTGAACTGGGGGGATGTTCAGGAGGCAGCCTTGCCAGTGCTTCCTCTGAGGTCTCTTCCTCCCTTTTTCAGGTGTGGGAGAGGTCATCGCTCACAGTGCCAGCCTCATGATGGCGATTACTGTGGCTATCCCACTGGTACCTGCAGGACAGAGGGAGAGAAGGCATTGCAATCGGGCTGGTAGGGGTGGTATATCAGCAATAAATGCACAGTAGGGGTAATGGGAGAGCAGCACAACAATGGACAAGGTGTCTTCCTTGGTTGCCAGGACAAGGAGGTTTTGGTATCGCTCCAGGAACAGTCTTCACCTGTAAGGACCAAGATCCTCTCCTTGTACAGTGAGTTGATGAATCATGGAATGAGATGACTATTCAGTCCCCAGAACCTATCCTCACCTTTTCCATTTCAGAGATATGATGTTCGGCCACAGATCAGCCTTGATCTAATTGAGTGATGCTACAGGCTCATGGTGCTACAGGCTCACGGTGCTACAGACTCACGGTGCTACAGGCTCACGGTGCTACAGACTCACGGTGCTACAGGCTCATGGTGCTACAGGCTCACGGTGCTACAGGCTCACGGTGCTACAGACTCACGGTGCTACAGGCTCATGGTGCTACAGGCTCATGGTGCTACAGACTCACGGTGCTACATGACGTACTCCTGTTTCTATGTTCCTGTTATGGGCCATTTTCTACCAAGTTGTGAAATGCTGCTGCAGTAGTGAGAGTGGCACAGGAGGAGTGTTGGTGGAGGGTGGAGAAATAGAATGAGTCTGAGGTATCAGAAAGCAGATGGTGGCACATACCTGGCAGAGAGGTGAAGGTCATTGGCATTCTTCCTGCATTGTTGGGTGTTTCTCCAGAATGTGGACAATTCTCCAGAATTGTCTCATGTGGTAACTTCAGAGCAGGCTGGCCGGGTCTGGCAGGCTCTGGTGGAGTGGCTTTCTCTGCTGGTCATGTGGGAAGTGGGCGTGCCCACCAGGACCTCCAGGTTCCTGTCCAGGTCTGGGTGTACAACAGCCTTTTAAATAAATTACCATTGCCAGAGATGCCGCTATATCCCAGGACATTCCAATTTAGGCAACTGGGAAAGTATGAGAATGGGGCTAATATAGGAGAAGGGAGTGCCTGTAGCAGTGGGTAGGGAGGAAACGAACTGAGTTTGGGCAAATAGTGTGAGAAAACCCACCAGGTCTCAGACAGAAACCTTCCATGAAGATCGACAAAAATGACACTGAGTCAAAATATAGTACGATCCAGCCCTTATCTCTATTTAAGAGCATGGATTTTGTAAAGAAGGTTTTATTTGCTAAAACATAATTATTAAATTTTGACAAGCTACAACACTGAATTTGTCACAGTATAATTTAGTTCACAAAGAAGGAAGGGTATTCCCTCTGCAGGGCTCTCCCAGCCTAACCTCCAGCTCAGTTCGTCTTAACTGGAACACTGGAAAGTTAACACAGCTACCTGCATTCATACCTTCCTGGGACCGGACATGTTGAAGCTGCAGTACTCCGAGCAATGTCAGCTGGGGGTTATTGTATAGCAGAGGCAGCAACACAGTCCTCAGCCATTGCCAGAAATCAGCTGGCCTGTCAAACAAAAACAATCCTCAATCAGCATAAACCCATCTCTGTGTAAGTTTCCAGATTCTGATGAAATAGAAGACAATATGTTGGGACAGTTTCAAACCCTGACTTACTAGGCATGGACACACTCAGAAAAGCCACTAGAGTGGGATTTTGGCCAGTAACAGATTAGTGGTGAGACACGGTGTAGATGCACTGGAGTGGGAGCTTTACTCTGTATTTTTTTTAGATTACTTACAGTGTGGAAACAGGCCCTTCGGCCCAACAAGTTCACAGCGACCCACCGAAGCGCAACCCACCCAGACCCATTCTCCTACATTTACCCCTTCACCTAACACTACAGGCAACTTAGCATCTACACATCTTTGGATTGTGGGAGGAAACCAGAGCACCCAGAGAAAACCCACGCAGACACGGGGAGAATGTGCAAACTCCACACGGAGAATCGCCTGAGGTGGGAATTGAACCCAGGTTTCTGACGCAATGAGGCAGCACAATGAGGCAGCAGTGCTAACCACTGTGCCACCGTGCCGTCCACTAATCTTATACTGTACAGGTCCTGGGAGTGTTTGATGGGCAGTGTAGATGTAGCTTCCATTTAAAAGAAAATAGGGGGTTTCACATTGTATCTAGCCCTGTTTTGCACCTGTCCTGGACATATTTGGTGGGAGTAGGGAACAATGTCGAAGTAGCTTTACTTTCAGTTTAAAAGAGTAGATCAAGCGTTACTTTTTTAGCTTACAAAAGTTAAGGGAGCTTTACTCTATATCTAAGCCCTTGCTGCCCATGCCCTGGCAGCATTTGTTGGGAACATTGTAGAACAATTTTTACTCTATATCTAACTCAGTGCCATCCCAGCCCTGGGAGGTTTTGGTCAGGGGACTGTGTAAAGGGAGTTTTCCTCGGTACTAACCATGTGCGGTCCCTGTCCTGGGAGTATTTGATGAGGACAGTGTCACGGGAACTTTATTTTCAGTTTAAAATAATCAAAGGAGCTTTACACTCTATTTACCTTTAGTTTAAAAGAGTAGAGGTAGCTTTAGTTTGTATCTAGCCCCATATTGTACCTGTCCTGCTGTGTTTGATGGTGACAGTGAAGAGGTAACATTACTTTCAGTTTAAATTTCCAAAATGTGCAGTTTAAATGTATATAACTCCATGCTGTACCTGGGAGTGTTTGATGTGATAAATGTATATAAAGTTCATTTCGTATTTAGCCCATGTTACATCTGATTGGCAGGGTTTTGATGTTAATACTGATGTTTGAAACATAAATTACTATATTACCCAGTATTATTCCCCATCTAGACCACAACAATTTCAAAGAAAAAAGGAAATAATCGCAGGGTGTGTATCAAGGCTGCAGAGAGTACGTCTATTGAGGGTGAGAAGAATAGATTAATGAATGCAGTGCTCTGAGCAGGTTTGAGAAGCTGAACAATTCCAATCTGGCAGCCGGCGTGTGCATAGTTTGGCAAATCATCTGATACTGTCCAGGATCCCAGTTCACAATCAAATTCTTGGCAACAGTCTCTGAACAGACAGGGCTTCCTCCATTTTTATCCCACCCTTTTATGACATGTCCCTGAGGTGGATGAAGGAAGAGTTAGACATCCTGCTCGCACAATGTCAGCAAGGATCACTCGATCTATTTGGCCCACCTCATTTCCAACAATCCATCCTTTTCTAATTGGACTGGACATATACTGCGGTAGGAAATGTTCCTGAACAAAATCCAGGGACACTTGACCCTCTCCACTCTTACTGCCTCCACTATCCCAGTCTGCATTCAGCTACTTAAAGTCCCAATCTGCAGATTTATTCCTCTGCATCCTTCCAACTGGTTGGCAGTCTATAGACTACACCCAGCAATGTAATTGCACCTTTTTTGCTCTGTAACTCCAGAACCCTCTGGAACATCCTCTTTGTCCAGCACTGCTTAACCATGACCACTACCTCTCCTCCTTTCCCTCACTATCTTTTCTAAACACATGTACCCAGGAATATTTAACACCCAGTCTTGCCCTTCCTTGGACCAGATTACTGTTATCACTCCATCCTATTTTCACATGGCCATATAGATCTGTAAATTCCCCAACCTTATTTCCTATACTCTGTACATTCACAAACAGGCATAGTCACCCTGATTTACACTTTTTTCCTCTTACACTCTAACTTCATCTATTAAAGTACTATTCTGTCTATCCAAATATTTCATACACATTGGTATTTCTTCTCTAATATTCTTTCTTGGTTCCTACACCCCTCCCAAGTTAGTTTAAAGCACTCATAACAGTATAAGCAAAATGTCCCACAAGAAATCATTCCCAGTTCTGTCCAGCTGCAACCAGTTCACTTGTCCAGGTGGCATCGTCCCCAGAGCCAGTCCCAAACCACTCTCCTGTACTATCTTTCCAACCACATATTCATCTGCCATGACTCTCAGCAAAAATACATGCAAGTAAGGAGGAAAATTCTAAGAGAGGTATAAATCAAATATGGCTAATATTAAGTTGAAAAAGAAGTATATAGTGAGGCAAAAGTCAGTGATAGACTTGAAGATTGAAATAAATTCAGAATCCAGCAAAGGAGGACTAAAAAACACAATAAAGAGAGAGGAAATAAACTATGAGAGGAAACTAGTGAGGATTATAAGAACTGACAACAAGAACTTCTTTAAATATAGAAAAGAAGAAAAGTCAAGGTGAACATTGACCCTGGGAAAATGAATCTGGGGATATAGTTATGGGGAATAAGGAAATGACAGAGGAGTTAAACAGATATTTTGCCTCAGTCTTTACAGTGAAAGATACTACAAACACCCCATTAATCCTAAAGAATACCACAAAGAAACAAAGTACTGTCACCATCACTGGAGAAATAGCAACAAGCAAACCTACAGGGCTAAATGCTGAAAGGTTCCTGATCCTGAAGGCTTGGATCCTCAGATCCTAAAAGAAGGTGTTACAGAGATATTGGATGCAATTTTCCAAAAGTTTTGGATTCTGGAGAAGTAGTTAGAGGATTGGAAGCCGCCGACACTCTTGTTCAGAAAGAGAGAAAGAGGCCAATAAATGCCTAACTATAGGCCAATTAGCCCAACAGCTATTGCTTGAAAAATGTTGGAATCAATCATTAAGGAAGTAATAACAGCACATTTGAAAAATTATAACGTAATCAAGTAGAGTCAGCATGGCTTCATGAAGGGGACATTGTGTTTGTCTAGTACATTAGTTTTTCAATGAAATCTCAACCAGAGTGGATAGAGGGAAACTTTGCAGAATTAAGGCAGCACAGTGGCTCAAGGGCAGCATGGTGGCTCTGTGGTTAGCATTGCTGCCTCACATAGCCAGGGACCCAGGTTCAATTCCAGCTCAGGTGACTGTATATGTAGAGTTCGCACATTCTCATCATGTCTGTGTGGGTTTCCTCTGGGTGCTCCGGTTTCCTCCCACAATCCAAAAGATGTGCAGGTCAGGTGGATTGGCCATGCTAAATTGCCCGTAGCGTTAGGTGCATTAGTAAAAGGGAGATGGGTCTGGGTGGGTTGTTCTTCGGAGGGTCAGTATGGACTTGCTGGGCTAAAGGGCCTGTTTCCACACTGTAGGGAATCTACAGTGTAATCTAATCTAAAATAAAAGATAATTGACAAGGTATGTCACAAAAGGTTAAATCATGAATAAGAGTCCAGTGTGTCAGAGGTAATATATTGGAATGGATCGACCATTGGCTAATGGTCATTAAACAGTGAGTGGGGATAAGGTTCAAATGTTAATGGGTTAGACTGGACAGAGTCATTGACAGTACTGAAAGACATTGGAGTAAACTGGAGAGAGAGAGAGAGACAGCTCATTAAACATTTGAACCCTATCCCATCCAACAAACAAATGCTTCTTCAACATCTGTCTATGTACAGTTTGCACATTCTCCCCATGTCTGCGTGGGTTTCCTCTGGGTGCACCGGTTTCCTCCACAAGTCAAAAGATGTGCAGGTCAGGTGGATTGGCCATGCTAAATTACCCGTAGTGTTAGGTGCATTAGTCAAAGGGAGATGGGCCTGGTTATTGAACATATTGAACATGTCCAGACTAAGCTGCATTCACTCATTTTAATCTTATACTGTCAATTGTGTTCTCTTCTCGTCCTTCCTCCATGTTTGTAGTACAGGGTTAACTTTAGCTACTGGGCTATTTGTTCTTAATGAGGTTTTTGATGTTCACTTTCAAGGGTCTGGGTGACTGGGCTGATCACACAACATGATGACACATGGTCATCAGGCCCATTGAACCAAGCAGCAAGGAAGACCCTGTAGAGTAACCTGGTGTATGTCAAATGCAATAGCTGAAGAATTTCCAAGACACTAGAGCAATGGAAGAAAAATCACAGAGGAGAGGAAACCCTGCACAATGTGGACAAAAGGACGGGAACTGTGGAAGAATTGTGGAAGCCATTTTGTCCCATACTAATGTTTGGAAACCATTTTGCCTCATATTTAGTGCCTGCCTTGTAGAAAGCTTGTTTTCCACGTTTCCCCAATTCGTTGGCCTTGCATCTGTGCAGATACCTGATAAACAAATTCTTCTCTTTGTATGAAGCCAGTCTTCTCTTTGCAATGTCTGCTGATCAGCTTCTAACCGACTCTGTCCAGACGCTACGTGACTGGAGCTAATGCTGGGCACCTTGCCCTATGCCTGCCCATTACTCTGTAATTAACAGTCTGCTCATTGTTAGCTAACTGTAACCTATAAAATCTCACAACTCTCTGCATTTCGTCAGAGTGACTTGGGACCATCAGATCGAGCTGGTCTCCTTGTTCCTCCCTGTGATATCACAAATAAATGTGTCAATACTCAAGACTTGTGTGGCTGCGACTTTCTAAGTTTGACCACTGTGAGTGAGTCACCCTCTGGATAACTGATTTCTCCCATTAAGTCCACAAAAATTCTTCCTCCAAACTCATTGTGCAAATACACCCAATGATGGAAACAGCGTTTACCGGAGCCCCCAGACTATGTGAAGGGCATTGTCTAACTATTTATTGAACTAACTGGCACTGACATTTTAGCAGGTTTGTCACTGCCTCAGGCCTTGATCAGAAGCCTGGTGTATTTTTGAGCATGTTTGGCAAAAGTGCTGCTCACTCTCATCAGAGGTAGAAGCAGAAATTGATAAATATGCTGATGGCGCGAAGGCCTTTGACTCCTATGTTAAATCAAGATGTGACTTATTATAGATCAGGCAAAATTTAATTGGCACAACCAGGAGCCAGAGGAGATCTGCCATCCTTACCTGGTCTGGCCTACATATCACTCCAGACCCACTGCAACGTGGTTGATTCTTAACTGTGCTCTAGGGCAATTAGGGATGGACAATAAATGCTGGCCTGGCCAGTGCTACCCACATCTCAGGAACAATATTTTAAAAATTGCCCCCTCAACTCTTTGGTATTTCTCTCTCCTCACCTTTAAACTTTGCTCTCTCGTCTTAAACTGACTTACCATGGGGAAAGGCTGTTGGCTACCTATCTTATCTACGCCTCTCATTATTTTATCGACCTCTAGAAGGTCACCCCTCAGTCTCTAACACTCCATAGAAAAATGTTCCGGCCTAATCAGCCTCTCCTTTATCTTCCAGTCCACGTACTATCTAAGCAAATCTTTTCTATACTCTTTCCAATTTAATAATATCCTTTCTATAGTAGGGTGACCAGAACTGCATGCAGTACACACTTGTACATCTTGTAAGATGTCACATGTCCAGTACTCAAAGCTGTCATGCTGAATGCCTTCTTCACCACCCAGTCTACCTGTAACTCCACTTTTCAGGAGCTAGGAACCTGTATCCTAGACCTATTTGTTCTACAACACTCTCCAGGGCCCTGCCATTGACTGTGTAAGCCCTGCCTGGTTTGGTCTACCAAAATGCAACATATTGCGTTTATCTAAATTAAATTCCATCAACCATTCCTCAGCTCACTGGCTCAGTTGATCTCACTGTACTCTCAGATAACCTTCTTCACTATCCACTATACCACCAATCGTGGTGTCATCCACAAACTTACTAAACATATCCCTTAAATTCTTATCCAAATCTTTATTAAAAAATGAAGTGCTGAACCCTGTGGCATGCTACTGGTCACAAATCAACAGTTTAAAAATCAATCCTCTACCTTCAAGCCAATTTTATATCCAATTGGCTCGTTTTCTCTGGATCACATGAGATTTAACCATACTCAACAACCCACCATATCATTGTCTACCACACTGCCCTCATCTACTTTCTTGGTCACTCCTTCAAAGAACTCAAATCAAGTTTGTGAGACACCATTTCCCATGCACAAAGCAATGCTGACTTTCCCTAATGAATCTTTGTCTCTCCAAATGCCTATAGATCCTGTGTCTCAGAAACCCGTCTGACACCCACCATAGCCAGTTAGCTTACCGGTCTGGAACTCCCAGGCATTTCCCTGCAGCCTTTCTTAAATAATGGCACAATATTAGCAACCCTCCAACCTTCGGACACTGTACCCGTGGATGTTGATGATACAAACATCTCTGCAATTTTCCTTCCAAGGCTCCCACAAAGTCCTGAGATACATTTCATCAGGTCCCTTATGGACTCATGTACCTTAATGCGTTTTAAGATTTCTAGTACCTTCCTGATAAATAGATTTATCAAAAAGAAATGCAACATCAGCAAGAAGATATTTTGAGAAGAGAATCAGACTTCAGTAAAAATGCAGCTTTATTTGTAAGAAAATTGGACTTTTGACAATTCATGCAAGTTGAACTCTAAATCCTTTTTCTCACGTATGTTTGGTTTTGGTATTGGTTAAGACCTTATAGCTTTACAAATACAACATATACAATTGTTTTAGGTGGAGGGAGTGGAAACAGGAGACCTGTGTTTAAGAAGATGGCTTGCAGTAGAGAAAAGAAGCTGAAGATTACAGCAGAATGAGCAAGGCTCCAGGAGCTGGGTGTAACTACAGTCTGCTGAGTTCACATGGACAGTGAGATTTCAGGAGGAGAATAGGACAGGGAGATCAGTGGAGAAAGAGCATGACTTGCTTCAAATCACTGACCTCTGGATAGTACTAAAGTTGGATGAGTGCAGAGTCCTTCCAACAATGGACTGTCGAATGGAGGCTCGCAGAAGGTGGCCATTGGCGCTTTGGTAACAGCCTTGGTAGTTAACGATGAGCACCACCAGGAGGAAGATTGTGTGCACAACACAATTCTACAAGAGAAAGGAATTCCACTAAGAATAAATATTCCAGCAGCATGACAGAGACACATTCTAAACCATCTCAACAAATCCATCCATAGCCTTGCTCCTCCCTGCCTCCAGATCTTTCTCCAATCTCATGTTCTAGCTTCCATCTTCTACTTTTCCAATTCTGTGTTTTCCTCTATGCTTTGGACCTCTTATCCAGATTATCCCTACAACCTGAAACCCAGTATTTCTCTTTCCTCCCAATTTGAGATTCTGTTTAAAGCCAAGCCATGTTTTTAATTACCCAGGAAATTTACTTTCCAACCTCAAATGCCTTGGAAGCAAAATGGGCAAAGAAGTGGTAGATGGAATACAATGTGGGCAAATGTGAGGTTACACACTTTGGTATGAAGCATAAATGAATAGATTATTTTCTAAATGAAGAAAAGCTGCAGAAATCTGAAACGCAAAAAGCTTCGGAGTCCTAGTTTAGGATTCTCTTAAGGCTAACATGCAGCTTTAGTTGGCATGAAGAAAGCAAATGCAATGTTTGCATTTGTATCAAGAGAGCTAGTGTGCTAGAGCAGAGATGGACTGGTGACTACATCTGGAATATTGTGAGCAGTTTGTGCCTCATGTTTAGGGAAGAAGGTGCAGGTGTTGGAGGGGCTTCGGAGGAAGTTTACACAAATGATTGTGGGGGTGAAGGGCTTGTGGACTCCGGGTTTAGAAGTTGAAGGAGGATCTCATTGAAACTTACAGAATACTGAGAAGCCTGGATAGAGTGGATGTGGAGATGTTTCCACTAGTAGGACAGACTAGAACCCAAAGGCACAGCCTCTGAATGAAGGGATGAGTCTTTAAAACTGAGGTATGGAGGAATTTCTTCAGGCAGAGGGTGGTGAATCTGTGGACCTAAATGCTGCAGAAGGCTGTGGAGGCCAAGTCATTGAGTGTATTTAAAACAATGATAGATAGGTTCTTAATTGATAAGGGGCTCAATGGTTACAGGGTGAGAGCAGGAAAATAGAGTTGAGAAACATATCAGACACGATCAATGGGTCAAATGGCCTAATTCTACTCCAAGATCTTATTTTTTTTGTGGGATATTTTGCTGTATTGAAGATGCAAAATAATGTTGACTCATGACCAGCCTTCAGGCAACTATTTGATGTAGTTAACAGGTGATCTCAATGAATAGCAGAGCCCCCTGCATGGTGCTGAGGCAGACCAATTGGTAAATTTCCAACTTCATTTGAATAATATTAGTTGAGGCACCAGCAGGTTAATAAAGTACACTATGCCCCAGGTTTGACGAATAGGGGTACAGAGTATTAACTAAGAAGATTATGTTAAAACTGTATCCAACAGTAGTTTGGTCTCAGATGGAGGTTTGTGACCAGTTCTGGATACACCTTTTTGAAGGATGTGAGATCATTAAAGTGAGCGACACGGTGGCACAATGGTTAGCACTGCTGCCTCACTGTTAGCAAGAGACCCAGGTTCAATTCCCGCCTCAGGCAACTATCTGTGTGGAGTTTGCACATTCTCCCCGTGTCTGCGTGGGTTTCCTCCCGGTGCTCTGGTTTCCTCCCACAGTCCAAAAATGTGTGGGTTAGGTGAATTGGCCAAGCTAAATTGCCCGTAGTGTGAGGTGAAGGGGTAAATGTAGGGGAATGGGTCTGGGTGAGTTGCTCTTCGGAGGGTCGGTGTGGACTTGTTGGGCCGAAGGGCCTGTTTCCTCACTGTAAGTAATCTAATCTAAAGAGGTTGCAGAAAAGATTCATGAGAATGGTTTCACAGATGAGGAGGTTTAGTTGGAAGGATATATTGGAGAAGTTGGGATTGTTCTTCTTGAAGAAGGGACAATTGAGAGGATATTTGATAGAGATGTTCAAAATCATGAAGGACATTGCAAATTGGAAAAAAACCTCTTCCCACTGGAAGATTGTGAAAAGATTGTGAAGTCCCCAGAGGGCCAAAGAAGCAGTAGTGAGATGAAATGAACCTTTTCCACACAGTAAGGATTTAGGATCTGAGGCATCTGAATGTACTTTGGTGGCAGCTTCAATTGAGTTATTCAAGAGTGGACTTTGTTTTTATCTGAAAAGGAAGAATCGGCAAGGCTAGAGAGTAGAAAGTAGAGTAGCATGAGGTGAATTGCTCTCCAGAGATTCAGTACAGATACAATGGGTCAAATGGCCTCCCTTTGCTCTGTATCAGCTCTGTGACTTTGTATCATCTGACCACATTGCACAAGGAATGGGGAATAGGTATACGGCTTCTTCAGCTTGTTCCACCGTTCAATTGCTTAAAGAATAATCTACCTATCAACTACATTTAAACATTTTTGGCAATGGCTTAGTAGTATTACCACTGGACTGTTGATCCAGAGAACCAGGTAAATTTCCGGGGACCCGGGTTCAAATCCCACCATGGCAGAGTGTGGAACTATAATTTAATAGAAAAAAAATCTGGAATTAAGAATCTACTGACTGTCAATTGTTGGGAAAACCCATCTGGTTCACAAATGTACTTCAGGGAAGGAAATCTGCCATCCTTACCTGGTTTGGCCTACGTGTGACTCCACACCCACAACACTTGACACTTAACTGCCCTCTGGGCAATTAGGGATGGGCAGTAAATGCTGCCCTAGCCAGCGAAGTTCTCATCCCGCGGATGAACAAAGAAAAAAAAAGGTTCCTTACTCTCTATCTTTACTGCCCATAATCTACCCCTGCAAACTTGACAATTCCAATGATGCTCAGTACTGAAAGCCTTTGAGTCAACAGTTCCAGGTTTCCACTCCCTTTTGTTTGAAGAAGACCTTCAGATACATATTCCCTTGATCTTGGCACGACCTACCAATCAATAAATAGGATTATAAGGTACAGGAGCAGGAGCTTCCCAACTTGGCCTTCATACTCGATTGCCTGTTCAATAAAATTATTGGCTTCACATTTCACCCTTTTCCCATATCCCCTGATTCCATGCCCTAAAGTCTTATCAGATTCAATCTTGAATATACACTTTGTATCAATTGTGTTTAACATGTTTATGAATTTAAACACCTCAGTCAGATCACATTCTATTCTGCATTAGTAAATACATTCTGTACAAAGTTCCCAAATGGTAGCTGTGTAAATATTCTGTAAATGTTGTACCTTCATCAATGTGTGCAGTGTTCTCACTTTCCGTGCCTCCTCTTTAGCCTGCAGGAGGCTGTAACCGTATGGCGCTCGGACTTTGCCAATTCGTTCTGATGTCTTCTTAACCAAAGGCTCCTCAACTAAGTTATCGTCCTCATCAGCATCTACTGGTTTGGTAAATAGTGCGAGGATCACGGCCTCACACAAAACCTACATGGGAACCCAAAAGAGGAAAAGCAGGTTAAATCCCTTCTTTTTGCAAACTTCAAGAGTTAAACAGTAACATTCACTAACTAATGCCAACCCTAAGAAGTGTCCCATTACTCACACATGTTCTCCTTCTTCCAACAGAACACTTTTAAGGTTAGCAACTATTAGGCAGAGAACACAGCCTCCCTACATGAACCCAGACATGTATTGTGCAGCACAGGACAGTGTTTTTCTTTTCCTTTGTGGGATATATCACACGGCAGGTTCTGCACATGTTGTTCACCCCTAATTGCACTTGAATGAGTCAGTCACATTACTTTGGGACTGGAATCATGTGCAGGCCAGACCAGGTAACAAAGAAGATGTTCTTCCGCACAGGACAGTAGTGAAACAGATGAGTTTTTATAAGAAAAAATAGTTTCATCCTTACCATCACTGGGACTAATCTTCAATTTTCAGATTTTATTAATTGTATTTAAATTCTACCAGGTGGGCTTTGAACCTTTGTCTCTAGAGCACCAGCCTGGGAGTCAGGTCCACTGGTGTTCAGCATCAACTACCATCTCCCTCTGAAAGTTAGCTCACCATGATCTCCCTGAACGGGCTGAGTATTTAAGAATTTATGAATTGTTATTTGCAGCAATTCTCTGAAGGTACTGAATCCTGACAAGCAATCACTGCCTCTCGCTACATTTGTTTTATAAATCTCACAATTTGGAAGTTTCCTGAATCCCTTATCTTTTCTTCACAATTTATGTAAGATTGTGTAGCACTGAAATAATTTCCTTACAATCCACAGTCTCATGGTTTTCTTCAAACAGTTGGGATGTGTCCACTTCCTATGTTAGTCACACTGTATTGTCTCTGCGAGAGCCTCTCTCCCCAAGGATCTCTGTCCCATGCTTTCTCTGTGTGAGGTTCTCTGAATAAGGCCAAATCAATACCCACTGGTGCCTGAACGAAACAGCCAAAACCAGGGGTGGGGAGCCTGTGGCCTTCTAGGCCATTGTCTGTGGCCTTTTCTTCAAAAGAAAATTTTGGATGATCATTTTCCCCAGTTAGCAAAGGTCACTAATGAACAGGAGGATTCTTGCGAATCATTTGAAGACTATGCAGCTGTTATAGACTTATTAATTGGAGAATACAATGAAAGGTTCTCTGACTTTGAGGATCATGATATCACACTCAAATTAGCATTTCAATCTCACCTAGTTGATGTCTCCAAGGCTCCTAAAGAATTACAGATGGAATTGATTGAGCTCTCAGAAGATGACATTTTAAAGTCCTTATTTGACGCTAAGAAAGATCCGATTGGAATACGGAAAAAATGCAATAGAATACCCATGCCTTCGGTAACATGCACGATAAATACTTTCTTGGCTTCTAATCTGTAAGTGTAGTACACAGACCAGGAAAGAAGGGCCACAGATAACTGGATTTAATTTAATATGAAGTATTCTCCCAAGCTTTAATTTAAGGAGGTGTGGTGTGGTGGCTCAGTGGTTAGCACTACTGCCTCACAGCGCCAGGGACTCGGGTTTGATTCCAGCCTCGGGTGACTATCTGTGTGGTGTTCGCACCTTCTCCATATGTCTGTGCGCGTTTCTTCTGGGTGCTCTGGTGTCCTCCCATATTCCAAAGATATGCACGTTATGATGAATTGGCCATGCTAAATTGCTCAGGGATGTGTAGGTTAGGTGCATTAGTCAGGGATAAATGTAGGAGAATGGGTCTGGGTGGGTTACATTTTGGAAGGTCAGTGTGGACTTGTTGAGCTGAAGGACTTGTTTCCATTCTAAGATTCCCTTCCTCCCTACAGAGTCTGAGGTTGTGGTCTACACATCCCTGAAAACTATGGGCAATCAATCCACCCTAACCTGCACATCTTTGGATTGCAGAAGGAAACCCACGCAGACATGGGGAGAATGTGCAAACTGCACACAATCACCTGAGGCTGGGATTGAACTCAGGTGGCCGGTGCTTTGAGGCAGCAATGCTAACCACTGAGTCACCATGCCATCAAAGGAATAGATGACCACCAGCCAGAGCAAGAGAGAAAGGTAGGTGGTGCAGGGATCTCCTGTGGTCATTCCCCTGCAAAAAAGATATACTGTGTTGGATACTGTTGAGGGGAATGGCCTCTCAGGGGAAAATAGCAGCAGCCAAACTCATTGCACTATAGTTGGTTCTGCTGCAGAGAGGAGGGGTAAGAAGTGTACCTGGGTAATATTTCTAGGGGAATCATTTGTAAGGGGAATAAACAGGCGTTTCTGTGGCCGCAAATGAGACTCTAGGATAGTGTGCTGCCTCCCTGGTGCTAGGGTCAAGGAAGTCTCTGAGCAGGTGCAGGACATTCTGGAGGGGGTGGGTGAACAGCCAGTACCAGCACATTAGTACAAACAACACAAGGTTTAAAAAAGAAGGGATGAGGTCCTAAAAGCAGAATACTGTGAGCTAGGAAGAAAGTTAAGAAATTGGACTTAAAAGGTAGCGATCTCAGGATTACTACCGGTGCCACATGCTAGTCAGAGTAGAAATGACAGGATATGTCGGCTGAAAACATACTGTTGGGGGAGGGTTTCAGATTCCTGGGGAATTGGGACTAGTTATGGGGGGGGTGTTGTGATGAGACCTGTACAAATTGGATGGATTAAACCTGGGCAGGACTGGGACTAAGGTCCTGGGGGAGTGTTTGCTAGAGGGGATGGGAAGAGTTGAAACTAATATGACAGGGGGATGGGAATTGATGTAAGGAATCGGAGAAGGAGGGAGCAAGGGCAAAAGTAAAAGTGGAAAAGAGAAGAAAAGTGATAGGCAGAAAAACCTAGGACAAAATTCAAACTGGGCTGTTGAGAAAAATATTGATGAAGAGGTGCTAGTGTTGGACTGGGGTGGACAAGTTAAAAATCACACACACCAGGTTATAATCCAACAGGTTTATTTGAAAGTACTAGCTTTTGGAGTGCTGCTCCTTCATCAGGTAGCTGTAGAGCAGGATCATGAGACACAGAATTTATAGCAAAAGATCTCCGTGTAATGCAACTGAAACCATATATTGAACAAACCTAGATTGCTGTGAAATCTTTCATTTTTTAGAATGGGTTGCAGGTTTCGGTTCATTAATATGTAAATCCCAGAACGTCCTTCCAGTCACGTTCTTGAGATAACTTAAGGTTTTATAAACAAAGGTGACTTCTCAGCTCAGACAATGCCTTAAAGGTGTGAGGTTAGAGTCTGTCTGTATCCCAATCTTGAGCCAGACTGGTTCTACTTCCAAAGTAGGAATTAATAAAATGTTACATGTATTGACTGCTTGCATTGACTAACTGCAGATTGTGTTTTTTGAACAAAATAGAATGTATCTGCAATTACAATTCTGCAAATGCAAATATTGAGAACAAAACAAGTCATGTTTAAAAGAAAAGCTTAAAGGCTTTGTGCCTTAATGCATAGAGCATTTGCAGTAAAGTGGATGGACTAATCATACAGATAGATGTGAATGGGATTGTATACAGAGGAACCTCGATTATCTGAATATCATTTATCCGAATATCGGATTATCTGAAGGAGATCGCGAGGTCCCGACAGAAACATTGCATCAAAGACGTGTTTCCAACATTGATCACGTTTTTTGTTTACAGTGATTAAAAATGAACTTGGCTTCCTGAAATGCAGCCGAGAACAGTGCTGGACATGATGGGAGTGCAGGCACTGTCTCCAAATGACTGACTGCCCACCTTCTCTCTCTCACACACTTTCCTTGGAGTTCTAAAAAGACGTGTATCCTAAACCCCATTCCCCAGATAATCTCACCAACATTGTCTTGTACAAGGCAAACGTGGAACCTGTCAAAAGGTTCCAATAAAAAGTTATAAGTGTGGCTGTGTGTTTGTTTGCAATTTGGAGACTCAGCCCCAAAAGGCATCATCATCATCAGCAGCAGCAGCAGCAGCAGCAGCAGTCTTGTTGTTGGTGTCCAGTCTAGCTGCCCTGGAAAGGGGGTAGGGGACAGCGGGGATGGGGACAGATGGGGGAGCAGTGGTGGACAGGTTTAGCTGGAAGAACAGGAGGTGGGGGTGGACGGGGGCAGTGTTGGACGGGGTCGGGGACAGGCGGGGGGGAGGAGTTGGATGGGGTTGGAGCGAGCAGAGGGCGTGGTTGGACATGGTTTGGGGGGGATGTTTGGACTGGACAGGGTTTGGGAGCAGGGGGGCAGTGTTGGACAGGATTTGGGGGTGTGTAGGTGGGCAGGCAGGCAGTGGGGCCTCGTGCACGGTGTGCTGTGCAAGTCCTGAACGGGGAGTGGACTTAACAGAAAGCCCCGGAGCCCTAGAGGAAAGGCATTGAATCAATTAACTGAGTAATCAATTATCTGAATGAAACAGTGCCCGCTCATCTCATTCGGATAATTGAGATTCCTCTGTAATTGGGATTATGGAGACATGGCTGCAGGGTGACCAGGGAGGGGAATTGAATATCCCAGGGTATTCAATATTTAGGAAGGATCAGCAAAAAGGAAAAGGTGGTGAAGTGGCATTGCTGATTAAAGAGGAAAATAACGCAATGGTGAGAAAGGATATGAGGTCTGACACTGGAGTCTGTAGGAGTAGGATTAAGAAATACCAAGGGGCAAAAAAAATTAATGAGTGTCATATATAGACCCCCAAACTGCAGTGGTGATGTTGGGAATGGCATTAAATAGGAGATTAGAGATGCATGTGACAAGGGAATATCAGTGATCATGGATACTTTAACCTGCACATAGATTGGGCAAATCAAATTAGCCACAATACCTGAGAGGAGGAATGCCTAGAGTGTATACGGGATGGTTTCCTTGACCAATATGTGAAGGAACCAACTAGATAGCAGGCCATCTTAGACTGGATACTGTATAATGAGAAGTGGATCATTGCCATCTAACTGTGTGAGACCTGTGGGCATAAGTGACCATAAAATAATAGAATTGTTTATCATGATAGAAAGTGAGTTAGTGTTTTGGAGATGAGGGTGCTGAATCTTAATAAAGGAAACTATGAAGGTGTGAGACGTGAGTTGGCCATGATTGAATGGGGAGGATACAGAACTGGCTCAAAGGTAGAAGACAGAAGGTGGTGGTGGAGGGTTGTTTTTCAGACTGGAGGCCTGTGACCAGTGGAGTGCCACAAGGATCGGTGCGGAGTCCTCTACTTTTTGTCATTTACATAAATGATTTGGATGCAAGCATAAGAGGTACAGTTAGTAAGTTTGCAGATGACACCAAAATTGGAGGTGTAGTGGACAGTGAAGAGGGTTACCTCAGATTACAACAGGATCTGGACCAGATGGGCCAATGGGCTGAGAAGAGGCAGATGGAGTTTAATTCAGATAAATGCGAGGTGCTGCATTTTGGAAAAGCAAATCTTAGCAGGACTTATACAGTTAATGGTAAGGTCCTAGGGAGTGTTGCTGAACAAAGAGACCTTGGAGTGCGGGTTTATAGCTCCTTGAAAGTGGAGTCGTAGGTAGATAGGATAGTGATGAAGGCGTTTGGTATGCTTTCCTTTATTGGTCAGAGTACTGAGTACAGGAGTTGGGAAGTCATGTTGCGGCTGTACAGGACATTGGTTAGGCCACTGTTGGAATATTGTGTGCAATTCTGGTCTCCTTCCTATGGGAAAGATGCTGTGAAACTTGAAAGGGTTCAGAAAAGATTTACAAGAAAGTTACCATGGTTGGGGGATCTGAGCTATAGGGAGAGGTTGAACAGGCCGGGGCTAGGAGGCTGAGGGGTGACCTTATAGAGGTTTACAAAATTATTAGGAGCATGGATAGGATAAACAGACAAAGTCTTTTCCCTGGGTCAGGGAGTCCAAAATAGAGGGCATAGGTTTAGGGTGAGAGGGTAAAGATATAAAAGAGACCTCAGGGGAACTTTTTCACACAGAGGGTGGTACGTGTATGGAATGAGCTGCCAGAGGATGTGGTGGAGGCTGGTACAATTGCAACATTTAAGAGGCATTTGGATGGGTATATGAATAGGAAGGGTTTGGAGGGATATGCGCCGGGTGCTGGCAGGTGGGACTAGATTAGGTTGGGATATCTGGTCAGCTTGGACGGGTTGGACTGAAGGGTCTGTTTCCGTGCTGTACATCTCTATGACTCTACGTAAGGGATGACAGTGGATAGGCAATGGCGAATATTCAAAAAACACATGGAGGAACTGCAACAATTTATTCTTGTCTGGCCTAAAAGCAAAATGGGTAAGAGGGCCAATCCATGACTTACAAAGGAAATTAGAGATGCAACCTGATCCAAGCAAGAAACATACAGAATGATCAAGAAAAATAATACGTCTGAGGATTGGGAGCAGTTTAGAATTCAGCAAAGAAGGACCAAGAGATTGATTGATTAAGAAAGGGAGAATAAAGTATAGAAGTAAACTTGCAGGGAATATAAAGACTGACACTAAGAGTTTCTACGGGTATGTGAAGGGAAAGAAACTAGTGAAGAAAAATATAGGTCCCCTACAGACAGAAAAGGGGGAATGAAATGGCTGAGCAACTGAATACATAGTTTGTTTCTGTCTTCACAAATGTGGACACAAATCAGACACCAGAAATGTTGGAGAATACAGGTTTAGTGAGAGGGAAGAACTGAGGGAGATCATCATTAGTAGAGAAATGGTACTGTGAAAATTGAGGGGATTGAAGGCAGATAAACCTTCAGGGCCTGATAATTTACATCCCAAAGTATTTAAGGAGTGTTTCTAGAAATAGTGGATGTATTCGTGGTCATCCTCCAGGACACTCTGAACTCTGGTACAGTCCCTGCAGATTGGAGGTAGCTAATATCACTTCAATACCTCAAAAAAGAGAGGTAGGGAGACTGGTAAGCATAATGTCAGTAATGCGGAAAATTCTAGAATCCACTATCAAGGACTTTATAGTGAACCATTTAGAAAGCAATGGCAGGATCAGACAATCTATAAAGAGGTTTTATGAAGAGGAAGTCATGCCTGACAAATCTGTTGGAATTCTATGAAGAGATAGAAAGTAGAATTGACAAGGGGGAGCCAGATGATGTGGTAAATTTGGACTTTCAGAAAGAATTTGACAAAGTCCCACATAAAAGATTGTTATGCAAGATTAAAGAATATGGATTGGGGGAAGTGTATTGAGATGGAAAGAAAACTGATAGCATAGGAATTAATGGGTACTTTTCAAATTGGTAGGCAGTAACTAGTGGGGTGCCACAGGGACTGGTGCCAGAACCCCAGCTATTCACAATATATATTAATGATTTGGATGAGGGAACAAAATATTTGCATTTGAAAAGTTTGTAGATGATACCACAGGTGGGAGGGTGAACCGTATCAATGATGCGGAGATCCTTCAGCATGATCTGGACAGGTTGAGAGAGTGGGCAAATCAACACCAGATACAATATCATATGGATAAATAGAACGAGAAAGAACAAAGAAAATTACAGCACAGAAACATGCCCTTCAGCCATCCAAGCCTGCATTGATCCAGATCCTCTATATAAATGTGTCACCTATTTTCTTAGGATCTGTATCTCTCTTCTCCCTGTCCATTCATGTATCTGTCTAGATACATCTCTATTGTGCCCATCTCTATCATCTCTGCTGGCAACGATTCCAGGCACCCACCGCCCTCTGCATATAGAATTTACCACGCTTACCTCCCTTAAACCTTTCCTCTCTCACCTTGAACTCGTGACCCCCAGTAATTAGGAGGGGAGGGGGAGGGGGAGGGGGGAGAGAGAAAGCTTCTTGCTATACACCCTGTATATACCTCTCATGATTTTGTAGACCTCAATCAGGTCTCTCTTCAATCTCCGTCTTTCTAATGAAAGTAATTCTAATCTACTCAAACTCTCATCATAGCTAGCGCCCTCCATATCAGGCAACATCCTGGTGAACCTCCTCTGCATCCTCTCCAAAGAATCCACATCCTCCCGGTAATGTGGTGACCAGAACTGTATGCATTATGCCAAATGTGGTTGAACCAAAGTCCTTCACAACTGTAACATGATGCGCCAACTCTTGTACTCAATACCCCGTCCAATGAAGGAAAGCATTCTTGACCACGCTACTGACCTGCATTGCCACCTTCAAGGTATAATAGACCAGATCTCTCTGTACATCAATCTTCCCCAGGGCTTTTCCATTTACTGTATAGTTCGCTCTTGAATTGGATCTTCCAAAATGCATCACCTCTCAGTTGCTCAGATTGAACTCCATCTACCATTTCTCCATCCAGCTCTCCAATCTATCTTTGTTCTTTGGTATTCCCTGACAGTTCCCTTCACTATCTGCTACTCCACCAATTTTAGTGTCATCTGCAAACTTTCTAGTCAAACCACCTATACCTTTCTCCACATTATTTTTGTATATCCCAAACAACACTGGTCCCAGCATGCATCCCTTGGAACACCACCGGTCACAGTTCTCCATTTTGAGAAACTCCCTTCCACAACTACTCTCTGTCTCCTGCTGCCCAGCCAGTTCTTTATCCATCTAGCTAGTATACCCTGGAGCCCATGTGACTTCACTTTCTCTATTAGTCTAGCATTGTGAACCTTGGAGTTTACTTAAGGTTGAAGAAGCAAGACTCTGGTACAGGATTACAGGGTAGCTAAAAAAATAACTCAAACGGACTGAATGAGCTAGGAGGGGGTGTGAAAAAGCCTTGGTGGGAAGGTTTAGGGAAAACCCAAAGGCGTTCTACACGTACGTGAGGAATAAGAGAATGATCAAAGAGAGGGAAGGTTAAATCAGAGATCATGGAGAGAACTTGTACCTGGAGTCTGAAGAGGTAAGGGAGTCCCTCAATGAGTTTTTTGCTTCAGTATTCACGAGAGAGAGGGACCTTGTTGACAGTGAGAACACCATGGACCAGGTTAATAGGCTTGATCAGACTGATATTAAGCAAGAGGATGTGCTGGAAATTCTGGGAAGCATCAAGATAGATAAGTCCCCAGGACGGGACCTGATATATCCAAAGTTATAAATGGGAAGTGAGGAATGAGATTGCTGCACCTCTGGCGATGATCTTTACATTCTCACTCTCCACAGGAATAGTACTAGATGATTGGAGGGAGGAGAATGTTGTTCCTCAGTTCAAGAAAGGGAATAAGGAATTCAAGACCAGTCAATCTTACATCTGTGGGAAGCAAGGTACTGGAAAGGATTCTGAGAATTAGGATTTTTGACTATTTGGATAAACATCAGTTGATTAAAGATAGTCAGCATGGGTTTATGAGGGGCACGTCATTCCTCCCAAGCCTTATTAAGCTCTTTGAGGGTGTGAAAGACAACGTGATGGAAGTCGAGTAGTGGAAATGGTGTATATGGATTTCAGTAAGGGATTTAATAAGGTTCCCCATAGTAGGCTCACTCAAAGTTAGGAGGCATGGGATACAGGGAAATCTGGCTGTCTGGACATAGAATTGGCTGGCCGAAAGAAAATAGTGGGTGGCATTGTTTGGAAAGTATTTTGCCTGGAGGTTGGTGACCAGTGGTGTCCCACAGGGATCTGTTCTTGGACCTCTGCTCTTGTAGTTTATGAAGAGAGATTGAGTAGCTAGGGCTTTTCTCATTGGACAGAAAAAAAGAGAGGTGATTTGATCGAGGTGTACAAAGTCATGAGAGGCATAGATAGAGTAGATATCCAGAGACTTTGCCCAGAGCAGAAATGGCTGTCATGAGGGGTCATAACTTTAAGTCAATTGGAGGAAGGTACAGGGGAGATGTCAGAGGCAGAGAGTAGTGGGTGTGTGGAATGCACTGCCAGTGATGGTAGTAGAGTCAGAGACATTTAAGTGACTGTTGGACAAGCACATGGATTGGAATAAATTGAAGGGTGTGTAGGTTAGGTAGATCTTAGATTAAGATAATTGCTCAGCACAACACAGTGGGCAGAAGGGCCTGTACTGTCCATGAGCATTCTAAAACTCACGGAATTGTGATCACTATTCCCCTACTGAAACTACAAGCACTTGACCTGGCTCATTCCTCAATACCAGGTCCAGTTTGGCCCCTTCCTGAATTAGGCTATTTACATACTGTTCTATAAAACCCTCCTTGATGTTCTTACAAATTCTGCTCCATCTCAACCCTAACACTGAGTGTGAATCCCAGTCAATGTTGGGAAAATTTAAATTCCCCTTTCAACACCACCTTTTTGCTCCACAACTTTCCATATCTAACATAGAACATAGAACATAGAAGGATACAGCGCAGTACAGGCCCTTCGGCCCTCGATGTTGCGCCGACCGAATCCTACCTAACCTATACTAGCCCAATAACTTCCAAATGCCTATCCAATGCCCGCTTAAATGACCATAAAGAAGGAGAGTTCACCACTGATACGGGCAGGGCATTCCATGAACTCACAACCCGCTGTGTGAAGAATCTACCCCTAACATCTGTCCTATACCTACCACCCCTTAATTTAAAGCTATGTCCCCTAGTAACACCTGACTCCATTAGCGGTAAAAGGTTCTTAGTATCTACCCTATCTAAACCCCTAATCATCTTATACACTTCTATCAGATCTCCCCTAAACCTTCTCTTCTCCAATGAGAACAGCCCCAAGTGCCTCAGCCTTTCCTCATAAGATTTTCCTACCATTCCAGGCAACATCCTGGTAAACCTCCTCTGCACTCGTTCTAAAGCTTCCACATCCTTCCTATAGTATGGCGACCAAAACTGCACACAATACTCCAGATGAGGCCGCACCAGAGTCTTATACAACTGCAACATGACCTCAGGACTCCGGAACTCAATTCCTCTGCCAATAAAGCCCAGTACACCATATGCCTTCCTCACAGCACTATTTACCTGGGTGGCAACTTTCAGAGATCTGTGTACATGGACACCAAGATCCCTCTGCTCATCCACACTACCAAGTAGCCTACCATTAGCCCAGTAATCCATCATCTTGTTATTCCTACCAAAGTGAACGACTTCGCACTTAGCTACATTGAATTCCATTTGCCACATTTCCGCCCAGCTCTGCAACTTATCTATATCCCGCTGTAACCTACCACTTCCTTCCTCACTATCCACAACTCCACCGACTTTTGTGTCATCTGCAAACTTGCTTACCCAGCTTTCAAGTCCTTCCTCTAGATCATTTATAAAGATAACAAAAAGCAATGGTCCCAAAACAGATCCTTGTGGTACACCGCTAGTAACTGCGCTCCAAGATGAACATAATCCATCAACTACTACCCTCTGTCTCCTTCCAGCCAGCCAATTCCTAATCCAAACCTCTAATGTATCCTCAATGCCATACCTCCGAAGTTTTAGCATTAGCCTACCATGGGGAACCTTATCGAACGCCTTACTAAAATCCATATACACAACATCTACTGCTTTACCCTCATCCACTTCCTTGGTCACCTTCTCAAAGAACTCAATAAGGTTTGTGAGGCACGACCTGCCCTTCACAAAACCATGCTGGCTATCCCTGATCACGTTATTCCTACCCAGATGTTCATAAATCTTATCCCTTACCATTCTCTCTAAGACTTTGCCCACCACTGAAGTCAGACTCACTGGCCTATAGTTGCTAGGGCTATCCCTACTCCCTTTCTTGAACAATGGGACCACATTCGCTATCCTCCAGTCCTCTGGTACTATTCCTGTTGACAACGACGACATAAAAATCCAGGCCAATGGCTCTGCTATCTCCTCCCTAGCTTCCCATAGGATCCTGGGGTAAATGCCATCAGGCCCAGGAGACTTATCTATATTCATCCTTTCCAATATTCCCAAAACCTCATCCCTGCATATTTCCAGGGCATCCATTCTAATTATTTGTGATTCCATATTCACATCAGCAACAGTGTCCTGTTCCTGAGTGAATACTGAGGAAAAGTACTGATTTAATGTCTCTCCAATCTCCTCCGCCTCCACACACAACTTCCCACTACTATCCTTGACTGGACCGATACCTACCCTAGTCATCCTTTTATTCTTGACATACCTATAGAAAGCCTTTGGGTTTTCCCTAATCCTACCAGCTAAAGACTTTTCATGTCCCCTTCTTGCTTCTCTTAGCTCCCTCTTTAGCTCCTTCCTGGCTACCTTATAACACTCAATCGCCCCTACTGAACCTTCACGCCTCATCTTTACATATGCCGCCTTCTTCCCTTTCACAAGGGACTCCAATTCCTTACTAAACCACGGCTGCCTCACAAGGCCCTTTACACCATGCCTGACTGGTACATACCTATCGAGGACACGCAGTAGCTGCTCCTTGAACACTCCCCACATCTCATTAGTGTTCTTCTCTTGAAGCCTGTTTTTCCAATCCACACATCCTAAGTCATGCCTCACTGCATCATAATTTCCCTGCCCCCAGCTATAGCTCTTGCCCTGCGGCACACGATTATCCCTCTCCATCACTAAAGTAAAAGTCACCGAGTTGTGGTCACTGTCCCCGAAGTGCTCACCTACCTCCAAGTCTAACACCTGGCCTGGTTCATTACCTAGAACCAAATCCAATATAGCCTCCCCTCTTGTTGGCCTGTCGACATATTGTGTCAGGAAACCCTCCTGCACACATTGTACAAACACCGACCCATCTAATGAACTCGAGCTATAGCTCTCCCAGTCAATATCTGGGAAGTTAAAGTCCCCCATAACAACCACCCTGCTACCTTCACTCTTTTCCTGAATCATCCTCGCAATATTATCCTCTACTTCTCTAGGACTATTAGGAGGCCTGTAGAAAACACCTAACAGGGTGACCTCACCTTTCCTATTTCTAACCTCAGCCCAAACTACCTCAGATGGCAAGTCCTCTTCCATCGTCCATTCCACTGCTGTGATACTGTCTTTGACAAGTAATGCCACGCCTCCCCCTTTTTTACCCCCATGTCTGATCCTACTAAAACATTTGAACCCTGTTTACATATTTGTACCTCTATCTCATGCTCGCTGTTGGGAGGCCTGGAGTACAGCCCCAACATTGTTACCACACCTTTCCTGTTTCTGAGCTCTCCCCATATTGCCTCACTGCTCGAGTTGTACATAGTACCCTCCTTCAGCACAGCTGTGATATCCTCTCTGACTGGTAATGCAACTCTTTCACCCCTTTTACCTCCCTCTCTATCCCGCCTGAAGCATCTATATCCTGGAATATTTAGTTGCCAATCATGCCCGTCCCTCAACCAATGTGAGGGTATTCACTTTTGAAAGTAAAACAAGGCAGCAGATTACAAGGCAGCAGGGAGACACTGAACGAATACTTTTCGTCAGTATTCACTCAGGAACAGGACATTGTTGCTGATGTGAATATTGAGTCACAATTAATTAGAACGGATGGCTTTGAGATATGTAAGGAAGAGGTGTTGGAAATGCTGGAAAGGGTGAAAATAGACAAGTCCCCTGGGCCTGATGGCATTTATCCTAGGATTCTCTGGGAAGCAAGGGAGGAGATTGCAGAGCCGTTGGCCTTGATTTTTATGTCCTCATTGTCTAAAGGAATAGTGCCAGAAGACTGGAGAATAGCAAATATGGTTCCCTTGTTCAAGAAGGGGAGTAGGGATAACCCTAGTAACTATAGGCCGGTGAGTCTCACTTCTGTTTTGGGCAAAGTCTTGGAGAGAATTGTAAGGGATAGGATTTATGAACATCTGGATAGGAATAATGTGATCAAGGATAGTCAGCATGGTTTTGTTAAGGGCAGGTTGTGCCTCACAAACCTATTGAATTCTTTGAGAAGGTGACTAAGGAGGTGGACAAGGGTAAAGCAGTAGATGTGGTGTATATGGATTTTTGTAAAGCGTTTGATAAGGTTCCCCATGGTAGGCTCCTGCAAAAAATACGGAGGTATGGCATTGAGGGTGAGTTGGAGGTTTGGATTAAGAATTGGCTGGCTGGAAGGAGACAGAGGGTAGTAGTTGATGGTAAAGGTTCATCTTGGAGTGCAGTTACTAGTGGTGTTCCGCAAGGATCTATTTTGGGACCATTGCTGTTCGTCATTTTTATAAATGACCTGGAGGATGGGCTAGAAGGTTGGGTGAGCAAGTTTGCGGATGATACGAAAGTAGGTGGAGTTGTTGACAGTGAGGAACGATGTGGCAGGTTACAGCGGGATATAGATAAGCTGCAGAGCTGGGCAGAAAGGTGGCAAATGGAGTTCAATGTAGGTAAGTGTGAAGTGATTCACTTTGGTAAGAGTAACAAGAAGATGGAGTACTGGGCTAATGGTCGGATACTTGGTAGTGTGGATGAGCAGAGGGATCTTGGTGTCCATGTACACAGATCTCTGAAAGTTGCCACCCAGGTAAATAGTGCCGTGAAGAAGGAATATGGCGTACTGGCTTTTATTGGTAGAGGAACTGAGTTCCAGAGTCCTGAGGCCATGTTGCAGTTGTATAAGACTCTGGTGCGACCGCATCTGGAGTATTGTGTGCAGTTTTGGTCGCCATACTATAGGAAGGATGTGGAGGCACTGGAACGGGTGGAGAGGAGGTTTACCAGGATATTGCCTGGTATGGTAGGAAGATCGTATGAGGAAAGGCTGAAGCACTTGGAGAAAAGAAGGTTTAGGGGTGACTTGATAGAGGTGTACAAGATGATTAGGGGTTTAGATAGGGTTGACAATGAAAACCTTTTTCCACGTATGGAGTCAGCTATTACGAGGGGGCATAGCTTTAAATTAAGGGGAGGTAGGTATATAACAGATGTTAGGGGTAGATTCTTTACTCAGCAAGTCGTGAGATCATGGAATGCTTTGCCAGTAGCAGTGGTGGACTCTCCCTCTTTATGGGCATTTAAACGGGCATTAGATAGGCATATGGAGGATAGTGGGCTAGTGTAGGTTAGGTGGGCTTGGGTCGGCGCAACATCGAAGGCCAAAGGGCCGGTACAGCGCTGTATTTTTCTGTGTTCTATGTACCCAAGTGACTATTAGTTGGAAAAGGGGAGTGTGCAGTGGGACCTGGGTGTCCTTGTGCACCAGTCACTGAAGGTAAGCATGCAGGAACAGCAGGCAGTAAAGAAGGAAAATGGTATGTTGGCCTTCATTGTGAGACGTTTCAAATACAGGAGCAGGGATGTGTTGTTGCAGTTATACAGGATTGGTGAGGCCACACCTAGTTTTGGTCTCCTTTTCTGACGAAGGGTGCTCTTGCTCTCGAGGGAACTTAGCAAAGGTTTACCAGGCTGAGTCCAGGGACGGTGGGACTGACATATGAGGAGAGATTGACTGACTGGGTTAGGATTGTTTTCAGATGAATGAGGGGAGAATCTCTTAGAGACTTGTAAAAATTCTAACAGGACGAGACAGAGTAGATGCAGGGAGGATGTTTCTGGTGGTGGGTGTGTTCACAACCAGGGGTTACAGTCTGAGGATTCGAGTAGACCACTTAGGACGAATATGAGGAGACATTTCTTCACCCAAAGAGTGGTGAGCCCTTACCACAGGAAGTAGTTGATGTCAAACCTTTGAATGTATTCAATAGGTGACTAGATGCAGTACTTGGTGAAAAAAGGCTCAAAGATTTTGGGGAGAAAGCAGGATTGGGCTATTGAATTGAACGATCAGCAAAGATCGTGATGAATGGCATAGCAAGCCCAGAGGGCCGAATGGCCTTCTCCCACTCCTACATTCTATGTTTCTCCAGTATTTGCTGTTTTTATTTCAGAATCCAGCATCTGCAGTACTTAACATTAATTTGGGTAACTTGCTCTCCTGTTCTCATTCGTAGACCAAGATGAGCTCACCTTTATAGGTTCCAGAACAAAGAACGAGGTCAGGAAGGAGAAGAATGCAGAGATCAGCCACATTAGCACCACATGGTTGGGAAATAACATGCCATAGGACACCGTCACACTGACACACACAGCGATCAGCAGGAAGCAGAGGATGTATGTTACATAGAGGGTTGAGTGTGGAAACATCCATTTCCTTGGGCTTTTTAAGATGCCTGTAATAAATATAATGTTAGAAAGCGCAGAGATATCAGGCCCATCATTACAATCAATCCATGCAGTGATACAAGTACATGTAGTGACAATGATCCGAGCCCTTTTAACAACACACCAGGAATCAGTCCTTTAGAGTGGGCCTTCAGAATCAGCAGGGAACTTATTAAAGTCCCTACTCTCTATGTTTGCCAGGCATTAAAACATGTGGGGCAGCAAACACTCATGCAGTGAGAAGGCAACAGAAAATCCAGATTGGCAGCGGAGTAGCAGGGATGCATGCAAGCTCTTCAGCTCAGGGAACATCTGTTTCTGTCTGCTTCTTGTCATTTTGTTTTTGTTTCTGCTCTTTTCGTTTCTCTTATTCATTTTTTAAAAAGACTTTTGCAGCCCAATGGCATTGGCATGGCAGCGAGACCGGGCCAGGTGTGGAATGGCAGCAGGGTCAGAAATGGAACTTTCCTCCTGGGTGATTGGAAGCAGTGGTGGCAAAGCTCCCCCAGCAATCGGAGGCAGCAGATTCTTCGAGATGGTGGAGGGTGGCCAGAGTGGGATGCTTGGCATGGTGGCAGTGGCAGTCTGGCCTGGCAGTGGAGCTAGAAACTCCTGGTTGCCCTCAGTCCAGAGCAGGGATTCCTGGCATCATAAAGGTGGCATCGTAGCCAAAGATCCCTGCTTGTCATCATGATGGGCCAGGAGCAGGGACTCCTGGTTGTGAGGTGAATGTGGGACCCAGCATAGACAGCAGCATCAAAAAGGTGTGCCCAGTATAAGAGATGGTGCCTAAAGAGTGGTGACTCCTACATTGGTGGGTCCAGCACAAGCCTTGGGAGGGGTGGCAGCCCAATTATTACTGATGAGCCAGCTCAGGATTCATCATGGAGATGGCGGAACAAAGATGGACCCTCTTTCAGTTATATCTTTTTATTTCTTAAACTATTCGAAATGGCACAGGATTGTGGTGACATTTGAAGCATTTCACTGTAGTTTTCAATGTAAAATGCAAGTGACAATAAAACGTTCAAATTCAAAATTCAGTACAGGCACATAGAGAAGAAACCAGATCTCTCACAGCCACTGATGCCCCATCCAAAGGTGACCACATTCTGGAAGATTTTGGATTAGGGGTGTAAGCTATTCAGTGGCACTGCTTTGTGCAGCTTCATGTGGCAAATTACAAGTTGGACTGTAGGATCTGTTTCTGAGCTGTATAACTCCATGACTCTATCACTGGGGACTGAAGTATCTATCACTGCAGTTAGCAAGATGCTAAACTGTGTTAAAACTGCCCCATTGAAGGTTTAACTGATATCACACCAGCGTAAGCCTGCAACAAATAACTCAGTAAAAAGGTCACAGGCCTCCCACTATTTAGAAGGGCCCACATTTGACTGCAGTCCAGGCTGAGTTGACAAATGAGTTGACACTTTGAGAATGACAACTGAACTCATTGGGCTGGAAAGAAACAATGTTCAGCCCTAAACAAAAACAGAAATAGCTGGAGAACCTCAGCATGCCTGGCAGAATCCAGAGAGAGAAAAACAGTTAATGGTTTTGGTCCAGTTGCCCTTCTTCAAAATTGAATCAGGTTCTGAAGGCAGGTCACTGGGCCTGAAATATTAACTCTGCTTTCTCTCCACAACTGCTGCCAGATATGAGTATCACTAGCTCTTTCTGCTTTTGTTTGTGATTTCCAACATCCACAGTTCTGTTTTTTTTTGAATATTCAGCCATGGTTCATGGCTTTGCTTCAATAACCAGTGCATTCATTTGTACACATGTCCAGTTGGTCATTAAGCCTGGTTGTGATGCCTTCCAAGGGTAATGATTCAAACAGTCCAGTTTCATTTGTGAAGAACTGAGGCAATGGGCAGTGGTTTCAGTACTTCCCAGAAATAATTAGTGTCCTGGGAGAAAGGAGAGCAGAATATTTGTGTATGGAGGTATTTACAATTTCCCCAAGACTGGTATGCTGAAGGGTGCCAACGCTATCCTCTGCTCACTGACCAGCTTACCTGACAGTGGGATAAAGCTGGAGAAAGCTCCCATTGTGATGACACTAAACATGGAGCTGAGGCTAACTTATTAGCAAAGATAGAAGGATTAGCTAATGAGAATGGGAATGAATGAATCATTTTTAGATTGACAAGCTGTGAGGAGTGGAGTGTCACAGGAATCAGTGCTGGGTCCTGAACTACTTTTCATCGATATCAATGCCTTGGATACAGGGACTGAATGCATATTAACTAAATTTGTCAAGGGCACTAAGCTAGGGAGCAAAGTAAAGTTGTCATCAAGAAGTAGAAAATCTGTAAGGGGAGACAGACAGTTTGAGGGAGTGGGCAAATATCTGGCAGATAGTGAATGTAAACTTGACTACTTTGGCAGGGATTGGAAAAACAAGTGTGTGGTTTAAATGGAGAGAGATTGCAGAACACCAAGGTATAGAGGGATTTGGGTATCCCAACTTATAATTACAGAGTTAACCAGCTGGTGTCAGGCTTCATCGGTTGTGTGGCTAGAGGGAGTGGTGATTGTTGGAGTGTTCTTGGGGGTGGGGGAGCGGTGATTGTCAGAGAGTTGTCAAGTAAATGGTTATGATTCTTGGGGGTGGTGGTAATTGTAAATGGTGAGGGCGGGTGTTGTGGGGGTGGTGCTGGTGATTGGGGGGTGGTGATTGTCAGGTGTTGGGAGAGATGGTGGTGATTGTTTGGGGGGGAATGGTGGTGATTGTTGGGTGGGGCGCTGGTGATTGTTGGAGTGTTGTCAGGGCTGTGGGGTAGCATTGTTGGCATGAAGTTTTGTGTTGAGCTCAGTTACATTGATCAAACTGGTCAATCATGGAGTTAAAGCAGGTACCAGTATAACATTCTGCACATCTGGCCCAGCTTTCTTACACTGAGCTCAGTGTTGGACACATTTGTAGTTCAGGTACAACAAATCAGCTCAGTAGAAATACACCTCTCAGCTGGCTACTCCATTCACACACACTTTGGACTGGGGGTGATGAGGGTCCTGACACATATGACTCCATATATATCCCATCTCTAATTATCCAGATACTGAAAGATTCAGGCCAATATTTCAGCATTAAGAGGTAGTCCTGAGTCACGAAGGTTAGTGGACTTACATGGAGTAGATTCTTTCCCTACCTGCAACAAGTCACTTACACATTCTACAACATACAATGAACAGATAATGACCATCTCCATTCACTCAAATTTATTTTCTTCCATTTGAAATTCAATGGTCTAACCATCACAAAACTTTTCACTTCATGAACCTTGAGGGGGTGGGAATCAGCACTGACCCCAAACTCAATCAGACTAATTGTTAGGTTTGTTACAAGCAGTGAGTAATACACTTCCTGTAAAGCAGTGAGCAAGAACTAGGGAGCTAACTGTGCAATGGACATAAAGGAATAGTTTCAAATAGACAGAGCAAGGAGGGAGGGGGCAGATAAAATCTTCAAGGGACAGTATCTCAGGTGTGTGAATACCAAATCTCATTTGTAGGTGGAGATTTTAAGGAAGCATTGTTACTGATCTGTGCTCTCTGTAGTAGTTTCTGACTACGTTGGGTAAAATTAAACACTGACCGATGCGTGTGGAAAAGGTGGAGCCAGGTGTGGGAGCTGGTTCCCAACTGGCCAGGAAGCTGTTGGCTGTTCCCCTTGATGATAAGAATGAGGATGACTGATGCAGGGCTCCAGTGTGCAGCTTCTTCTCCCCCAGATCAGAGCAAGTACTGTTCGAGCTCTCTAAACTAAAGGAAGGAAAAGGGACAGAGCCCGTTAGTAAGCAGTGGTGTCTATGATCTCCCTCACACTGCAGTGTTTGCTTCTTGGAGATGTTCCAAAACTCTCTCAGTTATTTTGGCCTAATATTCTGGAATTGTTTCTCTAAACATCTTCTATTTATAGAACATAGAACATTACAGTGCAGTACAGGCCCTTCGGCCCTCAATGTTGCGTCGCCTTGTCATATCAATCTGAAGCCCATCCCACCTACACTATAGGTGTACGTCCATGTACGTCCATATGCCTGTCCAATGACGATTTAAATGTACATAAACTTGGCGAATCTACTACCGTTGCAGGCAAAGCATTCCATAACCTTACTACTCTCTGAGTAAAGAAACTACCTCTGATATCTGTCCTATATCTATCACCCCTCAAGTTAAAGCTATGCCCCCTCGTGCTCACCATCATCATACTTGGAAAAAGGCCCTCCCGGTCCACCCTATCTAACCCTCTGATTATCTTATATGTCTCTATTAAGTCACCTCTCAACTTCTTCTCTCCAATGAAAACAGTCTCAGGTCCCTCAGCCTTTCCTTGTAAGACCTTCCCTCCATACCAGGAAACATCCAAGTAAATCTCCTCTGCACCCTTTCCAAAGCTTCCACATCCTTCCTATATTGTGGTTACCAGAACTGTACTCAATACTCCAAGTGCGGCCGCACCATAGTTTTGTACAGCTGTAGCATAACCTCATAGTTCTGGAAGTTGATTCCTCTATTAATAAAAGCTAAAACACTGTATGCCTTCTTAACAACCCTGCCAACCTGGGTGGCAACTTTCAAGGATCTGTGTACATGGACACGGAGATCTCTCTGCTCATCTACACTACCAAGAATCTTACCATTAACCCAGTACTTTGCATTCCGGTTACTCCGACCATAGTGAATCACCTCACACTTGTCCGCATTAAACTCCATTTGCCAACTCTCAGCCCAGCTCTGCAGCTTATCTATGTCTCTCTGTAACCTACAACATTGTTCGTCGCTATCCACAACTCCACTGACCTTAGTGTCATCTGCAAATTTACTAACCCACCCTCTATGTCCTCATCCAGGTTGTTTATAAAAATGATAAACAGCAGTGGACTCAACACCGACCCTTGCGGTACACCACTGGTAACTGGACTCCAGGATGAACATTTCCCATCAACCACCACTCTCTGTCTTCCTTCAGCAAGCCAATTACTGATCCAAACTGCCATATCTCCCACAATCCCATTCCTCTGCATTTTGTACAATAGCCTACTGTGGGGAACCTTTTCGAACGCCTTGCTGAAATCCATATACACCACATCAACCAGTTTACTCTCATCTACCTGTTTGGTCACCTTCTCAAAGAACTCAATAAGGTTCATGGGGCACGACCTACCCTTCACAAAACCGTGCTAACTATCCCTAATCAAATTATTCTTTTCTAGATGATTATAAATCCTATCTCTTATAACCTTTTCCAACACTTTACCAACAACTGAAGTAAGGCTCACTGGTCTATAATTACCAGGGTTGTCTGTACTCCCCTTCTTGAACAGGGGAACCACATTTGCTACCCTCCAGTCTTCTGGCACTAAAGGCTCGGCAATTTCCTCCCTGGCTTCCCAGAGGATCCTAGGATTAATCCCATCCAGCCCAGGGGACTTATCTATTTTCACACTGTTTAAGATGCTCCCTCTTTATCTGTTCTGATTGACAGAAGGAAAAGTTGGAAACTGATGTTTGTGCTAATCCACAGATTTAAAGTTTAAAAATGGCAGTGCTTGGAGCCAATGTTGTGCATCATCTGTGTGATGTTCAGGTGTGCAGTGGAATCCCATCTGTATGTTCTCCTGCTCAGATGGAATTTCACTTTGGCCCCAAGGTCCTGAAGCTCCCTCTTGGGTATGCATCGTGTGTGTTTTTGCCCTGCGAAGTGTTTTTTTTTGTACAGGCTGCTGCTGCTGCACATCATTCTCCCTTAACTCTTATGACTAGAACATAGAACATAGAACATAGAACAGTACAGCACAGAACAGGCCCTTCAGCCCACAATGTTGTGCCGACCACTGATCCTCATGTATGCACCCTCAAATTTCTGTGACCATATGCATGTCCAGGAGTCTCTTAAATGTCCCCAGTGACCCTGCCTCCACAACTGCTGCTGGCAACGCATTCCATGCTCTCACAACTCTCTGTGTAAAGAACCCGCCTCTGACATCCCATCTATACTTTCCTCCAATCAGCTTAAAACTAGGACCCCTCCTGTTAGTCATTTCTGCCCTGGGAAATAGTCTCTGGCTATTGACTCTATCTATGCCTCTCATTATCTTGTATACCTCAGTTAGGTCCCCTCTTCTCCTCCATTTCTCCAATGAAAAAAGTCCTAGCTCAGTCAACCTCTCTTCATAAGATAAGCCCTCCAGTCCAGGCAGCATCCTGGTAAACCTTCTCTGAACCCTCTCCAAAGCATCCACATCTTTCCTATAATAGGGTGTCCAGAACTGGATACAGTATTCTAAGTGCGGTCTAACCAAAGTTTTATAGAGCTGCAACAAGATCTCACGACTCTTAAACTCCATCCCCCTGTTAATGAAAGACAAATCACCATTTGCTTTCTTAACAACCCTGTCCACTTGGGTTGCCATTTTAAGGGATCTATGTACCTGCACACCAAGATCCCTCTGTTCCCCAACACTGCCAAAAATCCTATCCTTAATCCTGTAATCAGCTTTCAAATTCGACCTTCCAAAATGTATCACCTCACATTTATCCAGGTTGAACTCCATCTGCCACCTCTCAGCCCATCTCTGCATCCTGTTAATGTCCCGCTGCAGCCTACAACAGCCCTCTATACTGTCAACGACACCTCCAACCTTTGTGTCATCTGAAAACTTGCTAACCCATCCTTCAATCTCCTCATCCAAGTCATTAATAAAAATTACAAAGAGTAGTGGCCCAAGGACAGATCCCTGTGGAACACCACTCATCACAGACTTCCAGGCAGAATATTTTCCTTCTACCACTCGCTGTCTTCTGTTGGCCAGCCAATCCTGTATCCAGACAGCTATGTTCCCCTAAATCCCATTCCTCCTGACCTTCTGAATGTCTACTGCCTGGACATGCCCTGGCATGTCAATTTGCTGCAGTGGCCAAGAGTCCCTAGTAGAGGGCTCTCTATTCAGGAATTCTCCCATTTTTCAATGGGGACTGAGGGTAGAGGATGTTGCTTGCAGGAGTCTCCTATAACCACAGATTGTGAAGGGTCCCATACTCCCAGCCCAGATGTGTTGTGGTGCTGTGGAGTCCATGAGCCATGTATATACTGGTTGTGAGTGATAACACCCCCTTTTTAGTTACTTGGAAAATCTTTTGCTGTGCTTTTGGTCCATTTCAGCCCTACACTCTGGATCTTTGGGCATCGGTTGCAGAGGGGTGTGAGTAAGCCATAGGACCGGTGGGCGGCACGGTGGCACAGCGTGGGCGGCACGGTGGCACAGTGGTTAGCACTGCTGCCTCACAGCGCCTGTAGACCCGGGTTCAATTCCCGACTCAGGCGACTGACTGTGTGGAGTTTGCACGTTCTCCCCGTGTCTGCGTGGGTTTCCTCCGGGTGCTCCGGTTTCCTCCCACAGTCCAAAGATGTGCGGGTCAGGTGAATTGGCCATGCTAAATTGCCCGTAGTGTTAGGTAAGGGGTAAATGTAGGGGTATGGGTGGGTTGCGCTTCGGCGGGTCGGTGTGGACTTGTTGGGCCGAAGGGCCTGTTTCCACACTGTAAGTCTAATCTAAATCTAATCTAAAACCAAGACCTCCTCATGGGTCAAACCAAGTTGGTCTTTAACAGATCTGGGCAGTGTCTGTGATTAGGGTCGCAGTTGTCAATTGTCTATCTGAGTGTCCTTGAAGAGACAGTACACAGTGTCCATCAATAATCTCTATGCCTTTACAGAAAAGTGGCCATTGCAGGGTGTGGAATTCCATATCTCCATTCTGATTTAGCCCTCTCCCTGTCACCTGTGGTGGTCTGTATTGCCCTTAATGGGCTCTGCACATAAACATGGGTGATAGGTTAATAGGTTAAAATTATCAAAAGTGATTTGTTGATTGTGTGTGATAGCACTTCCAGACACTACGCAAAAGAAAAAGTGAGCTGGGTTTTGAGGTCTCTTGTAACAGTGGTACTGTCCCTACCTCTAGACTAGGAGGCCTGGGTTCAAATTCCACTTGCTCCATAGGTATGTCAGAACATCCCTGAACAAGTTGATTAACAAAACTAGAGCTCAATTCTTTCTTAGTGGGGGCATTGGCTTCTGGAGAGAGCCTGGGTGCAAAAGGGAAAGTTGTAAATTGGTGTTTGTGCTAAACTAAAGATTTGCATTAAAACCCTTGCAGATCTGTATAAGTACATGCTGTCTAACTCAACCTGGATTTTAGACTGTCAGACATTGATATCCATTTCTTTCGTTTTCAATTTTGTTTAATCATGAGGAGCTTCATATGATAGTCAAACCTTTACAAAGCTAAGAATGTAAAAAAAAAGTCCGTCTGTTTTATTGACATAAATGGTTATGAGATAAATATTGGCAGGGATAGCAGGAGAACTCCGTTGCAAAATAATCCTCCAGAATCTTTCTTTCATTTATTTAAGTGTATTTTTTTTTGTTCGTTGATATAAAGCTAAGGCTTACAATGGCAGGGGATCTCAGACCCATGGCATGTGCCTCTTACTTGAAGTGGGAGCTCAGGGACGTGGCTGATGTCCCTGACTCTTACACTTGCAAGAAGTGTGTCCAGCTGCAGCTCTTGTTTGACCTCATGACGCCTCTGGAGCTGCAGATGGACTCACTGTGGAGCAGCCGCGATGCTGAGGAGGTCGTGGATAACACGTTTAGTGAACTGGTCACACCGCAGGTTAGAATTGCTGAGGGAGACAGTGAATGGGTGACCAAAAGGCAGAAAAAGAGTAGGAAGGCAGTGCAGGTGTCCCCAGCAGTCATCCCCCTCCAAAACAGCTATACCATTTTGGATACTGTTGGGGGAGATGGCTCACCGGGGGGGGCAGCAGTTGCCAAGATCATGGCACTGTGGTGGGCACTGCTGTTCAGAAGGGCGGAAAAAAGACTCGTAGGGCCATAGTCAGAGGGGATTCTATTGTGAGGGGAGTAGATAGGCGGTTCTGTGGCTAAAAACGGGACTCCCAGATGGTATGCTGCCTCCCAGGTGCTCAGGTCAGGGATGTCACCGATCGGCTGCAGAGCATTCTTAAAGGGGAGGATGAACATCCAGTTGTTGTGGTGCATATAGGCACTAACAAAGTAGAAAATGAGATGAAAGTAGAATTCAGAGAGCTAGGAGAAAAGTTAAAAAGGAGGACCTCAAAGGTAGTGATCTTGGGATTGCTACCAGTGCCACATGCTAGCCAGGGTAGAAATGAAAAAATAGGCAGGACGAACACGTGGCTTGAGGGATGGTATAGGAGGGAAGGGTTCAGATTTTTTGGACATTGGGACCAATTCTGGGGAATTGAATGGTCTACACCTGAACTAGACTGGAATTAATGTCCTTGGGGGAGTTTTTGTTACTGCAGTTGGGGAGGTTATAAACTAATGTGGCAGGGGTCTAGGAACCAGAAGAGAAGACAAGTGGACAGCGAGGTGGAAACTGGAGAATCATGAAGTTAGCAGTAATAAGGGGAAGAGTAGGCAGAGAGCAGATGAACGCAAAAGAACTGGTGGCCTGAAATGCAAGGAGTATAGTGCGTAAGGCAGATGAACTTAGGACTTGGATTGGTGCCTAGGAGTATGACGTTATTGCAATCACAGACTTGGTTGAAGGAAGGGCATGACTGGCAACTAAATGTTCCAGGATATAGACACTTCAGACAGGACAGGGAGGAAATAAAAGGTGAGGGGAGGAGTTGCATTGCTGGTCAGGGATAATACCACAGCTGTGCTAAAGGAGGACACCATGGAGGGCTTGAGCAGTGAGGCATTATGGGTGGAGCTGAGAAATAAGAAGGGTGCAGTTACATTGTTGGGGCTGTATTACAGGCCTCCTAACAGTGAGCGTGAGGGAGAAAAACAAATAGATAAACAGATTATGGAAGAATGTGGAATCAACTGGATGGTGGTGATGGGAGATTTTAACTTTCTCAACATTGACTGGGATACACTTAGTGTCTGGATGGGGCAGAATTTATAAGAAGCGTCCAGGAGAATGTTCTACAGCAGTATGTCAACAGTCCAATGAGGGAAGGGGCCATACTGGACCTGGTGTTGGGGAATGAGCCAGGCCAGGTGGTAGAAGTTGCGGTGGGGATTTCTTTGGGAACAGTGACCACAATTCTGTAAGTTTTAGAATACACGTAGACAAAGATGAGAGTGGTCCTAAGGAAAGAGTACTAAACTGGGCCAAGGCCAATTATATCAAAATTAGACAGGAGTTGGGAAGTGTGAATTGGACACAGCTATTTGAAGGGAAGTCCACATTTGAGATGTGGGAGGCTTTCAAAGATAGTGCAGGATAGGCATTACCCGTTCAAAGCAAAGGATAGGAAAGGCAAGATTCATGAACCGTGGATGACAGGAGAAATCGTACGACTAGCCAGGAGGAAAAGGGAAGCGTACATAAGGTCTAAGGAGTGTTGGGTGGAAAAGTGACAGATGGAGTTCAATCCAGGCATTTTGGGAAGTCTAATTCTAGAGAGAATTATATAGTAAACGGAGGTGCCTTGGGAAAAGTTGATGAGCAGAGAAATCTTGGAATTCAGGTCCATTGTACCCTGAAGGTTGCTGCACAGGTGGATAGAGTGGTCAAGAAGGCTTGCCTTCATCGAACGGGGTACTGAGTATAAGAGCTGGCAGGTCATGTTAAAATTGTGTTGCTGGAAAAGTGCAGCAGGTCAGGCAGCATCCAAGGAGCAGGAGAATTGATGTTTTGGGCATGAGCTGCCTGACCTGCTGCGCTTTTCCAGCAACACATTTTCAGCTCTGGTCTCCAGCATCTGCAGTCCTCACTTTCTCCATGTTAAAATTGTACAAGACATTGGTTCGGCCGCATTTAGAATACTGTGTACAGTTCTGGTCGCCACATTACCCAAAGGATGTGGACGCTTTGGAGAGGGTGCAGAGAAAGTTTGCAGGGATGTTACCTGCTATGGAAGATGCTAGCTATGAAGAGAGGTTGAGTAGGTTAGGATTGTTTTGATCACAAAAAAGGAAATTGAGGGGGGACCTGATTTGAATTCTGAAGGGAATAAACAGGGTAGATAGAGATAAGCTTTTTCCCAGGGTGAAGGATTGGGATTAGTACAAACAAAAAAGCTGTTTAAACAGTGATTGATGAAGAGGAGGTGGAAGCTAAGAAGAAGTCAAACAGCTGAGGTTAGAATTAGGTTTATTGTCACATGTACCCAAATGAGGTTAAGGATAATAATAAAAGGTTGTTGCATCAAATGGCAGGAGGAGAGAAAGAACCTGTAAAACATGCCAATGGGTTGGAACCAGAAGATGAAATATCTATTCTGTATGAACACTTCCTAATAATTTTCAAATTGAAAATCATGAATAACATGCTCTTGCCAAATAGAAATACTCCCAATCTAATTAATGGCTTCATGATAGGTGAGATGAGAGTTCTCGACATGTACAACTCCCAAGGTGAGGTTTGAATTCTGAAGGAGGATCGATGGAATTGAAATGTTCACTCTGCTCTCCACAGATGGTGTCAGACATTCGGAGTTTCTCCAGCAATTTCTGTTTTTATTCATTTCAGATCTCCAGCATCTGCAGCTGCTTGTTTTATTTTACTCCAGCAGCCTGTGATGCATCTGCTGTTTGTTCTACAGAACAATCAGTCCTTAGGTACAGTCCCAAAAATGTGTTCTCAAATGTAACAACACCGAAGAAATCTCTCTTAATTTACTCTCTAGATCAATTGCCAATTCTGTCAAATCTGTGACTTCTGATGAGCCACTTTAGAATAGCTTTCTCTCTACTCTCCATCAGAAAGTCTCATACTTCCAAAATTCTAAATTGCAAAGTGCCTTACCTCTCCCAGTTTTAAAGAGAAGCTTCTAGAAAATAAGCTTCTCTAGAGTCTCCCCAGAAGCGAATTTGTTTTATTGTACTCTAGCGGCCTGTTGTGCCTCATTGATTTTCTTCGACTTGGATGATAGCAGCAAAATACTGCAGATTCGAGGTATCTGGAATAACCTCAGAAATTGGAGAAACTCAGCAGTTCAGGCAGTTTTTAAGGAGAGAGAAACAGCATTAATCTTTCAAGTCCAATGTTGCAAAACATTACGGTTGTGAACAAGAATAATTGGACTTGAAAGATTAACTCTGTCTCTCTCTCTCTCTCTCTCTGCCCACATTGCCAGAGCTAGCTGGGTTTCTCCAGTATTTTCTGTTTTTGTGCCATTTTTGTAGCTGTACCCACTCCCAAAAGACTCCTATCTTTCACAGGTGGTTGGGATTTTGTTTGATGGATCAACATAGGGGCTCAAATTCCTTTTAGTGATTTTACTAAAAATCCTGTATCAGCAATATGTTAGTATGAAATTGACAATGACATTTCATTCTGAAACTTGGCACCATTTTAGTCTAAGTTAGGATGTTTAATCATACGCACGTCTCAGAGATAAGGTCCATCTCTGCCCTCGGAGAGAAATGTCCACTGTCTGATGTAACCTGGTCTGATAACCCACCTTGCTGCTTCACCTCTGCAGCAATGCTCCTCATAAGATCTTCATCTGGACAGAAATGCAAGAGGAACACAAAAATCAAGATCAGAGCTTAGTACTGGGTCACAAATGCACTGCAACTTGACAAGGACTCACTCATTGCGAGCATGGCCCTAGCACAACACAGCACCTCAACGTCCCATAACAGGCCATGCCCCAGTCAGATGATCCAATGTCTGATGAATTTAATTTTCTAGCACTGCTGACTGGGAGAGTACGGAGGTCCTTGGGGAAGTAGTATAATGGATATCCAATGACAATTTGTATAGATATAGTGCCTTTGACGTCCCAAACCACCACATAGAAATGTTACCAAGCAAAAATATTGAAACCAAGCAAAAACCTAGACATTAGCTGAGATGACCAAAAGATTGCTAATCGTGTGATTATTAATGAACATGGTAAAGGTAAAAAAGTCCAAGAAAAAAGTTGCGAACTTAAAGTTGGCAAAACTGAAGACACAGCAACCAATGGTGAAACAAATCGATACAGAAGCAAAAAGGAGGATAGCAGAGGTTTTGGATGCATAAGGCTTGAGGAAGGCAGAGTAGTGAAAGATCACCAACAGAATTGGAAACCTGTACTGAAAATTCACAGGCTGAGAGGCAGTTATGAATCTAGAATTCTATAAATCTTGTAACTTGTAAGACAAAATGAAAAGAAAATGCTACTGGCTGTTGTTAAAACAAATCCAAAAGTTCCACTGCTTTCCTTTGTGAAAGGAAACTTGCCAATAGTCCTCAGGTTGATCCACACTTGGCTCCCTTTCCAAACCACATGTGGATTCTGAAGTGGACATTGTACAAACAATTCCTGGAAAGCAGAAGACCCAATACAGAACATTACTCAGGCCAATAAATAGGGCTTTGACAAGGTCACGTGCACCACAAGGACAAGTGCTAAACGTCATAGTCCAGTGACCACAAAATGTTGGAAGACACCTTTTTGAAATGAGTGGGGGTATACAAGAATTTCTTTAGCAAGCAATATGATTCATTTGAGGCCCATCAGGTCAAGAAAAATATGAGTTTCGTGTAGAGTCAAGATCACCTGGGAATGACTTATTTTAAAACATTGACCACCTCACTCAATGCCTGTCCTAAACTGATCCAGTTAACTGGTTAATGAGAAGAATGGTAGTGCACCTTCTTTCTGCACAGAAACTTAAATGCATGACTTGCTGAGGTTTCTGGTAATACACGTTAAGATTTGGGAAATTGCTCACACACCCAGCAATCAATTTCATAGGTTGTCTGTGTCATACAATTAAGAGAGAAGTTACATTTATATGGCTTCATTCACAACCTTAGGATTTCACAGCCAATGCTTTCAAAATACAGTTAATGTTGTAATTCACTATACAGCCATTGACGTCAAATGGATTGGCAATTTGCTATTACTCGCAATACACTGTTGCTTAAAGTTACCTCATTGAGAAAGAAAATTGAAGAAATAGTGAAAAAATTAAAAGGGAACTCTGTTTTCACATTGACTCTATATGCAGTTTGACTTCAGGAATATCGTCCCAGTACAAAAGTGCAGTATCAGAGCAGTCTGGTTCTCTGGTATGTCAGCAGCCGCCTGCCCATTGATAAGAATGATAAAGATTTTAAGCACCTCAGTTTCCTAACTTATAAAGAAGGAACAAGAGGAAGGCCACTCAGCCCTTTGACGCTGCTCTGTTATTTAATAAGATTGTGGCTGATCTGATTTTAACCTCAACTTCTATGTTCCTGCATATCCCTGATCACCTTTCATCAGCAATCAATCTATCTCTGCCTTAAAATATTTCAAGATTCAGCATCCACGGCTTTTTGAGGAGGGGAAATCCAAAGACTTACAATCCCTTGACATAAAAAAAATCACTATTTTAATTGTGAGATTCTTTATTGTTAAACTCTGGCCCTTTGTGTTAGATTTTCCCACAAGAAGAAACATCCTTTTGACATCTTCCAGTAGAATCGCCTCAGGATCTGATGCTTCAGTAAGTCACCTCTGGCTCTACTAAACCCCAGAGGATATAAGCCTAACCTGTCTCACCTTTCCTCATGAGGCAATCTATTCATTCCAGGTATTAGTCTAGTAAACCTTCTCTGAACTGCTTCCAACACATTAACATCTTTCTGTAATATTAGTGACCAATATTGTATATAATACTCAAGATGCTGTCTCACTGTATAACTGAAGCATAACTTCCCCACTCCTGCATTCAGTTTCCTTCCTGATGACTTGCTGTACCTGCATACTAACCATCTGAGCTTCATATTCCTGTGTCACCGCTGTCAGTACACCAAACCCAGTTTATTGAAGAAGTCTTTCTCTGCCTTACCTGATGTTGTCAGTTGATTATGTTTCAAACTCCAGCTATCATAGGAATCTGCAATGGAGAAGGAAAGGGGATCTTCATCCAATGATGAACATGACTTGATCCCTTGTTTGCGCAAAGCTTTCTTCCGTTTTAGAACTTTGATTTGACTGAAGGAAGGATCATGGTTCAAGAGGTCAGGAAGATCGAACAAACTGTCATACGATGGCCAGCTCTTCAGAAAGCTACAAGTTAGAGGGAAGAGAGAGAACACCTTGATAGTGTAAGTTCAAACACTTCTCTACCTGAGAACAAGTTGGTGCCTGATGGCCACTTCTTGAGGGGCACAATAAGATCTCATTTATTAATGGGTATTTGTTCTAACAGTGAAAGGGTGGAGTTACATTTGTGTGGAGAAAGTGAGATCTGCAGATGCTGGAGATCAGAGCTGAAAATGTGTTGCTGGAAAAGCGCAGCAGGTCAGGCAGCATCCAAGGAGCAGGAGATTCGACGTTTCAGGCATAAGCCCTTCTTCAGGAATTTGTGTGGTCATCCTGAGTTTGGAAAGTTGCTAAGTCCTTTTCAGTCTTCGGGTATGTTGTCAATTCAGGATACATAGCAGCTAATTTGAATACGGTCAGCTCCCACAAGCAGCAATAGAATATAGAGGGATTCCAGTGAGAATAGTCCTTCGCTGCTTCAGATCACACAACTGGAGTTTTATTGTTCACCTGAGAGGAGACAGCTGGCCTTGAGTAAATGAATGAGCTGAAAGACACATGTTTCAATGGTGTAGTGCTTGCTTTGTAATCCAGTCTCTAGAGTTAGATACAAGTCCATAGCTGAAAATGTGTTGCTGGAAAAGCGCAGCAGGTCAGGCAGCATCCAAGGGACAGGAAATTTGACATTTCGGGCATAAGCCCTTCATCAGGAATCAGCCCTTCACAAGTCCATAACCATTAGAATCAATGTGAACACTGTGTGAATAGGGAAATGGAGCAATTTCCATCTTAAGCAGCCAGTGTCACTATTAACACTTCTAGCTCAGCTTCCTTTGCATTTTGAAACAGAAAAAAGTGTTGAGTAAATTGTGCCACAGCTCCTCAGCTCCAATCCCTTATACCAAAGCTATTTTAGCACCAACTGTGCTATGGAATAGCTGAATAAGACAGCAAATACTGAGCAATTAGAGGCAATTTATCACTGGCCCATGCCATTAGGAGCTGGTCACTGTGCAAATTGATTACATGTAGCATCCTGTCAGCCAGCAGACAGGAAATTCTTCAGCCCCATGGGGACAATTGTACCCAGCTCCTTTGGTGACTAGCCAATCAAAACCCTGAGAGTCCTTCCAAAGGAAAAACCCAGCAAATAGCCCAAAAACAGATGATTCATTGCCTAAAGACAAACCAGTGCACAGAGATGATGGAGGTCAGAGGGAGGGAGAATGGACTGGGACCAATCTGGTGATTGCTGTTCAGATTTGATGTGAACTCCACCCAGACAATCTTTTCCAAATACAAAACAAAATTGACTCTCACTAGTTACCCAGACTCCCTTCAGCAACTCATCTAAGTGGCTGTATTTCAGAGAAGACACTGATTAATTGCAGGTAATTATTAAACTGCAGAGGCATCACAGCTAAGTCCAGTGTGTCCTTGACAAACATTTGATACAGCACAGCTGTATTTATAGTCCCTGGACAGCCACTGGATGTGAGACACCAACTGATATTGTTCCTCCCTTTACGTAGGCCAGGGAATGGAGGCAAAATTGGATGGGGCCTCAGCTCAGAGCAGGGTCCAAACTCGGGGCCTTCTTGTCAGTATGAGTCTGTTATTGGATATAGTTACCAATTGTGTGGGTGGCTGGAGTGAAGAGTTTTTTATTTAAGGAGATCAAAGTGTCTGGTACCTCTTGCTGATAAGCTGCGGGGTGTATTGCAAATCTGAGTCCAGCTTTTTACTCCCATGGGATTCCTGTCCAGAACAAGAAAAGGGGGAGAAAAAAACAAATGTCACCATGAGTCACAGAGAATTAATAAGATTTTAAATTATGCAATAAATGTACAGTATCATCTGTTATCTCCAGGAATTGGCCAGTTTGCATGGAACTGACTCTGAGGTTCCTTTTATTCAATCATAAACCACCCAATCCTCTTGATCACATCTTAGTCCAGAGGAATTAATCCATTAATCCATATGTAAACCATTAGAACCTGAGTGTTGATGCGACAGAAAGAATAAACAGAGCTACCTCATCAACGTCTGGTTTTCTTTTCCCAGCTACCTATCTTTCCTGAATGTCATACACCCCTGAATATTCAGATCTTAGCTTTGGTCACTTTGTAGCTACATCTCTAATGGCTCTTACGTCATACACATGAGTTTCTACTGGAGCATACAATTCATATCAATGTGGTGGGCATTAGATACAGAGTCTTTTTATTCAATTTTTTTAGTGTTTTGGAAACTGTCCCTATCTGCTGACAAACTCTAAAGTTTGCCATCACTGTCTCTTCCCATCATACTGTTTCACATCACGTTTATTTCTACTTTGATCGCTTTACTCAAAATTCCACAACATGGTTCATAGAATTATAGAATTCCTACAACACGAAAGCAGGACATTTGGCCCATCAAGTCCACATCGAGCCTCCAAAATCATCCCACCAGAACCCAACCCTGCATTCCCCATGACTAATCCACCTAACCTACACAGCTTTGGACTGTAGGAGGAAATCCACACAGACACAGGGAGAATATGCAAACTCCACACAGACATTTGCCCAAAGGTGGTATTGAACCTGGCTCCCTGGTGCTTCCTCCCTCCCCTATATGCTCTATTTTCTAATTTCTAGTTATATACACAATTCACTACAACACAGCATGATTCCACTGTAGACCATCCAACTATAGAGCCCTGACTTATTCCAATACAGATGTCAGAACCCATTTGTCCGGCACCAATCTTTGAGCCACACATTCAACTCTTACTTTGTTTACCGTACATGAATTTGCTCAGCTCTTTGGGAGTAACTAGAGATTATTAGCTTTGGGGTTCTGATTTTAAGTCGCAGATCTCCTACTTTACCCTGCCCATGACATTGGTCCATTACCATTGATCTTTCCTCTCCATGTGCAGATGTCTTGAAACTTGGTATTGGCAACAGAGCTTTCTGGCTTCTCACTTCTGGCTAGAGCGAACAGTGTCTATTTCCCTGACCGTACTTTGCCCTACTATCACTATTTTATCTCCGCCCACTTTAATGTCTTCCTCCACTGTGGTGCCATCTTCAGTCAGCCATATTACAAAATTTACTCTCATTCACTCAAGCTGCAGGAACCTAGAACCTGTTGGACAATTACAATGGCTGGGACTCTTTCAGTTTCACCTTCTTAAGCAGTGTACCTGCCCAATGTGTAGTGACACCCTCCTGTTCCTGACCATTGACCAAGTCAAGTGATGCTAGCCTAAAGCATTTGATCACCTTCTGGAACAAAGTGTCCACTACAGATGTGGCTGCCATGGATTAACATTGTTGCCAGTAGCATCCACAAACAACAGCTAAGACACAGCGCAGCATAACATTATTCATCTTGCAACGTGAGAAACATTGGAGATGCCCAAAAAAAGAGAGTACAGTGCTACAGGGTATGTAGGAGCAGAGGCACCTGGATGTATAAATATACAAATCATTACTGATGTCAGGACAGGTTAAGAGGGAATTAATAAAGTATGCAGCATTTTCAATTTATTAATAGTGGCATAGAGTACAAAAATAAGTTGTAGGCACTTCAGTCCAACTCATCCATGCCAACCAGCTGTCCTAACCTAATCTAGCCCAAGCATATTTAGCCTCTCCAACCCAGCAACAGCCTTGTCGATCTTTTCTGAACCTTTTCAAGTTTCACAACATCCTTCTGATACGAAGGAGACCAGAATTGCATGCAATGTTTCAAAAGTGGCCTAACCAACGTCCTGCATGGCCACAACATGACCTCCTAACTCCTATACTCAATGCTCTGACCAATAAAGGAAAGCATATCAAATGCTTTTTCACTATCCTGTCTACCTGCAAATCTACTTCCAAGGAGTTATGAACCTGCATCCAAGGTCTCTTTGTTCAGTAACACTTCCTAGGACCTTAGCAGTAAATGTATTAAGTGTCCAGTTCTGGGCACCACACTTTAGAAAGAATGTGAAGGCATTGGAGAGAATGCAGAAAAGATTCACATTAATGATTCCAGGAATGAGGAATTTTATTTATTAGGATAGATTGAAGAAGTTGAGAATATTTTTTCTTGGAGAAGATTGAGAGGATATTTGATCAAGGTGTTTAAAACCAGGAGGGGTTTGGACAGAGCAGATAGGGAGAAACTGTTCTCATTGGTGGGTGTTTCAAGAACCACAAGGTATCATTTTAAGGTGATTGGTAAAAGGAGTAATAGCAACACGAGGAAAACTATTTTGTGTAGTGAATGGTTAAGGTCTGGAACACTCTGCCCAAAATGTGATGTCAAGGCATTCAAAAATAATTGGATTAATATCTGAAAAGAAGGAATGCAGAGGGTCATGGGGAGAAGCTAAGAGAAGGACACACTGTAAACATCCCCGATGGCATTGATAAAACATTGCAATTCTGAGGAGTCGGTTAGTCAATATTCATACACCTTTTTTCTTCCTTACATTTAACCAAATTGATTCTGTTCTTTGCAGCATCCTTTCTCTAAAGTGCTACAATGTTATACTTAACTGTCCCAAACCCTGCCCTTTTTATCCTTGCTTGTCTTTCCAGCAATAATGGAGAAAGTGAGGACTGCAGATGCTGGAGATCAGAGCTGAAAATGTGTTGCTGGAAAAGTGCAGCAGGTCAGGCAGCATCCAAGGAGCAGGAGAATCGCGTTTCGGGCATGAGCCTTTCTTCAGGAATCTGAAGAAGGGCTCATGCCCAAAACGTTGATTCTCCTGCTCCTTGGATGCTGCCTGACCTGCTGCACTTTTCCAGCAACACATTTTCAGTTTCCAGCAATAATGCACATCCAATCTTGTTCTTTCTAAAACCAGATCTTTGTTATTGGTAAAGTATTCTATGTGGCAATCTATAGCTGTAACTCACCAAAATAATTCACTACACTTTGTGTATTATAAGCTGATTTAGGTTTCATTATTTTCTTCATTTCTCTAATCCGTAACCATTCCCCCTTATTCCCATATTATGGAACTATTTGCTTCTCCAGGACTAACTTTATGCACCATGTTCTCCTCTTTTAATTCTTTAGGCTAATGTCCATTTCCCTCATGATTTAGTTTAAGTTCACCCCAACACTCCACTGTGAAGGCTCCAGTCCCAGTGCTGTTGAGGTGCAACACATCCCCTTTGAATACAATGCATGCGTTTTGCCCCAGAACTGTCCTCAGTGCCCCAAAGAGCTGAAGTCTTCCCTTCTGCACCATGTTTCATGCCATGCTGACTCTTCCTATCTTCCTATTCCTACTTTTACTCATGCCATGCACTGAGAGTAATTCAGAGATTAAGTCCTTTGAGGTCATATTTTTAAACTTCCTCCCTTGGTCCTGAATAACTTTCATTGGTTATAAAATGCTTTGAGATGTGCCAGGATCAAGAAAGCTGTGAGAAAAATTTCAGCATTATTTCTTGACACTTACATAACTCTCTGAGCTGGCATCTGCAATAGAGTCCAGGCCTCCAGGAATGGACAGGAAGGAGGAGCTGCCCAGCTCTGAAGGATCCAAACACATATCCATCCCCACAGTCTGTGCCTCCAGGATAGAGCCTTCAGGGTCATCTACTGTGACCTGGGAGAGAGTAACATGACGTTGAAAAAAAATCACTGCCTCACTAACAATGGCTGAATTTCCCAACCAATAATGATGAGGAATTGTGGGGTATCCTATAAACCACTGGTGTGTCATCAGTAAAGTGAGGGTGATAGCAATTGGGTATGCTATTGGATATGACTGATGAAAGAAGTTGTCAGCATTGTCTATTATCTGATGGAGCAAGGCCAAGTTTAATCCAAGCAACTTCAATCAGCTCTTAGACCACTGTAACTATCAGCATGCCGACCCATAGGCCATATCCCTCCACCAATTTAGAAACGTGTGAAAACAAACCATTCCAGGCAACACATGAGTCTCACTGCCCCAAGTGCACAGCGTGGCTTCAACTGGAAATGGTCAAGATTCTTTCAGTCACAATCAAAGTGGGCAAAACTGGCAAAAACCATTGGCAAAACTGGGAATTCCTTGAAAATATGGGCACCCCAGTTTTCAGGGGAAGCAAGGCACCTTGTGGTATTTGTTGATATTGAGTGCATTGACCATGTCAACTGCCTTTAGTTTCAGGGATGATTGCAGGTTCAGAGCCACTGACTAGCTGAATAAACCAGGCTCTGAGTATCCACCTCTAGCCCGTCTGTGAACACCACATTGGGAATGTCAATGTGGAAGAACTCAGCTGAGCTCATGTGTTGTCCACCCTCAATATCTCAGCTGATGTGAAGAACATGGTCACTCATTAAGCTAAGCGTGACCCCAGTCCTACAGGTATAAGCTCAAGTCCCATGAGTGCGACTCCAGACCCATGACCATGACATTCAGTCTGACAGAGAGTTAACCCAACTGTCACAAAGTACAAAACCAAACCCCATTCCTAACTAGCTCCCACTGCTGCCCATGGAATGCCAAACCAAAGCAAAACTACTCTAGAACCAGCCAAAATAGGGAAGAACAATGAGAAGTATAAGAAATCAAGGCTAAAGAAGCATTTGCAGATAAAGACTAATGGAAATTACACAGAAACCATCTTCAGCTGGTTCATCACTGATTTTCTCTCCATCATAAGTTCAGAAGTGAGGATGTTCGCTGATGATTGCACAACGATCAGCACCATTCACCACTCCTCAGAAACTTTCTACCCGTCCTCTGACATCAAAAGACTAGTGTGCACGATCCTAAGTGTTGCTCCGATCCTCAGTGCTTCCCAGGGTCCTATCATTCATCATGTATTTCTTTGCCTTGTTTGTCCTACCCAAGTGAATCAACTCACATTGGTCTAGAACCAGAAAGGTGGGGAAGGGGCTAATGCCTCCTTCCGGTACATGAATGGTCACTGAAGTCAATCAATTTGTACAGCAGACAGATCAAACTACGTTGAGCCTACCTGGCTCCGGATTCTTCTGAAGAGGCAGGTGAACAGGTGGTGGATCGGGAAAACGACAAACGCAAGAACAATGCCAACTGCCACTGTCTCACCTGTGACAGCGGCCAGATATGCCACAGGGAAGCTGTTTACAGGACACAAGTTGTTCAGTAATTTCAAATGTTAAATGGCACACTCTTCTCTCCTATTCAATTTCACCTACCCCACAATTAGCAGCTAGGCAGGGTGGTCCTTTAGGTATAATCCATCTCCTCTTAAGACCTGACCTGGGCATCCCGTTTATACTCCACTGAGAGCAGGGAAAATACCAGGCACTGACAATGCGTGGTGTCTGTGTGTTCACTAACATTTACTCAGTTAGCTCTCAGAGTATCAAATCACTGGGAGAAAAACCCCCTGACCTGGGACAATGACCCCTTGACCTGGGACAATGCCACTCTGACCCAGTGCAGTGATCCCTGACCCAGGGCATTGTCCCAGGTCTGTGTTTATCGTTTTGGGTCAGGGATTCAATGATAGCCTGACCCAGGATCACTTTGCTGGGATTATACTACAGGCCTCCCACCAGTCAAAGAGAGATAGAGAGAGAAATGTAGACAAATCACACAAAAGGTATGAGAAAAACAGGGCCATAGTTGTAGGGGATTTCAACATTGCTAAACTTAACTGATATAGCCTTCATGTGAAAGGATTATATAGGGTGAAATAGTTAAAGTGCATCCATGAGTGCTTTATGTGTCAACAGTCCGACTAGAGATGGGGCAGTGTTTGATCTAATCCTAAGGAAATGAAGTCAGTCAAGTGGTTGAAGTTTCAGTGGGTGAGCATTTTGGGATAGTGAAAATAACTCTACGTTTCAAAGTCATTCTGAAAAGGATTAGGATAATGCAGACCAATTTTAATATCATTCCAAGGATTTGGCAGATATAGGCTGGGAGCAGCTACTTGCAGGTGGAAAGTGGAAGACACTTAAAAGTAGTACAGTGAGAGTTCAGGGCCAGCATGTTCCTCTACGACTGAAGGGCAAGGGCAGAAATTCCAGGGAATGTTGGATATCAAGGGATATTGAGAGCTAGATAAAATAGAAGAAGGAAGCATACGTTAAATACAATGTATTAAAAACAGGGAAGGCCTTTCAAATGTATAGAGAGTGTCGAGGGGTGCTTAAAAAGGAAATTAGGAGGGCAAGAAAGGGCCACAAAATATCTTTGGCAGATAGGATTAAGGAAACCGTCAAGGCATTTTATAAATATGTTAAAAATAAGAGGATTATCAGGGAAAGAGCCGGGTTTATTAGGGCCCAAATGGACACTGTATGCATGGAGCTAGTCAACATGGGTGAGGTGTCGCAGACTTTGTAGCTGGGATTTTAGTTGAGGTGCTGAGGTTCTAGAAGATATTAAGATTAATAGGGAGGGGTTATTAGATATTTTACTGAGCATTAAAGCACATAAACCTCCTGGGTCTGATTAGATGTATCCCAGGCTGCCTGTGGGAGGCAAAGGAGGAGATTTTTGGAGATATTTAACACTTCACTGGCCACAGGAGAAGTGCCAGATGACTGGAGGATAGGTAATGTGGTTCCTTTGTTCAAGAAGGGCAGTGAGGATGGGCCAGGTAATCACAGACAAGTTAGTCTGATGTCAGTGGTAGAGAAGTCATTGCAAAACGTTCTGAGGGGCAGAATGGTCACTCAGTGGTTAGCACTGCTGCCTCACAACACCAGGGACCCAGGTTTGATTCCAGCTTCAGCCGACTGTCTTTGCTGAATTTGCAAATTATCTCTGTGTCTGTGTGGGTTTCCTCTAGGTGCTCCAGTTTCTTCCCACAGTCCAAAGCATGCATAGGTGAGATGGATTGGCCATGCTAAATTGTCTATAGTGTTCAGGAATGTGCAGTCTAGGTGGACTAACCATGAGAAATGCAGGGTTACAAGGATAGGGTAAGGGGATGGGTCTGGGAGAGATGCTCCAAAGGCTGAATGGCCTGCTTCTGCGGGGATTCTATGCAAGCTTCTATGGATAGTCAGCACAGATTTGTTGAAGGGACATATTGTCTGATTCATTTAATTGAGTTTCTGAAAAGGTGACTAATTATGTTGATGAAAATAGCTCAGTTGATGTGGACTTCGGTATGGCCTATGACCAGCTGCCACATGGAAATCACAGAAACGGTAAGTGCCTATAAAAGGTAAAGGCTCATGGGATCCAAGGCAAGTTGCCAAATTGGATCCAAATTTGGTTTACAACTAGGAGGCAAAGGGAAATTGTGGAGGGTTATTCGTGTGTTTGAAAGCCTGTGACTATCTGTGTTGTATTGGAGTCTGTGCTGGAATCTTTGCTGTTTGTTATGTACATTAACAATGTGGATTTGAATACAGAAGGTATAGTGGGCGGCACGGTGGCACAGTGGTTAGCACTGCTGCCTCACAGCGCCTGTAGACCCGGGTTCAATTCCCGACTCAGGCGACTGACTGTGTGGAGTTTGCACATTCTCCCCGTGTCTGCGTGGGTTTCCTCCGGGTGCTCCGGTTTCCTCCCACAGTCCAAAGATGTGCGGGTCAGGTGAATTGGCCAAGCTAAATTGCCCGTAGTGTTAGGTAAGGGGTAAATGTAGGGGTATGGGTGGGTTGCGCTTCGGCGGGTCGGTGTGGACTTGTTGGGCCGAAGGGCCTGTTTCCACACTGTAAGTCTAATCTAAAAAAAATCTAAAGGTATAATGAATAAGTTTGCAGATGACACAAAAATCAGTGGCACTTTGATAGTGAAGAGGATAGTCTGACATTGACTAGCTGGTAAATTGCACGCAACAATGGCAGGTAAAATTTAATCCTCATTACTGTGTGATGGTGCATTTTGGGTTGCAATAAGGGAAGGATATCCACAATGAATGGTAGGTCTCTTGGGAGTACTGAGATAAAAAGGGGCCTTGGTGTACAAGTCCATAGATCTCTGAAGATGTCAGCACATGTATGCAGGATCATGAAGAAAGCTAGATGTTTGTCTTAATTAGCCAGGGCATGGAATATAGAAGTAAGGTAGCATTGCTCCAACTTTTTATGAAACATCAGTTAAGTCGCAGATGGAATATTGTATTCAGTACTGGTCCCTGTCCTATTGGAAGGACATGACTTCACTGCAGCGGGTGCAGAGGAGATTCCTCATGATGCTGCCTGGAATGAAAATTCTCGGTTACAAGGAGATACTGGATAGGCAGGGCTTGTTTTCCTTTTGAGCAGAAGAGGCTGAGGATCTGATTCAGCTATACAAAATAATGAGAGGCATAGACAGGGTAGATCATGAGAATCGTTTTCCCCATTGGCAGATGAGTCTAAGACCAGAGGACATAAGCTTAAAATGAGGAGTAAGTGATTTAAGGAGATCTGGTTAAAAAAAGATTAACTAGGAAGGTGAAAGAAATATGGAAGATGTTGCCCATGAGGGTGGTGGAGACAAGTATTCTTGCAACCTTTAAGAAGCATCTGGATGAGGAGGACTGCTGTAATTTGATATTTATAGTCAGCATTGACATGGTGGGCTGAAGAGCCTGTTTTTCTGCTATATGACATTATGACGACATCGACCCTGACCCAGGACAATGAACTCTGACTTGGGCCAATTATGCCCTGAACTGGGAACAATGAATCTTGGCCTGGAACAATGACATTCTGACAGAGACAATGACACCCTGACCCAGGTCACTAAAACCTGAACAGGGACAATGATACGCTGAACCAGTACAATGACACGCTATTACAATGGAGTAATGAATACAGGATAACAGGATTGGGTGAATTATCATTTGGATATATTAGCCATGTACTGACCTTTCATTTTTGGTACCCACAGCCCCATACCATGCAGCTGCTGCAGTGAGAAACAGGTACATCAGCAAGGTGCAACAGGTGAGCCGCTGCACCCGCGTGAAGTGGCTCCGAGGCAGACGATCCCAGACTGAGAGCCAGATGTGCTTCTCTGACACCCCACGCTTCAGCTGAGAGACAAAAATACGAGAGAAACGACGCAACTCCTGGGGACCTAGTAAAAGAGCAAAGCAAAACAGGTCAGGATTACATGAAACCTCAGCACTTCTGGCTTTCAGACTGTATCCAGCAATGAGATCAATAATGGCCAGGTTGGAGAATATTGATAAAGACACTGACCAGAACTCTGCTGCTCTTTTTCAAGTAATAACATGCAATGTTTTGTACCCAGCAAAGATAGTAGCCAGAAATCTGCTTTGATGTCTCATCTGAAACATGACGCTGCTATCATTGTAGCACTCCTGTAACATTGCATTAGAGTGCAGGCTGGGATTCTGAGCTAAGATTTGTAGGGCTGGGAGGAATCACATGAAATTCTATTCTAATAAGTCAAGTGTAAAGAATGGAATGACAGGCATGACCCCGGTAAGGACTAATTACATAGAACATAAAATAGTACATCACAGAACAGGCCATTTGGCCTATGATGATGTGCCGAGGATTATTCCTAATCTAAAATAAAATAACCTAATCTATACACCCCTCAACTCACTGCTGTCCATGAGCATATCCAGCAATCGCTTAAATGTCCCTACTGACTCTGCTTCCACCGCCACCGCTGGCAATGCATTTCATGCATTCACAACTCTCTGTATAAAGAACCTACCTCTGATGTCTCCTCTATACCTTCCTTCTATCACCTTAAAACTATGACCCTTTGTCCCAGTCAATTCTATCCTGGGGAAAAGTCTCTGGCTATCGACTCTATCCATGCCTCTCATTACCTTGTATACTTCAATAAGGTCACCTCTCTTTCTCCTTCTCTCCAGAGAGAAAAGTCCGAGCTTAGTCAACCTGTCTTTGTAAGACAAGCCTTCCAGTCCATGCAGCATCCTGCTAAACCTCCTTTGCATCCTCTCCAAAGCCTCCATATCCTTCCTATAGCAGGGCGACCAGAACTGGATATAATATTCCAAGTGTAGTCTCACCAGGGTTTTGTAGCATTGCAGCAAAATCTTGTGGCTCTTAAACTCAATCCCCCTATTTATGAAACCAAAACACCATTTGCAACTTTGAGGGATCGATGCACTTGAACACCAAGATCCCGTATTCCTCCACACTGCCAAGAATCCTGTCTTTAATCCTATATTCAGGATGCAAGGTAGACCTTTTAAAATGTATCACCTCACATTTATCCAGGTTGAACTCCATCTGCCATTTCTCAGCCCAGCTCTGCATCCTGTCGCGCTGCAGCCTGCAACAGCCCTCGATACTATTGACGACGTCTCCAACCTTTGTGCCATCAGCAAATTTACTAACCCACCCCTCAAACTCTTCATCCAAGACGTTTATAAAAACTACAAAGAGCAGAGGGCACCACTCAACACTGACCTCCAGGCAGAATACTTTCCATCTACAACCACACTCTGCCTTCTGTCAGCTGACCAATTCTGAATCCAGATAGCCAAATCTCCCTGTATCCCATACCTCCTGACTTTATGAATTAGCCTAGGGTGAGGAACCTTATCAAATGCCTTACTGAAGCCCATATTACACCACATCTACTGCTCGACCTTCATCGACCTGTCTCAACACCTCTTCAAAGAACTCAATAAGATTTGTGAGGCATGACCTGCCCCTCTCAAAGCCATGCTGAATACCTTTCATTATGCTATGCTTTTCCAAACAGCCATAAATCATATCCCTCAGAATTCTTTCCACAACCTTGCTGACCACAGACGTAAGACTGACTGGTCTGTAATTGCCAGGGATTTCCCTATTACACTTTTTGAAAGGAGAAACAACATTCACCACCCTCCAATCCTCTGGTATGACTCCCGTGGAGAGTGAGGAAACAAAGATCTTCACCAGAAAAAAAAGGACAACCTTGACAGAAGGAATCAATATCACATTTTAAAAAATTTGTTGTAAGAGTCAAACCTAAAATCAATATAAAATTAAGCAAGCATTAACTAACAAATGGTTGTCATGCTCATACAATATAGTCTTATGAAATACAATTCTGACATAGACACTCTTAAAATGGAGTTGAAATGTAAGGCAGCCTCTCATTTCATGCTAATACACATGAAATTCCAAGACCACCTGAGGTATCTTCATAATGGTATATAACATTTATATTCAGTTAAGCTTCATGTCTGCACAAATTATTAAAATGTAATTAATCTTTCTGGATGTGTCTTTGAGAAGCCATTAAAATGCAAAAGATTCTTCCTGTGGGAAATATCTTACCAAACCTTCTCAAAATAATTCACAAAACTGTTCTCATAAAACTGTCTGCAGAAATTTAGCCTTCAATTTTGAAATCCAAACAGTGTGGAAAACCTTTCTTCTACCCTAAATAGTATGTGAACAGGTGACACTTGGAAGCCATTGTTTGATAATGGCCGAGCCATCAGGAAATATTTGCAAGGACATGGAGCAACCTTGGACTGGGTTTCTGATCAGATTATTTTATGAGATAGGTTTGTATATTTGGAGCTGAAGTGGCAAATTAGTGCCTTCAGCAGCAAAGGAACAGGTTCCTTGTGAAGAATACCAATGGTTAGAGAACAAGGGCAGGCCTTTAATGTTTTTAACCCAACAAACTGGATCAGAATTTGGCCACAGGATTCTGAATGCACTGCGACTGGAGTATAATAAAATAAATCTGCTTTAGTAACAATAAAGCACAATGAATCTGTCAAATTAAACCTCTTCCTGCTAATAATAAGAAAGAACTGAACTAGTTAAAGTCTGCAGCAGCAGGAGTACTACCTCATAGCTCAGAGGGAGCCATGGATGTTACTCAAAGATGAATTGATTGGGAATATATCTTCCAACCAGCTGAATTGATTTCTTTGCATAAACAGCATGGGATTTATTTCATTAATCGGCTAAAGTTTTATACAGCATTTTGACTGATCACCACTTGAATTTCTTCAGTGCGCTTTGCTGAAAGTACTTTCAGCACCTTTTCATGATTATGATGTTCATGTTTCCACACATCTCCTTATAGGGTCATCGAGATCTACAGCACTGGAAAAGGCTGTTCATCTCATCGCATTCACAACAGTCAAAACAATCACCTAACCACTCTAATCCTATTTTCCAGCACTTGGTCCATAGCTTTGTATGCTTTGGCATTGCAAATGCATATCTAAATACTTCTTCAATGTTATGAATGTTTCTGATTCCCCTCAACCTAAGGCAGTGAATTCCTGATTCCCACCACCCTCTGGGTGAAAAAGCTTTTCCTCATATCACCTGTTCGTCTTCTGCCCCTTCCCTTAAATCTATAGTCCCCTAGTTACTGATTCTTCCACCAAGGGGATAGGTTTATTCCTGTCTACCCTATCTTTGCCCCTCGTAATTTTATACATCTCAATCATTCCCCCACCTGTCTCTTCTGAGGCTGGGGTGGCTCAGGGGTTAGCACTGCTGCCTCACAGCGCCAGGGAACCGGGTTTGATTCCAGCCTTGGGTGACTCTCTGTGTGGAGTTTGCACATTCTCCCAGTGTTTGCGTGGGTTTCCTCCAGGTGCTGTGGTTTCCTCCCACATCCAAAGATGTGCAGGTTAAGTGAATTGGCCATGCTAAACTGCCCATTGTGTGCAGGGATGTGTAGGTTAGGTGCATTAGTCAGAAGTAAATATGTGGTAGGGGAATGTGTCTGTGTGGGTTACTCTTCGGAGAGGTTCGGAGTGGACTTGTTGGTTAGAAAGGCATGTCTCCACACTGTAGGGATTCTGATTCTGTTCTGAGGGAAATAATTCCAGGCTGTCTAATTTTGCATCATAGCTGAAATTCTTCAGCCTAGGCAACATCTTGTTAAATCTCCTCTCTATCCTCTCCAGTGCTATCACATCCCTCCTAGAATATAGATTCCCGAACTGCACATAATTCTCTAGCTGTGGGCTAACCAATGTTTTATACAATTCCAGTACAGCTTCCCTGCTCTTAAATTCTATGCCTTTCCCCTAATAAAAGCAAGTATCCCAAATGCCTTTTTAACTACTTTATCCTGTTCTGATACCTGAAGGGACCAGTGTGCAAGATTTAGACCTTTACATTCAAGCATTCCTCTCCATGATATGAGTCACAAACCTTGCTGGTATTTTCACGTTCAGCCCCTGTTCATTCCTCCATGATTTTGACTATAAAATTCTTTTGTCCTTACTGAGTATTCTCCTAATAAGACAAATCTAATTGTCAGGACTACAAGATATAGAAAAAAAAATCATATTCTGTTGAAAATGCGAGGTGCTGCATCTTGGGAAACCAAATCTTAGCAGGGCTTATACACTTAATGGTAAGGTCCTAGGGAGTGTTGCTGAACAAAAAGACCTGGTAGTGCAGGTTCATAGCTCCTTGAAAGTGGAGTCTCAGGTGGATAGGATAGAGAAGAAGGCGTTTGGTATGCTTTCCTTTATTGGTCAGAGTATTGAGTACAGAAGTTGAGCGGTCATGTTGCGGCTGTACAGGACATTGGTTAGGCCACTGTTGGAATATTGTGTGCAATTCTGGTCTCCTTCCTATTGGAAAAATATTGTGAAACGTGAAAGGGTTCAGAAAAGATTTACAAGGATGTTGCCAGGGTTGGAGGATTTGAGCTATAGGGAGAGGTTGAACAGGGTGGGGCTGTTTTCCCTGGAGCGTCGGAGACTGAGGGGTGACCTTACAGAGGTTTACAAAATTATGAGGGGCATAGATAGATAAATAGGCACAGTCTTTTCCCTGGGGTCTGGAGTCCAGAACTAGAGGTCATAGGTTTAGGGTGAGAGGGGAAAGATATAAAAGAGACCTCAGGGGCATCTTTTTCACGCAGAGGGTGGTACATGTATGAAATGAGCTGATGTGGTGGAGGCTGATACAATTGCAACGTTTAAGAGGCATTTGGATGGGTATATGAATAGGAAGGGTTTGGAGAGATATGGGCTTGGTGCTGGCAGGTGGGACTAGATTGGGTTGGAATATCTGGTCGGCATGGATAGGTTGGACCAAAGGGTCTGTTTCCATGCTGTACATCTCTATGACTCTATGGTTTATGGTAAATCAAAACGGTTTTCTAATCAGTCTGTTTAGGGATAGGTGGGATTGAACCTGGGTCTCCAAGCTCAGGTTACTACCACTGTGCCTTGCTTTGTTACATGCCAAAAGGAACCTTGCCATAGAAGACTACTGCAATCTACTTGCAGATCCAACAATTTTTCTTAACTCCTTTATTAGCCTTGATGTATTTTTATCAAACTACAATTAGCTGGGAACTGACAATGTAATTTTAAAACAATTTTTGTCTTCTTATATGCTGAAAGACATAAATACTAAATCTTATAATCTAGTATATTTAGTTCCCCATCTCAATAATCACATGGCCATGTCCCAGAAATATCTACTATAATCATAATGTCCAATTTGAATTTGTGCCTGCAGCCCACTTGATTTATTCATTAGACTCTATGCATTTGTATATAGCACTCTTATTTTTTTAGATTAGATTAGACTTACAGTGTGGAAACAGGCCTTTCGGCCCAACAAGTCCACACCGACCCGCCGAAGCGAAACGCACCCATACCCCTACATTTACCCCTTACCTAACACTACGGGCAATTTAGCATGGCCAATTCACCTGACCCGCACATCTTTGTGACTGTGGGAGGAAACCGGAGCACCCGGAGGAAACCCACGCAGACACGGGGAGAACGTGCAAACTCCACACAGTCAGTTGCCTGAGTCGGGAATTGAACCCGGGTCTCAGGCGCTGTGAGGCAGCAGTGCTAACCACTGTGCCACCGTGCCGCCGTGGGTCATACAAATAACTGGATGCTTTATTCATCTGTTTGTTATTTCTTTCTTCTGGTTTAATCAATATACTTATAGTTTTGTGAATACCTGCCATTCGTGAAGTAGGATTTATGACTGTTTCTTTACAGTCGGTCTTGTTACTTGTTTTGGAAACTGCATTGATTTACCCCGAGTTCCCTCTACCACTCACTGCCAGAATCCCCACCACACCCAAAGATACCTCGGCCTAACTCACTCATAGTCACACCCTCTTGTCCCTGACCATTGGACAAGTTTGAAGTACTTAACCTTCAAGGGGGGAGGGGGGAGGGGGGAGGGACTGCTTTCAGAAACACAATATCCAATTAACTCTCCCACTCCCTGATATGTCACAATGTTTGAAGCTCAGTATCCAGCTCATTAACTCTGAGCCAGAGTACCTGAAGAAACATTTCCTGTGGATGTGGTCACTGTGAACCACAATGGGGTCCACCAGCTTCCACATCATGCAGTTATAACATATCGCCTGGCCCTACATCTCTATTTTATATACTTAATTGTTATATTAAAAATATACTTCATACTGCTCTTTAGTTACTAATCTGTAAAGGTAACATTATATATATATATCATCTCCATGCCCCTTCTAGGTATATCCCAATTTCCAACAGGATCTTTTTAAAATTTTCTTGGAGCTATGATGGTGTATTTAATGGTTAACTTCTCCATGTATCTTTATCTGTCAATGTATTTAATATCAATGTACATCCTACCTTATTAGTTAGTTATTCCTCAATCAAATTTATATTTCTAATCAGATGTTGTCACAGAAAACCACTTCTACATCCTGTTTCCTGAAATTGGGTACCCTTCTCTATTGTGCTATTACCATCACTAATTAACAGAGACACTTCTCCAACCTTTTCCTAGTCTCCTCTCCTTCCTTAATGTAATGCATCTTTCAATAGTCAGATTTGAATCTATGACATGCCACAGCCATATTCCTGGAATGCTGCTCAGTTCATCCTTCTTTCTTTCTATTGGCACTATCAGTTTATCTGTTGTGTTTCAAATGTTATGTGCTTTCAGACATAGATCCTTTAGTTTTGTCCTTTTTTCATTTTTGTTACCTCTTGCATTATCAGTTGATTTACTCAGGTTTGTAATCATTGTTAATGTCTGTCATTTTCTAAATGAACACCTCTTGCCTTTTCTATAATCTCTCATTCACCACATATTCCCAAATCGAACTCCTAACTCCCACCCAATATTTAATACAAAACCTTTCCTTTGTTATACGATTCACTTGAACACTTTTCCCGCTATGGTTAAAGTGGAGGCCACCCCATCAATACAAAGTCCATCAGTACTGGTGCCTGTGCCCTTTGAACTGAACCCATTTCTTCCACACAGTCTAAGAGCTAAATTTCTCTAATCTGATTCACCAACGCAAATTTGCATGTAGCTCGGCTAATAATCCAGAGTTCATTAAAAACAGTGGGACGATCGGGTTATGCTGGGAGTGATGTGTGTTCACAGGATAAGGAGTCATGTGCAGCAGGTTTTCCAGTAAGTTTATGGTTGAACCTAAATTGATCAAATATTGGGTGTATAAGATTCTGAAAGGGGAGGGCGAACAGCCAGAAATCGTGTTACATATTGGCACCAATTATCAGGAAAAGGATTGAGGATATAAAAAGTGATTTCAGGGAGCTAGGATGGAAGCTGCAGAGCTGGACGAACAGAGTAGTGTTCTCGGGTTTACTACCGGTGCCGCGAGATAGCGAGGCAAGGAACAGGGAGCGGGCACAGCTTACCAAGTGGCTGCGCAGCTGGTGTGGGAGGGAGGGCTTCAGATATGTAGATAATTGGGATGCCTTCTGGGGAAGGTGGGACCTGTACATGAAGGACGGGTTGCACCTGAACTGGAAGGGGACCAATGTCCTGGGTGAAAGGTTTGCTCGAGTGGTTCAGGAGGGTTTAAACTAGTATGGCAGGGGGGTGGGAACCTGAGCTATATACCGGTGGTGAGAGTTGATGGAGATGAGGCAATAGCAAGAGGTAGCGCAGCCAGTGGGAAGGAATTTCCTGGGAAAGAACCAAGGGATCGGTTAAAGTATGTTTGCTTTAATTCAAGAATTATCAGGAATAAAAGTAATGAGCTTAGAGCATGGATCAATACCTGGTGCTATGATGTTGTGGCCATAACAGAGACGTGGGTTTCTCAGGGGCAGGAATGGTTGCTGGATGTTCCAGGGTTTAGAACATTTAAAAATAATAGGAAGGGGGGGAATAGAGGAGGGGGTGTAGCACTACTAATCAGAGAGGGTGTCACAGCTACAGAAGCTTCCATTGTTGAGGAAGATCTCAAGTCAGTATGGGTGGAAATTAGGAACAGTAAGGGAGCAGTCACCTCTTTAGGGGTTTACTACAGGCCCCCCAATAGCAGCAGGGAGATGGAAGAAAGCATAGGTCGGCAGATTTTGGAAAAGTGTGAATGTAGTAGGGTTGTTGTAACGGGTAACTTTAACTTTCCCAATATTGATTGGAATCTCCTTCGAGCAGAGGTTTGGAAGGAGCTGCTTTTGTAAGGTGTGTTCAGGAGGGTTTCCTAACTCAGTACGTTGACAGGCTGACGAGGGGAGAGGCCATTTTGGATTTGGTGCTCAGCAATAAGGTGTCAGATCTTGCGGTGGGAGAGCATTTTGGTGATAGTGACCACAACTGCCTCACATTCTGCATAGCTATAGAGAAGGAGAGAAGCAGGCACAATGGGAGGATATTTAATTGGGAAAAAGGAAACTATGATGCTTTCAGACGTGAGTTGTAAAGCATGGACTGGGAGCAATTGTTCCATGGAAAGGGCACTACAGACATGTGGAGACTGTTTAAGGAACAGTGCTTGCAAGTGATGCATAAATGTGTTCCTCTGAGACAGGCAAGAAGGAGTAAGAGAAAGGAACCTTGGATGACGAGAGCAAAGGAGCTTCTCATCAAAAGAAAGAAGGCAGATTACGTAAGGTGCAGGAAGCAAGGGTCTTGTTCAGCTCTAAAGGATTACAGGCAGGTGAGGAAGGAGCTCAAAAATGGTCTGAGGAGAGCCGGGAGGGGGCACAAAAAAAGCTTGGCAGGAAGGATTAGGGAGAATCCAAAGGCATTTTACACGTATGTGAGTAATAAGTGAATGATCAAAGAAAGAGTAGGGCCGATCAGGGATAGCATAGGGAACTTGTGTATAGAGTCTGAGGAGGTAGGGGAAGCCCTAAATGAGTATTTTGCTTCTGTCTTTACTAAAGAAAAGGACCTTGTAGTGAATGAAACCATTGAGGAGCAGGTCAGCATGCTGGAACAGATAGAGATTGAGGAAGCTGATGTGCTGAAAATTTTGACAAACATTAAGATTGACAAGTCGCCAGGGCCAGAACAGATTTCTCCTCAGCTGCTTTGGGAAGTGAGAAATGTGATTGCTTCGCCGCTTGTGAAGATCTTTGCATCCTCGCTCCCCACCGGAGTCGTACCTGAGAACTGGAGGGAGGCAAATGTAATTCCTCTCTTCAAGAAAGGAAATAGGGAAATCCCCGGCAATTACAGACCAATCAGTCTCATGTCTGTCATCTGCAAGGTGTTAGAAAGGATTCTGAGGGATAGGATTTATGACCATCTGGAAGAGCATGGCTTGATTAAATGCAGTCAACACGACTTTGTGAGGGGCAGGTCATGCCTCACAAACCTTATCGAGTTATTTGAGGATGTTACTAGACAAGTTGATGAGAGTCGAGTGGTGGATGTGGTGTATATGGACTTCAGTAAGGCATTTGATAAGGTTCCCCATGGTAGGCTCATTCAGAAGGTCAGGAGGAATGTGATACAGGGTAATTTAGCTGTCTGGATACAGAATTGGCTGATTGACAGAAGACAGTGAGTGGCAGTGGAAGGAGAGTATTCTGCCTGGAAGTCAGTGGTGAGTGGTGTTCCACAGGGCTCTGTTCTTGGGCCACTACTCTTTGTAATTTTTATTAATGACTTGGATGCGGAGATTGAAGGATGGGTTAGCAAGTTTGCAGATGACACAAAGGTTGGAGGTGTCGTTGATGGTATAGAGGACTGTTGTAGGCTGCAGCTTGACATTGACAGGATGCAGAGATGGGCTGAGAGGTGGCAGATGGAGTTCAACCTGGATAAATGCGAGGTGATGCATTTTGGAAGGTCAAACTTGAAAGTTGAGTACAGGATTAAGGATAGGATTCTTGGCAGTGTGGAGGAACATCAGGATCTTGGTGTGCAGGTACATAGATCCCTTAAAATTGCCACCCAAGTGGACAGGGTTGTTAAGAAAGTGTATGGTGTTTTGGCTTTCATTAACAGGGGGATTGAGTTTAAGAGCCGTGAGATCTTGTTGCAGTTCTATAAAACTTTAGTTAAACCGCACTTGGAATACTGTGTCCAGTTCTGGTCGGCCTATTATAGGAAAGATGTGGATGCTTTGGAGAGGGTTTAGAGGAGGTTTACCAGGATGCTGCCTGGAATGGAGGGCTTATCCTACAAAGAAAGGTTGACTGAGCTCAGATGTTTTTCCATTGGAAAAAAGAAGGAAGAGGGGGACCTAATTGAGGTGTACAAGATAATGAGAGGCATAGATAGAGTTGATAGCCAGAGACTTTTTCCCAGGGCAGAAATTGTTAACATGAGGGGTCATAGTTTTAAGCTGTTTGGCGGAAAGTATAGAGGGGATGTCAGAGATGGGTTCTTTACACAGAGTTGTGAGAGCATGGAATGTGTTGCCAGCAGCAGTTGTGGAAGCGAGGTCATTGGGGACATTTAAGAGACTGCTGGACATGCATATGGTCACAGAAATTTGAGGGTTCATACATTAGTTGAAAAGTGTGGTGCTGGAAAAGCGCAGCAGGCCAGACAGCATCTGAGGAGCAGGAGAATTGACGTTTCAGGCATAAGCCCTTCTCCAGCATCTGCAGTCCTCACTTTCTCCTAGGTTTGTACATTAGGTTTACCTTACATGAGGATCAGTGGTTGGCACAACATCGTGAGCTGAAGGACCTGTTCTGTGCTGTACTGTTCTATGTTCTATAAAGATCTGAGAGCTGAAGACATTAATTAAGTCAGCAAGTAGGTGATTAGTGGTTAATTTTAAGCATGTTCTTTTCTCTCTGACCTGAGACAATGGTGTAAATGGATACTAGGAAGACAAAAGTATTGTATTAAATTTACAGCTTAAACTATTTAATAGAACTTAATTCAGTGATATTTCCAAACTTTACACCCAATTAAGTTAAATGAAATGCAACAGGAAGGTAGGGCACGTGATGTATTGTTGCTGTTACACATGGGAGCTGTGTGATCCACAGCAATCATTCCTTCAGGAATGCCTGTGGCTCAAGGAACATCAGTTTAGAATGATGAGCTGGAATCTGAGCTTCAGACACAGAGATGTAATGGAGGGGGGGGGGGGGGCGGGAGAATTACCTGGACAATTTGCTGCAGAAGACAAACATCACCCCACGTGTTAGGTGCATCAGATTTTACATGTCAGCAATTAGAGGGTGTGTCAGCTGGTATGGCAGAGGGATCAATACAGTTACAAACCAGTTTAAACCCAATCTACAATTAATCTTTTTCCAGACTACTAATTCTATCCCAAATAATTGTTCTTGGAAGCTTCCCCACCACTAAAGTTAAACTGACTAATCTATAATTTCATGGCTTACAACCTTTTTTAAAAAAAGGCTGAAGAATGGCAGATGGAGTTTAATTTAGATAAATGTGAAGTGCTGCATTTTGGAAAGGCTAATCGGGGCAGGACCTATACACTTAAGATCCTGGGTGTGTTGATGGACAAAGACACCATTGGAGTAGACGTTCATAGTTGTTTGAAAGTGGAGTCACAGGTAGATAGGACAGTGAAAAAGGCATTGGGTATGCTTGCCTTGATTGGTCAGTGCATTGTGTATAGGAGTTGGGAGGTCATGTTCCGGCTGTACATTGACTAGGCCAATGGAATATAGCATGCAATTTTGGTGTCCCTGCTATAGGAAGGATGTGTGAAACTTGAAAACGTTCAGAAAAGATTTACAAGGATATTGCCAGGGTTGGAGGGTTTAAGCTATAGGGAGAGGCTAAATAGACTGGGGCTATTTTCCCTGGAGCAGAAGAAGCTGAGGTGACCTTCCAGAGGTTTATAAAATCATGAGGGTCGTGGATAGGGTAATCAGACAATATTTTTTCCCCGGGGTGGGGGAATCCAAGACTACAGGGCATAGTTTAAGGTGAGTGTAAAAGATTTAAAAGGAACCTAAGGGGTAACTTTCTCAAGCAGAGGATGGTACGTGTATGGAATCAGCTGCCAGAGGAAGTGGTGAAGGTTGGTATAACTGCAAATTTAAAAGATATCTGGATGGGTATATGAATAGGAACGATTTAAGAAGGATATGGACCAAATGGGACTAGAATAATGTAGGATATCTGGTCAACATGGATGAGCTGGACCAAAGAGTCTACTTTCGTGCTGTACATCTCTATGACTCTCAGGTCATGATGCCTGGCACATCCCATGAGTTTCAGGAAGATTGAGAGATTATTGCCATTGCCTCTGCAATTTCCACTCTCATGTCCTTCAATATCTTTAGATGCATCTCATCTGGTCCTGGTGCCTTGTCAATATTAGCCTATCAAGATTGCCTCATTAGCTGGTGATCAACCTTACTGCTCTATCACCATAGTCTGGGTATGTAAAGAATATTTTTGCATTTTGAATTGTGCACAGAAATGGGAGAACTGCTTTAAGAATTACTGTTGGTTCCAGTGGTAGTTGAAGTGTGTATCCAAATGAAGTTAGAGTTGAGGATCTGTGTGCAAGTATTTGATACAAGTAGCTGATTGGTTTGTGGACTGGTGACCAGTTATCAATGACAAATGCCTTATGTCTGCCAACAATGATTTGATTGATTCTCAGGTCGCTGAACAGTTTGTGGCTATGAACAAGCTAGAGAGGAGCTTTCAGACCACCGTCAGCTCAGAAACTCACTCTGACTTTTGTAGCAAAAGCCTGAAGAAAGCCAGTCTATCCTTTTCCTCCCATCGGCTATTACTTTTAATAATATGTCAAAGACATTTTACAAGTGAATCAGTCCTGTGTCTCTTGCAAACTGGTGAAGGCAAAGAACGTCTGAGAAGTAGCATTCTGATCAGCACAAGAACCATCTTGGCAGATCTTGTGAACAGAGATCACTGAAATGCTTTCCCAGTATTTCCCCATCTATAACACCCATGTTATTTTTCCTCTGTGCCTGTGTGTGCAATGCATTCCTGTGTATATGTATATGTGATTCAGGGCAGGTTATGTCCCTGCACTGCAGTGGTAGTTCATGACTCCTGTTTGCATGGACCCTGTCCCTCTGCTTTGGGCAGTTAGTACAATGATACAATAAGTCATACCTGAAGCACTGATTAATTGCACACAGTCATGGAGTTGTACAGCATGGAAATAGACTCTTTGGTCAACTCATCGCTGCCAGTCAGATATCTTACATTAAAAGGGATGACAATGAGAAGAGGGACGGCAAATACAGGAATGAAGGTGTGGTATCTGAATACACATACTATATAAATAAAATAAATAAGCTTGTGGTGCAGACTGAATTTGGTAGGAATAATGTGGTGGGAACAAGGGAGACATGGCTGCAAGGGAATCGGGATCAGGTCCTAAATATCCAAAGATATAAATCCTATCGAAAAGAAAGGCAGGTGGACAGAGCGGGGTGGGTTTGTCTTATTAATAAGAAATGAAATTAAATTATGAGCAAGAAACAAAACTGAATCAGATGATGTAGAATCTGTGTAGGTAGAGCTGAGGAACTGCAAAGGTGAAAACAAACCACAGTGGGAGTTACATACAGGTCTCCAAACAGTCGTCAGGATGTGGGGCACAAGATACACCAGGAGATGGAAAAGATGTGTAAGAACGGCAAGGTTACCGTGATCATAGGGGATTTCAATATAGTTGGTAGTAGACTGGACAATTATATTGTAGTGGATTATATGAAAGGAAATGGCTTTTTGGAGCAGCTTGTGGTGGATCTGACGTGGGAACAGGCAATTTGGATTTTAGTGATGTGCAATGAGGCAGACATGAGAAGGCAGCTTAAGATGAAGGAACCTTAGGAGGCAGTGAATATAACATAATAGAATTTGCTATGCCAATTTGCGAGTGAGAAGGTGGAATCAGATGTGATAGTTATGGATGGCACAGTGACACAGTGGTTAGAACTGCTGCCTCACAGCGCCAGAAACCTGGGTTCAATTCCCGCCTCAGGCAATTGTCTGTGTGGAGTTTGCACATTCTCCCCGTGTCTCTGTGGGTTTCCTCTGGGTGCTCCGGCTTCCTCCCACAGTCCAAAAATGTGCAGGTCAGGTGAATTGGCCATGCTAAATTTCCCATAGTGTTAGGTGAAGGGGTGAATGTAGGGGCGTGGGTGGAGTTGTTCTTCGGAGGGTCGGTGTGGACTTGTTGGGCCAAAGGGCCTGTTTACACACTGTAAGTAATCTAATCTAATCTACAGTTGATTAAAGGCAACTACAGAGGCATGAGGGGAGAGCTGACCAGAATCGACTGGGAGAGGAGGCTAATAGGAAAGGCAATGGAAGAGCAACGGCAAGAGTTTCTGGGAGTAATTCAGGAGACACAACAAAAATTCATCCCTTGGAAAAAGAAGCATACTAAAGAGAGGATGAGGCAGCCATGCATGACAAAGAAAGTCAGGGACAGCATAACAGCAAAAGAGAAAGTAGCTAATGCAGTGAAGAACAGTGGGAAGCCAGAGGATTGGGAAGCCTACAAAGATCAACAGAGGACAACGAAAAAGAATATAAGGAAGGAGAAGATTGAATATGAGGGCAAGTTAGCCAGTACTGTAAAAGAACATTGCAAGAATTTCTTTAGATATATAAAGAGCAAAAGAGAGGCAAAAGTGGACATTGGGCTGCTGGAAAATGACACTGCAGAAGTAGTAATGAGGAGCAAAGAAATGAACAAGTACTTTGTATCAGTCTTCACGATGGAAGACATGAGTAACATCCCAAAAATTCAAGAGAGTCAGGAGGCAGAAGTGAGTATGGTGGCTGTCACCAAAGAGAAACTGCTAGAAGAAAGGAGAGCTGGTGGATTTTATCTACCTGGACTTTCAGAAGGCCTTTGACAAGATGCCGCACAGGGAGGCTGCTGACTAAGATAAGGACCCATGGTTTTAGAGGCAAGGTACTAGCATGGAGAGAAGATTGGCGGAAGGCAAAGAGTAGGAATAAATGAATCATTCTCAGGCTGGCAGCCGGTGACATGTGGTATTCTGCAACGGTCAGTGTTGGGGCCACAATGTTTCATTTTATACTTTAATGATCTAGATGAAGGAACTGAGGGTATTCTGGTGAAGTTTGCAGATGATACAAAGATAGGTGGAGAGGCAGGTAGTATTGAGGAGGCAGGGAGGCTACAGCAAGATTTAGACAGGTTACAAGAGTAGGCAAAGTAGGAATACAACATGGGAAATTCACTTCGGGAGGAAGAATAGAGACATAGACTATTTTCTAAATGGGGAGAAAATTCAGAAATCTGAAGTGCAAAGGGACTGTGAAGTCCTAGTCTAGGATTCTCTGAAGGTAAACTTACAGTAGTTAGGAAGGCAAATACGATGTTGGCATTTATTTTGCAAGAACAAAAATATAAAAGCAGGGATGTACTTCCAAGGCTTTATGAGGCTCTGTTCAGACCACATTTAGAGTATTGCGAGCCATTTTGAGTCCCCTAGCTCAGGAAGGGTGTACTGACCCTGGAATGGGTCCAGAGGAGGTTCACAAGAATGAAAGGCTGAACATATCAGGAACATGTGAGGAGTCTGGGACTATATGCTATGGAATTTAGCAGGATGAGGGAGGATCTAATTGAAACTTACAGAATACTGAAAGGCCTGGACAATGTGCACATTGGGAAGATGTTTCTATTATCAGAAGAGACTACGATCCGAGGGCACAACCTGAGAGTAAAGGGAAGACCCTTTAGAGCAGAGCTAAGGAGAAACCTCTTCCGCCAGAGAGTGGGAAACTGATGTAATTCACTCCCACAGAAGGCTGTGGAGGCCAGGTCACTGAGTATATTTAAGACAGAGATAGATAGGTTGTCGATTGTCAAGGGATCAAAGGTTATGGGGAGAAAGTGGGAGAATGGGGTTGAGAAAGGTATCAGCCATAATTGAATGGCAGGGCAGACTCGATAGACCAAATGGCCTAATTTCTGCTCTTATATCTTTAGATTAATAAAATCATGTTACAATTGCCAGCATTTAGCCCATATCCTTCTAAACTTTTACAATTCATGTATCCATCCAAATACTTTTATAATGTTGTAATTGTACCAGCTTCCACCACCTCCCCTGGCAGCTCACTCCATAGTTGCAGCACCGACTGTATGAAAAGGTTGCCCCTTAGGTCCCTTTTATATATTTCCACCTTAAACACGTGCTATCTAGTTTTGGACTCCCCTACCCAGGGAAAAATTGTCTATTCAGCCTATCAATGTCTCTCATGATTTTACAAACCTCGATAAGGACAGCCCTCAGCCCCCGACACTCCTGAGAAAATAGCCCCAGCCTGTTGAGCCTCTCCCTGTCATTCAAATCTGGCACGATCCTTGCAAATCTTTTCTGCACCCATTCATGTTTAACAACATCTTTCCTATAGCAGGAAGACCAAAATTGAATGCAGTATTCCAAAAGTGGCCTAACCGCTTCTCCAACATTCCTGGTAATAGATTTCTCGAGTATTGGTGGTCAAATTCTGCCAGCTACTGTAATACAGAGATCTTATAAAGATGCTTCTAGCACATTTTGTTTCATGCTGCCTTTAATATTTCCATTAAATTGATGCCCAATCTCTGGCCTGTCTTGACATCTAGCAATCAATGGAATCCCTATTCTTTGTCTCCATGGAATGTCCCATTTATTCAACAAAGGTTGAAGGAAAGAACTGTTTTATCCCAGGAACTGTTTCAAGTTAGCCCACATTTGTTATATGTGGCTCTTATTTTATAAGAACTGACTATTAGTTAGAACCTTGTGCCTGTCCACATTAGGACAAAGTCCATGAGAAATTTCTTCAAGAAGTGGCCAGCTGGTTCTAAAACCTAACAAAATCCAATGCTGTAGCATGGATTCCATGCAAGATGATCTTCATTGAACTTATAATCCAGCTCCCAAAGCACTGATCCAATGGGACAACACCTCAGGTCCTCTTTAGCAGGGATGTAACCAGTGTGTATGTATTCATTTCATCCTTCCATTGCTCATATGGCTTTGACTCTGAGAATGTTAGACGGTAATTAGACACAGTGTCAAAGAGTGTGGTGCTGGAAAAGCACAGCCAGTCAGGCGGCATCCGAGAAGCAGGAGAATTTACTTTTCGAGTGTAAGCTCTTCATCAAGAATTCCCTTGTCTTTCTGTATCTATTTACAGGAGCCTCGGTGAATTCCAAGTTTTTTCCCAATAACTGCAGACAATTACAGTGAACTGACACATGCAGATGACAAAGGTGTTACCAGTGGGCCAAGCTGGAACTGCACTGTGAAACTGATGAACGTGTTCTAGTTTCCTTTGAGTGCAGGAACAGACAGCAGTTCAAGGCGCGTGGCTACTCATATCAGTTTGCATCAGGATAGCCAGGAAAGTTGATTTTTTTTCATTGGAAGTAAAGGATTTGTGGGAATCAGAGAGGCGGCAGCTGAGAGTGAGTGTCTAACTGAAATACAACTTGTGAATGTAAGGGAGGAGGGGAGGGATAGGATGGGAAGACCAGCTTTGACATGGAGTAAGGTAAAACTGACCTGATCACAGGATCTCCAGAGGATGTCTGGCTCATCTGACCTTCTGCAATGCATCCTTTTGCAAACACATCTTCTTTCCCTATTCTCATAACCTCACATTTGCTATGACTAATCTATCTAACCTGCACATCCCTGGACACTACGGGCAATTTAGTATAGCCAATCCACCAACCTGCACATCTTTGGCCTGTGGGAGGAAACCAGAGCATCCAGAGGGATCCACATAGATATGGGTAGAATGTGCAAACTACTTACAGCCACCAAGGCTGGAATCAAACAAGATCCCTGGTGCTGTGAGGCAGCAGCGTAAACCATTGAGCCAGGGTGCTGCCCATGTGATGATCTGTGAATATTAAAATATTTCCAGAGATCAAGTGGGCTGAGGACTATCTGTAAACTTGCGAGGCTGACAAATATCTGAAAACAAGTGAGTAAGCAGCCTGTTTGCCATTCCTAACACAGTTCACCTGTTCCTTAATGTCTGTTCTGTGACCCAGAGTGTTGTACAGTATGAGCAGAAATTCTTCCTCTGAGGAGAATTTTTAGTTAGAAACTGCACTGTCGGTGGTGCTGAATTTTGGAGCAAATTGAACAAGGTCCCACCTACTTCATCAGTGCACTATTTTGAAGAAATGCAAAAGAATTCTCCTAACATTTATCACCAACCAGTGTTACTAATAACATGTGGTCTAGTTGTTCTCATAGAGATGGCAAAAAGGTGCACATTGGCTTCTGTGATTTTGGTGTTATAGCAGCAATCCCCTGTAAAGTGCATTGGGTGTCCTGAAGCCACAAAAGGTACTATTCATCTTTTTTTTGGTGTCATCAATCCCATGCAACTCAGAATTTCCAAGTGTATTTGAGGAAAGGTGAATTGCCCACTCTGTGAATAGGAACATCTGGGTGGAGTCCTATTCTTGGTTTTATCTTAAGACTATCCCAGGATCAAATGCCTCAGTGGCAATACTACAACTGGCATCCATTCACGTTGCTGCTGTCACCATACTTACATGCTGCCAACACATCCTTCTCTACCATCCCCTCATTCTTCTCATTCTCCACCGACAACCAATCCTGGGCCAGGAAGTAGTACATAATGTCAGTCTGCTTGTCCCAAACTGCCACATGCTCCAGGTGCCAAGAGGGGCTCAATCCTGCAGAGAACAGCAATAATTCAAAAGGAGTCTGTCCAACTAATCACACAAGGAAATGAACCATTCTGCATATGTGTTCAGCTTGGAAACTCAAAAGCGGTTAGAAAATTGCTCTGGAATTTATGGTTTCCACTGCCAGGACAGTAATGTGAGAAATAGCCCAGTTGCTTGCACACAAAAGATAGTAGATATTTAGAACAAATGTCAGTGGATGCTAGATCCATTATTAGGTTTAAAACTGAGATCGATGCATTTTGTGAAGCAAAGCTATTAAAGGATATTGGTCAAAGGCACGTATTGGGAATTAGGCCATGGATCAGCCATGGACTGCTTTAAAGATGGCTCTCGATTGTCTGATAATGCCATTCATGCCAACTAAGATCACACATCATATCTAATACAAAAGCTATTAATCACTATTAACAGTTATCCCACTTTATTTTGATATCAGTTAGCTCAAAATAGGTTACTGTTTTAATTGTGAAATTTCCACATAACATCTGAATTTCTATCCCTGCCGTTACAAAGAAGAAAGAAATAGAGGCAGGCCATTCAACACCTCAAGCCTGTCACTCTAGAAGATCTGATCTTCTCCAGGCCTGTGCAAATCCAGTTCAGTTTCTCAATGCTGGTTAATCATGCAATAAACTTCATAGAATCCCTACAGTGTGGAACAGGCCATAGGCCCAACAAGACACACTAAAGAGTAACTCACCCAGACCCAATCCCTTACCCTATTAATCTACATTTCTCCTGACTAATGCACCTAACCATCCCTGAACACAATGGGTAATTTAGCATGGCTAATTCACCTAACCTGTATATCTTTGGATTTTGGGTGGAAACCAGAGTACTTGGAGAAAACCCATGCAGACACAGGGAGGATGTGCAAACTCCACACAGACAGTTGCTAGAGGTGGGAATCGAACCCGGATCCCCGGCGTTGAGGCATCAGTGCTAACCACTGAGCAACACATAACTTAGTCAAACTGACAGATTGTCCATGATGATAAAGATCAAACTTAGGTGATATTATTATCAAAAGTGTTACAAAGTTGAAAGCAAGTATGTTCACTTTAAGTTCACTTCAATATTCAGAAAATACTCCCAAATTTAAAATGCAGGTTCAGCTGCCTGAATGCAAAGGCTAGGTATCCAAAATAGGTACCCATTTAACAGCCATTTGCTACATGTATCTGAGTCTTGATTGCTGTTTTGACAACAATTCAAATTTAACCAATTAGTTTAAATTATGCCTAGGATACTAAAACCCAATCGAGTTTGAATCTATTGCTTTTACAACATCGGACCAAATGACAGGGAATGATGTTGGAGGTATTAAAAAAAAGGGCATTTTGAAATTTGACCAGACAGCAGACCAATTGCCGTCGAGCCAGAGAGCTAACTGCCTATTTAAAATCTTGATCTCAAAGAAATTAGAAGATACTCTCTATCAAAGGTTCCTTTTTCTATAAATATATAATCACAGTAAAAAAAATGAAGATGACTGAGGGAGATCAGCAGATATAAGGATGAAGATAGTGGAGAAGACTGAGATCATGTGGATTGAGATTAAGTTAATGTAATGTTTAATAATTGTGTATTTGGAACAGCATGTTAATAGGATTGTGGCCAGTTAGGGGAAAGAGTGTTCAGTTTTGTTTACTGTTCTGTTAGGAAAATAAACTGTTATTTTTCTTTAAATAGTGCAAGTTAGGAGTTCTCTTTTACTCCCTCACACTTTTAACAGATTACAAGGTGGGGTGAGCTTTTCTGGGAGCTTGGTTTTAATTAACAGAGAAGTTTGACCTCCGCATTGTAACTACAGGAAATGCTGGTAATATTGAGTAGGTCAAGATGTACTTACAGTGACATTTGTTCAACACAAGAGTCCGAAAGTGCATGTGTAACAGGTGGTCTCCCACCTCTTCTCAGTCTGTAGTTACAAGGGAGACTCAAAGTGTGGTGATGGAAAAGCACAACACGTCAGGCATCCGAAGAGCAGGAGAGTCGACGTTTTGGGCATAAGCCCTTCATTCAGCTGGGAGGTAATTGTGATAGGTCAGTGGGGAGGGTGGAGCGAATAGGTGGTAAGGAAGATGTACAGGTAGGACAGGTCAAGAGGGCAATGAGGGTTGGAGGGCTGGATCTCAGATGAGATGGTGCAAGGGGAGATTTGGAAACTGGTACAATCATTGTTGATGCTGCAATCTCCCCTCCCACATGATCAACAATGCTCTCCATCACATTCCCTCCACTTGCCCTTGAATCTCATCCCTCTAACTGCAACAAGCATAGAACCCCCCCCCCCCCCCCCCCCCCACCCCCCCACTCACCCCAACCCCTGGTCCTCACATTCCACCCCATGAATCTCCAGACACAGTGCATTATCCTCCACCATTTTTGCCACTTACAATCAGTCCCCACAACAAAAATGTATTCCCCTCCACACCCCTATCTGCATTACGCAGAGACTATTCCCTCTGTGACTCCCTCATTAGGTCCACGCCTCTCACCAACTCATCCTCTACACCCAGCACCTTCCCCTGCCATCGCACGAGGTATAAAATTTGCACCAACACCACCCCCTCAACTCCGTCCAAGGCCCTAAAGGATCATTTCAAGTCTGGCAGAGATTTTCATGTACATCCACCCACCTCATTTACTGCATCTGTCGCTCTTGATGTGGTCTCCTCTACATCGGGGAGACAAAATGCCAACGCGCAGAGCAGTTCAGGGAACATCTCCGGTCCACATGTACTGATCCCAATACCCTGTGGCCAACCACTTCAACTCCCCCTCACACTCCCCCAAGGACATGCAAATCCTGGGCCTCCTCTACCTCCAAATTAAAGCCACCCACCAAATGGAGGAAGAATGCCTCATCTTCTGCCTTGGGACCCTACAACTACACAGTATCAATATTAGAACACACAACATTACATTGCAGTACAGGCCCTTCGGCCCTCGATGTTGTGCCAACCGATGGAACCAATCTGAAGCCTATCTATGCTGCACTATTCCATTTTTATCCATATGTTTATCCAATGACCATTTAAATGCCCTTAAAGTTGGCAAGTCTACTACTTTTGCAGGCAGCGCATTCCATGCCCCTACTACTCTCTGAGTAAAGAAACTACTCTGACATCTGTCCTATATCTATCACCTCACAATTTAAAGCTATGTCCCCTCGTGCTTGCCACCACCATCCAAGGAAAAAGGCTCTCACTGTCCACCCTATCTAACTCTCTGATTATCTTATATGTCTCAAACAACCTCTTAACTTCCTTCTCTCTAATGAAAACAGCCTCAAGTCCCTCTGCCTTTCCTCATAAGACCTTTCCTCCATACCAGGCAACATCCGAGTAAATCTCCTCTGCATCTTTTCCAAAGCTTCCACATCTTCCTATAATGCGAAGACCAAAACTGTATACAATACTCTAAGTACAGAGTTTGTACATCTGCAACATGGTCTAGTGGTTCCAAAACTACTAGACTTCCATCTACCAATGAAACCTAATACATCGTATACCTTCTTAACAATTCTATCCATCTGGGTGGCAACTTTCAGGGATCCATGTTCATGGACACTGAGAATCTTTCCATTAGCATTCCTGTTGCTCCTTCCAAAGTGCTCACCTCACACCTTTCCACATTAAACTCCATTTGCCACCTCTCAGCCCAGGTCTGCAGCTTATGTACGTCACCTCTGTTACCTACAACATCACTATCAACTCTACCGACCTTAGTGTCATCCGCAAATTTACTAATCCATCCTTCTATGCCCTTATTCAGGTCATTTATAAAAATGACAAACAACAGTTTGACCAAATGACCCAAAACAGTTCCTTGTGGTACACCACTCGTAACTGATCTTCAGTATGAACATTTCCCATCAACCACAACCCTCTGTCTTCTTTCTGCTAGCCAATTTCTAATCCAAACCACTAAATCACCCTCAATCCCATACCTCCGTATTTTGTGCAATAGCCTATTGTGGGGAACCTTAACAAAGGCCTTTCTGAAATCCATATATACCACATAAACTACTTTACCCTCATCTATCTGTTTAGTCGCCTCAAAGAACTCAATAAGGTTTGTGAGGCACAACTGACCTTTCACAAAACCATGCTGACTATCCCTAATCAGCTTACTCTGTGGTAGATGATTATAAATCCTATCTCTTATAATCTTTTCTACACTTTACCCACAACTGAAGTAAGGCTCACTAGTCTATAATTACCAGGTTGTCTCTACTCCCCTTCTTGGACAAGGGAACAACATTTGCTATCCTCCAGTCAACTGGCACTATTCCTGTAGACAACGATGACATAAAGATCAAAGCCAAAGGCTCTGCAATCTCTTCCCTGGCTTCCCAGAGAATCCTAAGATAAATCCCACCCAGCCCAGGGGACTTATCTATTTTCACACTTTCTAGACTTGCTAACACCTCCTCCTTGTGAACCTCAATCCCATCTAGTCTAGTAGTCTGAATCTCAGTATTCCCCACGACAATATTGTTTTTTTGCCAGTGTGAATACTGATGAGAAATATTTATTTAGCACTTGCCCATCTCCTCGGACTGCATGCACAATTTCCCACTACTATCCTAGATTGGCCCTAATCTTAGTCTCATCATTCTTTTATTCCTGATACACCTATAAAAAGCCTTAGGGTCTTCCTTGATCCTATCTGCCAATACCTTCTCATGTCCCCTCCTGGCTCTTCTTAGCTCTCTCTTCAGGTCTTTCCTGACTAGCTTATAACTGTCAGGTGCCCAAACTGAGCCTTCATATTTCATCCTAACATAAGCCTTCCTCTTCCTCTTGATAAGAGATTCAACTTCCTTATTAAACCACAGCTCCCCCACTTGACCACTTCCTCCCTGCCTGACAGGTACATCCTTATCAAGGACATGCAGCAGCTGCTCCTTGAATAAGCTCCACATTTCAATTGTGCCCATCTTGCAGTTTCCTTCCCCATGCTGTGCATCCTAAATCTTGCCTAATCGCATCATAATTGCCTTTTCCCCAGTTTTACCTCTTGCCCTGCAGTATATATCTGTCACTTTCCATTTCTAAAGTAAACATAACCGAATTGTGGTCACTATCACCAAAGTGTGCACCTACTTCCAAATCTGACACCTGGACCGGTTCATTACCAAATCTAATGTGGCTTCACTGCTTGATGACCTATCTAAATACTGTGTCAGGAAATCCTCCTGCACACATTGGAGAAAAACTGACCAATCTGAAGTACTCAAAGTATAGTGTTTCCAGTCAGTATTTGGATCGTTAAAGTCCCCCATAACAACTGCCCTGGTACCTTCGCTCTTATCCAAAATAATCTTTTCAATCCTTTCCTCTACATCTCTGGAACTATTCAGAGGCCGATAGAAATCTAACAGGGTAACTTCTCCTTTCCTGTTTCTAACCTCAGCTCAAAATACCTCAGTAAATGAGTCCTCAAACATCCTTTCTGCCACCATAATATTGTCCTTGACTAACAATGCCACACCTCCCCTTCTTTTACCATCTTCTCTGTTCTAACTGAAACATCTAAATCCTGGAACCTGCAACAACTATTCCTGTCCCTGCTCTATCCATGTCTCTGAAATGGCCACAACATTGAAGTTCCAGGTACCGACCCATGCTGCAAGTTCACCTGCCTTATTCCAGATGCTCCTGGCATTGAAGCAGACACACTTCAAACCAACTTCTTGCTTGCCAGTGCACTCTTGCGATCTTGAAACATTATTTCTGACCTCAGTACTCTCAACCTCCTGGACACTAGGACTACAATCAAGTGTCCATCCTTCTGCTGAATTAGTTTAAACAGTCTAGTTTCAAAATGTACTTCACCAATTTCCAAATCTCCACGTCATCCCAGATCCAACCCTCCAACTCGGCACTGCCCTCTTGACCTGTCCTACGTGTCCATCTTCCTTCTCACCTATCCCCTCCACCCTCCCCACTGATCAATCACAATTACGTCCAGCCTGCATCCAGCTATCGTCACCCCACCTACCTTTCCCCAATTCCAGTCCAACCCTCGATTTATCTCTCAGCCCCCTTTCCCCTCCACATTCCTGATGAAGGGCTTATGCCCAAAATGTTCGTGTTCCTTGGATGCTGCCTGACCTGCTGTGCTTTTCCACCGCCACACATTTTGACTCTGACTCTCTAGCATCTGCAGTCCACACTTTCTCCTCAACTTAAATAGTAACCACTGTTAATGTATACTGAATAGAACTGGTGTCATTCCATCTTTCTTATTTCCCATGTGCATTTTTATCTCTCCACTAGAAAGATTATTTCATGGATACCCTGGAAAATTGATGAAGTCTGCAAATGGTCTCCAGATTGAGAATCTCCACATTACTTTGAGAGCCACTGGTTTAGTTAATCAGAGATGGCTTGTGTTGATGTACTGGGACTGAGCTGGCAGTACCACCTACTCCTGACAATGTTTATGTCCTAAAATTATGACATTGAGTATATACTTCATCACATGAGTGACATTTACACAGCAAAACTAAAAGCTGCAATAAAAATAGAAAATTGATACAAATACAGAACGAGTCTCATGAGTAGGAGAAAAAAGAAAGGCAAGATCAACTTTTAAGGTGTGAACCCATTAGTATAGTTGAAAGCTCCCAGTTTTATAAAGTATTTTGATGTGCAGTTGAAATGCAATGCTACAGATCCAGTGCTTGAAAAACGAATTGGAGTAGGTAGGTGCTTGATGATCACCACATGATGGATCAAAGGGCCTTTTCCCTTGCTATAAACTCTGGAACTAAACAGTGAAAAAGAGCTATTCTCAGGCGAGAAGCACTACCGCATCCCATGTCCATCTATATCATTTTTTGTGACTCAATACTAAATCAGATAACAGATGCCCTGAGCAAAATTGGGTCAATCCGCTGCCTGATGCTAACAAGATTATCAGTGATGATCTATTGAATGTGAAATAGTGGTCAGTCTTCATGAAGCAATATAATGTGTTAAACGTTACAAGTCAATGGAGAGCTAAGCAAATTTAGCATTCAGCTGGTAAATCAGTGATTGATCGCTTCAGCTGCTGCTAACCCAGAGAACTTTTCAATTTACTTATTTGCGCCTACCTGTATTATCATGCCAGATTCGGATTTTCCAGATCTCACCCAAGTTGGCATCTGTCTCAATCTGAAAAATGTCCAGACTGTTTCTCTGGAATGCTCCTTCCTTGTCCAAGTGGCGGGACCCACTCTTGTTCAAGCCATACAGACTGATACCCACATGAGCTGTTGTACCTGAGGAAAGAAACAACTTGCAGTGTTACAGCACTCTTCATGACCAAATATTTGCCAGGGCACTGAGGTTAACTCCAATGTGCTCTGTGATTGGGCAGCACGGTGACTCAGTGGTTAACCCTGCTGCCTCACAGAGCCACCCTTGAACGACTGGCTGTATGGAGTTTGCATGTTCTCCCCGTGTCTGTGTAGGTTTTACTGGGTGCTCCGGTTTCCTCCCAACACCCACAGATGTGTGCATTAGGTGGATTGACCAAGCTAAATTGTCCATAATGTTCAGGGATGTGCGAGAGGTGATAAATGCAGGGAAAGGTCAAGGCCTGATTGGGATGCTCTTCGGGTGCAGTCTTGATGATGCAAATGAGATTTCTGAATACTTGGAGGTGTATGGAAAAATCAGGATGGTTTCATCAAAGGTAGGACATGCCTGACATCTGCTGGAACTCTTTCAGGAAATAACGAGGAGACAAGACCAAGGAGAGCCAATGTATCTTATCAGAAGGCCTTTGACAAGGTGCCGCACAAGAGACTACTGAGTAAAATAAGGGCCCATGGTGTTCGAGGCAAGGTGCTAGCATGGATAAAAGCTTGGCTGTCTGGCAGAAAGCGGAGAGTGGGGATAAAAGTATCCTTCTCAGGATGGCAGCAGATGACAAGTAGTGTTCTGCAAGGCCCAGTGTTGGGACATCTTCTCACTTTGTACATTAACAATCTAGATGAAGGAATTGAGGGCATTCTTGGCTAAGTTTGCAGATGATACAAAGATAGGTAGGGGGACAGATGGCATTGAGAAGCAGGGAGATTGCAAAAAGATTTGGACAAGTTAGGAGAGTGGGCAAACAAATGGCAGATGGAGTACAACGTAGAAAAGTGTGAGGTCATGCGCTTTGGTAGGAAGAATACAGGCATGGACTGTTACTGAAATAGGGAGAAAATTCAGATTCTTCACTGCAAAGAGACTTGGGAGTTCCAGTTCAGGATTCTCTCAAGGTAAACATGCAGGTTGAGTCAGTAGTTAAGAAGGCAAATGCAATGATGGCATTTATTTTGAGAGGACTTGAATATGAAAACAGGAATGTACTTCTGGGGCTCAATAAGGCTCTAGTCAGATCATATTTGGAATATTGTGTGCAGTTTTGGGAAAGATGTACTGGCCCTGGAGTATGTTCAGAGGAGGTTCACAAGAATGGTCCCTGGAATGAAAAGCTTAATATATGAGGAACGTTTGAGGATTCTAGGTCTATACTCAATGGAGTTTAGAAGGATGAGTGGTGGTGGTTGGGGGTTATCTGATTTAAGCATACAGCATACTAGATGGTTTTGACAGAGTAGATGTTGGGAAGATGTTTCCATTGGTAGGAGACACTAGGACCCAAGGGCATAGCCTTAAAGCAATGGGAAAAACTTTTAGAATTGAGATGAGGAGAAACCTCTTCAGCCAAATAAAGATGAATGTATGGAACTCATTGCTACTGAAGGCTGTGGAGGCCAGGTCATTGTGTATATTTAAGACTGAGATAGATTGTTTCTTGACTGTCAAGGGGATCAAGGGTTATGGGGAGAAAGTGAGAGAATGGAGTTGAGAAACTTATCAGCCATGATTGAATGGTGGAGCAGATGGACTGAATGGCCTAATTTCTGCTTCTATGTCTTCTGGTTTTACGGTCTTTCTGCACTGTAGAGGATCTAAAAAAAATTGCAGACTATCTTGACTGAGAGGCCTGGGTTCAAATACCTCCTGTTCCAGAGGTGTGTACTAAAACATCTCAACAGGTTGATTAGAAATATTGGTAAAAGTTTTGAAAATTTAGAAAGATTATAAATTAGACCTTCCCACCCTGGATTGGGAGGCATGGGTTCAAATTCCACATGCTCCCGAGCTGTGAGATAGCATCGCTGCATAGATTGCTTAGAAAATATAAAGCAGACCCTGCCCCTCCTTCTCTCCTTACACCTCTTCACTTTTGATGTTTTGCATTGCCCCCCACAATGGACATTGATAAATACTGAAGTGGCTGCACAGGTATTTTTACCAGTGGAGGTTAGTGGTTAAGAAAATCACAAAATAAAGTCACGGTGTTTTTTGTTGTGGGAAGGCCACAGTGTGTAATTGCACTGTGGAGTATTTGAAAAGAATAAAGCAGATCCCACTATGGGATCAAGTAACATTCTGTTAGTATCCCTATCTTTGAGCTAGGAGATCCAGGTTCATTCCTACCAGTTTCAGAGGTGTGTAATAACAATTTTGAACAGGTCGATCACAAAAGAAATTTTTTTTTTAAAAAAAGCAGACCCTCAGGTGGTCACTGATGGTGGTTAGTACTTCACAAAAAAAAGGACACTATGGTTTTGGTGGTAGGAAATTCACTCAGTTATGTGTGATAACACTTCTGGGCTATACAAAAAAAGAAGAAAAATTATCCATCAATGCCTTCGATGCCATTCGAGAGAGTGGGCACCATGGGGGAGGCAATGTTTTAGTTCTTCTCCAACTCCATTTTGATTTAGCCCCTTCCCACTTCCCCTCCACCACCCTCACTTTTAATGATTTACTTTGCCTATAATGGGCTTTGCATATCAGTGTTTAATTAACTACACGAGTCATTCACTGGTGGTGGTTAATAGTTAAAAACAAAAAAACACAGTGTTTTGATGATGGGAATGCTTTGTAAGAACATTTCCACATATAAGCAAAAAAAAGAAGTTACAGACTGCTGTGGTACAGTGCTAATGTCCCTACCTCAGGAGCAAGAGGTCCACGTTCAAATCCCATCTGTGCATAACACACCTGGACAGGCTGACTTAAAGAAATGCAAGGCAGACTCAGCAATTGGCTGCATAGGTGTTTTACTGGTTGTAGTTGGTGCTTAAAAACACAAAAAAAGTCAGTGATGTGCTGTTAGGGAAGCCATTTGGCTGTGTATAATAACACTTTCAGAAATAAATATAAAAATACATATAAAGCAGATCCAGCAATTGACTGCACGAGTGTTTTACTGGCGGTGGTTAATATTTAAGCATAAAAAAGGTCATGGTGATTTGGTGGGGCTAAAGCTGATCAGTTATGCGTGACTGCCACATTAATTTCTCTGCAGCACTGAAATTTAAACCTTCAGCTCAGGACTCTCAGATTGGTCTTAAATCATCAATGTGGAGGTGAGTGAGGGCTGAGAGAGCTCCTTTAAGGCTTCACCTTTAATGGGGACAGAGATTACTGGTATACAGATTATCTGACACTGCTCACTATATGTTAATGATCAGCACCTAACAGGAAACTGGAACATTTCCATCAGCACCCAGAGGGAATCATGAAGATATTAAATACAAGGAGATGGTCATCAACCTCTCCCAAACAATTCAGTCACACATAACCCACCCGCAACCCTGGATTCAGTATATCCCCCATTGCTCTCATCCAATTCATCTTAATGTTATGAATTCCCAAGTGATCTGCTGGAACTGTGAGGTTACTATGGAAACAAACATATGCAGACTGTTGGAAATCCATTCTCCATATGCCTGGAACAGTTTGAACTATTTGGATACTCGCTGGTTAGAAATGGGTTTTACCATGTGATTTTTCGGAAATGAAGCCACCTGCTGTTTTCACTGGAAATCAAGTGGCTATGAAGAAGCAGCTAATCAAAGCTTTCAAGCAGATAACAGTTTATTGCATTAAATTGTGGGGAAAAAAACTAGCTTTTGAGGAAGACTAATGTCTCCTATGCTAATGTCCATATTCCTGATAAAGGACTTATGCCCGAAACATCAATTTTCCTGCTCCTCGGATTCTGTCTGACCTGCTGTTGTGCTTTTCCAGAACCACATTCTTGACTCTGATCTCCAGCATCAACAGTCTTCACTTTCTCCCCTATGCTAATGGTTGTTTAACAACCCTCTCTGGATTTAGAATTCTATTTTACAGATCCAGGAGTCAGTAAATGACGTATCCCTGAAGCCAAAGGCTATTCTCCTGAAATCCTGTTGTTCAGTAGATGTTTCTGGACCACAGGCATTTCTGTCTGCCAATGAAATGGTATACTGTAAATGTCCAATTCTGATTCCAATCAACTAGAATGTAGTAAAAATCAATCCACGGCTGAGACCAAATTAAGTTTCATTGATAGGAAAACTAGTGCGAGCAATCAAGAGATTTTGTCCTTTGCTTCCAGATGCTTAGCACACAGAAGTTGTTGGTTTCCTTTTGACTCGTTAAAACAAAAACTCTACAGAGACTTCTTGTGTTGTGTATGTGTGTCTGTCTGGAACTAAGGAGACAGAATTTTAATTCTGGACCATTGCTTAGAAATTAATCAGCAGTTGCTGCTTAATTTAAAAATAAATCTTGTTAAGAAGAAATGCATTATTTGGAGTTCATTAAAGAAGTCAGGTGAATGTTTCTTTTACCCAGGATGAAAGCGCAAAGAATGGAATTGGCCATTTTGGTGATTAAATCAAAACATGGATTTCATGGTGTGACTGGTGAAGTGGTGGGGCTTGTTTATCAGCACAGTCCTCCCATCCCAGTTATAACAAGACAAGTAACAATAAAGACTTGCACAACAGAGCTTCTGAAATTCACTTTGACCAGGAATCTATTGTATGAGTTCTCAAGGAATGGTCTCTCCTATTTCTGTTTTTAACTAGAGCAGTTGCTACATATATCTGTTATGAACCTATCTGCTTGCATTGTCCAGGAATGGTTTTGCCGAGTTTCTGCACCTGACCATCATGTGGGGGAGAGAGAGAGAGAGAGAGAGAGGAGGAAGATATCTAGAAGACAAAATCTTAGATCCATCTGTGACTCTTATTTTCACAGTATCATGTTTCTGTCTGATGCTTGGGTTGATACTGTTATTAAGTATTTTACCTGCATTCCTGCACCAGCCAGTTTTCACCATGACTTCATACTTATAGTGCCCGTGTTGTCCACAGAGTGGGATAATGCCAACACGGTTGATATCGATGTAGTCCAACTTGTGGGCAATGAGTACCGTCACAACGTAGACAGCAAATACTAATATACAGCTGATTGCCACCACCATGTTCCGCACTGGCCTGTCTGCCTGCAAATCACAAAAAGTCCATGTGAGAACTTGGACGACAGCCACAGAGTCCTGACAGCTCCACTCTATGGGCTGCCTGTGGCAACTGTCTTGAACCAGCTGGTTCTCAAAGATCACACACCGAGCCTGGGACTGGCTGCTGCAGAAATAGGCAGATGTCACCCTGATGGACAAAGGCAGCAACATTACCACCACCCCCCACCTCATAACCCTAACCTCAAATAATCCTGTGTGTCCCCAAATCCCAAACCCCCATCTTTATGGGTTCAATACATGAATTAAATTTGAAAAAGTCACCACAAAGTCCCATTGGGCTGCTATCAGTTGCACTCCAGTCACAAGTGACCCATGTCAATTTTAAGAGGAGATTCTTGCCAATTAGCTCCCATTGGGCACTGCAGCACCAGTGCAACTGACACAGCAGTGGCAAATCCTGGTGTAGTATCACCGTCATTGGATATGAAGGCCTTGTAACAGTGTCCCTAATGTTTGAAGTGTTAGTGTGTACAATTTTAGCAATAGGAGTTAAAGTAGACAATTGCTATGAAACTGGAGATTAACAGGAACTTTCAGTAAAACTGTGATATATCAATCTATTCTGTCTACCTATCAGTCTACGTATCGCATTTCCAATGCCCCTCCCACAAGTCCCTCCTTCCTACCTTTTATCTTAGCGTGCTTGGAATAGGAAGATAGGAAGAGTCAGCATGGCATGAAACATGGTGCAGAAGGGAAGACTTCAGCTTTTTGGAGCACTGAGGACAGTTCTGGGGCAAAACGCATGCATTGTATTCAAAGGGGATGTGTTGCACCTCAACAGCACTGGGACTGGAGCCTTCACAGAGATCTTCAGTGGAGTGTTGGGGTGAATTTAAACTAAATCATGAGGGAAATGGACATTAGCCTAAAGAATTAAAAGAGGAGAACATGGTGCATAAAGTGAGTCCTGGAGAAGCAAATAGTTCCATAATATGGGAATAAGGGGGAATGGTTACGGGTTAGAGAAATGAAGAAAATAATGAAACCTAAATCAGCTTATAATACACAAAGTGTAGTGAATTATTTTGGTGAGTTACAGCTATAGATTGCCACATGGAATACTTTGCCAATAACAAAGATCTGGTTTTAGAAAGAACGAGATTGGATGTGCATTATTGCTGGAAAATGAAAATGTGTTGCTGGAAAAGCGCAGCAGGTCAGACAGCATCCAAGGAGCAGGAGAATCAACGTTTTGGGCATGAGCCCTTCTTCAGATTCCGGAAGAAGGGCTCATGCCCGAAACATCGATTCTCCTGCTCCTTGGATGCTGCCCGACCTGCTGCGCTTTTCCAGCAACACATTTTCAGCTCTGATCTCCAGCATCTGCAGTCCTCACTTCTCCTATATCAGTCTATTGTAAAGTATTGTCTGTTCCTTAGGGACACACCTTTAGACAGTCTCTGCTTAATAGAGGTGTGTTATTAGGAGGTTATGTAACAGGGAGATTTACAGGGAGGATAGATCATGGGAGGAATATTTCGTGGTTTAATTGGCAAAATACTTCTGACTGGAAGCCTTGTTGAAATATGCAAGAACAATAGCGTGGAGAATATACATACCGGTGCAAGAAACTCCACCGCGTTTGGAGACACAAAGAGGCTAGCCCCGAAGATAGTGAGATGCCGAGTGAGGCACACAGCTTCCTCCAGCCTGGTCCACCGTGTGGGCACAATGCCTTCTGTCCTCCACTGCAAACTCTGGAAATCGAAGTACTGGCACAGCGAGGTATAGGTGGTGATTGTGATGTCGACTCGGGCAGAAGAGAAGCAGTTGGAAACGGTGACAAACAACTGCTCGGTGGTGCTGTCATACACCCTGCAACAACCAGGAGTTAGTGGGTACGTTTAATGGTCCCACCCTCAAGGAGACAGAAAAACTAAAGACATCAGGCCCGGGAAATGATCTTTCTTCAACAGATGATTTTCTGATGAGTGCATGCCAATCATATGGCTGCTTTATCCTGGATGGTGCCAAGCTTCTTGAGCATTGTTGGAGTTGCTCCCATCCAGGAAATTGGAGAGTATTCTATCACACTGCTGACTTGTGCCTTGTAGATGCTGGACAGGTTTTAGGGAATCAGGAGGTCAGTCACTCACTGTAGTATCCCAACCTCTGACCTGCTCTTATAGCCAGTGTATTTATGTGGCAATTCCAACACAGTTTCTAGTCAATGGTAATCCCCCAGGATGTCGACAGCAGGGGGATTTAGCAATGATAACACTTTTGAATATAAAGGGGTGATTGTTTCTTACTGAACATGGGCACTGCCTGGAATTTGTGTGGCACGATTGTTACTTGTCATTTGTCAGCCTGAGCTTGGATACTGTCCAGGTCTTGTTCAAATGCAACTTCGTTATCTGAGGAGTTGCAATCATTGGTGAACGTCTCCACTTCTGACCTTATGATGGAGGGAAGGTCATTGATGAAACTGCTGGACACTATCCTGAGGAATTCCTGCAGTAATATTGCAGGAATAAGATGATCAATTGCCAACAAAAGCACCGTCTTCCTATATGCCAGGTATGACTCCAACCATTAGATTAGATTACTTACAGTGTGGAAACAGGCCCTTCGGCCCAACAAGTCCACACCGACCCGCCGAAGCGCAACCCACCCATACCTCTACATTTACCCCTTACCTAACACTACGGGCAATTTAGCATGGCCAATTCACCTGACCCGCACATCTTTGGACTGTGGGAGGAAACCGGAGCACCCGGAGGAAACCCACGCAGACACGGGGAGAACGTGCAAACTCCACACAGTCAGTGGCCTGAGTCGGGAATTGAACCCGGCTCTCAGGCGCTGTGAGGCAGCAGTGCTAACCACTGTGCCACCGTGCCGCCCCAAACCAGTGGAGAGTTTGCTTCTCGATTCCAATTGACTAATTCTTTTTTAAGATAAACTTAGAAACCAGAAGCAGTGTAGGCCAATCAGCCCTTCAAGCCTGCTCTACCATTCATTATGGCTGATCTTCTAATTCAACGTTACATTCACTCTTTCTTTGCATATCCCATAATGCCTTTAATATCTCAAAAATTATCTGCCTCTTTGTTGAGTATATTCAGTGATTTGGCTTCTACAGCCCTCTGTATTAGGGAATTCCACAGTTTCACCATTCTGCCTGAAGAAATGCTTCCTGATCTCAGTCCAAAATGGCCTACCCTTCCTACATCATCTGTTTCAAGATCCTTAATCAGGGTAACCATCCTCCGTACATCTATTTTGGCCAGCTATGTTAAAATTTAATACATTTCAGTCAGATCCTCTCTCATTCTACCAGTAAATACAGGTCCAGTCAAAATCATCTCACCTCAAAGGATAGCCCTGCCATCCCTGATATCAGCCTGGTGAACCTTCACTGCACTCCCTCTCTGACAATCATCTTCCTCTATTAAGGAGAGAGACCAAAACTGCACACAATAAACAAGGTGCAGTATTATAACATCCTTTATAACTTCAGCAAAACATCCCTACTCCTCTTGCAATGAAGGCCACAAACCATTTGCCTTCACAACTGCTTGCTGCACTTGTCTGTCTACTTTCATTGACTGACATGATGTACAGATGTTTTTGCATTTCACATTTTCCAATATATCCCCAGTTAAGTAATACTCTGCCTTTCTATTTTTCATACAAAGCATATAACCTCATATTTCTCTACATTGTCATGTGCCCACACACTCAACTTGTCTCCTCACCCTGAAGCCTCCTTCCATCCTCCAAATAACTCAAACTTGCATCTAGTTTGGTGTCATCAACAAACCTGGAAATATTACATTTGGTTCCTCATCCAAGGCCCTATACGAGGGCGCAGTCCTGGACTTAACTTTAAGTAAGGAAATCAAATGGGAAACATAAGATTTAGGCAACTGAAAACTGATAAAGTTTTGGAAGAATATCGGGAAAGTAGGACCAATCTGAAATGAGGAATTAAGAGGGATAAAAGGGATCATGAAATACCTTTAGCAAACAGGGTTAAGGAAAATACCAAAGTCTTTTAGTCATATATAAGGAGCAAGAGGGTAACAAGTGAAAGGCTTGGCCCACTCAAAGACAAAGGAGGAAAGTTATGCGTGGAGTCAGAGAAAATAAGTGAGCTTCTTAATGAGTACTTTGCATCAGTATTCACTGAGGAGAGGGACATGGCAGATGTTGAGGTTTAGGACAGATATTTGATTACTCAAGGTCCTGCTCCTTTGATGCTGCCTGACCTGCTGCGCTTTTCCAGCAACACATTTTTCAGCTCTCATCTCCAGCATCTGCAGTCCTCACTTTCTCCTTACTCAAGGTCAAGTCAACATAAGGAGGGAGGAAGTGTTGGGCATTCTAAAAGGCATTAAGGTGGACAAGTCCCCAGGTCTAGATGGGATCCATCCCAGGTTAATGAAGGAAGCAAGAGAGGAAATAGCTGGGGCCTTAACAGATATCTTTGCAGCATCCTTGAACATGGGTGAGGACTCAGAGGACTGGAGAATTGTTAATGTTGTCCCCTTGTTTAAGAAGGGTAGCATGGATAATCCAGTGAGCCAGACGTCAGTGGTAGGGAAGCTGCTGAAGAAGATACTGAGGAATAGGATTTATTTACATTTGGTGATAGGCAGCATGGTTTTCTGCAGGGAAGGTCATGTCTTACCAAGAATTAGTAGAATTCTTTGAGGAAATAACAAAGTAGATTGATGAGGGAAGGGCTGTAGATGTCATATACTTGGACTTCAGTTAGGCATTTGTAAAGGTTCCCCATGGCAGGCTGATGGAGAAAGTGAAGTTGCATAGGGTCCAGGGTGTACTAGCTAGATGGATAGAGAACTGGCTGGGCAGCAGGAGACAGAGAATAGTCTAGGAAGGGAGTTTCTGAAAATGGAGAACTATGACCACTGATGTTCCATATGGATCCGTGCTGGGACCACTGTTGTTTGTGATATTATATACATATAAAAAAATGATCTTGATGTAGGCATAGTTGGTATGATTAGCAAGTTTGCAGATGACATTAAGATTGGTGAAGTAGCAGACAGTGAATGGGGACTGTTAGAGAATGCAGCAGAACATAGATAGACTGGAGAGCTGGGCAGTGAAATGGCAGATGGGGTTCAATCTGGGCAAATGCGAGGTGATGCATTTTGGAAGATCTGATTCAACAGTAAACTGTATGGTAAATGGAAAAGTTCTGGGGAAAATTGATGTACCGAGAGATCTGAGTTTTCAGGTCCATTGTACCCTGAAGGTGGCAATGCAGGTCAGTAAAGTGGTCAAGAAGGCATACGGCATGCTTTCCTTCACTGGATGGAGTATTGTGTATGAAAGTTGGCAGGTCATTTGACAGTTGTATAGGACTTCAGTTCAGCCACATTTGGAATACAGAAGTGCCCCCGTACCCAAGGAGATATGTTCCAAGACCAATCGCAGAAGCCTGAAACCACAGATCGTAGCGAACCCATTCTTTAAATGGGAAATTTGCCTCCCGACAGCACCTTGCTCCCTGGTTCTGGAATGTTCCATGTAATATGTTCAGGCCACAGTAAACCACAGGTGACTGTAACCGCGGAAACCGATTCCATGGATACGGCGGTCGCCCTGTACTGCATACAGTTCTGGTTGCCACATTACCAAAAGGATGTGGATGCTTTGGAGACAGTGTAGAGGAGGTTCACCAGGATGTTGCCTGGTATGGAGGGCGCGAACTATGAGGAGAGGTTAAGTGGATTAAGATTATTTTCAATAAAAAGACAGCAGTTGAGGGGGGACCTGTTTGACGTCTACAAAATCATGACAGGTATAGGCAGGGTGGATAGCAAGAAGTGTTTTCCCAGAGTGGAGGATTCATTACTGAGAGTCACAAGGTCAAGGTGGAGAGGGGAAAAATTTCAGGGAAATATGCATGGAAAGTTCTTTACTCGAGGGTGGTGAGTGCCCAGAGCATGTTGGCAGCGGAGGTGTAGAGGCGGGCATGATAGTGTCATTTAAGATGTATCTAGGCAGATATATAAATGGGCGGTGGGCAGAGGGATACAGATTCTTTGAAAATAGGCGGCAGGGTTAGATAGAGGATCTGGATCAGCGCAGGCTTGGAGGGTCATAGGGCCTGTTCCTGTGCTGTAATTTTCTTTGTTTTCTCCTATTCAAAATTATTATGGAAATGGGCAACAATGGGCCTGAAATTTAAGATTTAAACTGGGAGAAGGCTGATTTTAATATGATTTGGACAGAATGCACCATTGGCAGATACCTTCAGGTAAATTTGCATCGGAACAGCGGGATGCATTCAAGAAGGATGTATAGAAAATAAAGGGCCAGCAGATTCTAAGAAAGACACTACCTGTGACCAAACAAATCCTCTGAACCCTGGGATAAACATCATTGGATAAATACAAAAAGGTAAACTCACGGCAGATACCGAGGTTTCAAACAACGGAGGAGGGTATAATGTACAAGAAGAATACTTAAAAAATGAAGTTAGGGGAACAAAAAGAAGGCATGAAAGAAAAATGACAGGCAAAATAAAGAAAAATCCTAAACGTTCAGGGTAAAAGGATAACAACGGACTAACTAAGAACCTATTAAGGTCCACAGTAACAATTTAAGCTTGGAGCTGGAGGGTATAAATAGACTTCTAAATGAATACTCCTGAGAGGGACGATGTTGTCATGGAAATCAACAGCATAGATTCTGAATGCTCTGGCAGGCTTAAAAAAGGTTGGGTGAACTTTATCTCAGGTTGTTGAGTGAGACAAGGGAGGAAAGAGTAGAGGCACACTTTGACTACAGGAGAGGTGATTGGAGGACAGCCAATGTGGTAACATTATTCAAGAATGAAGCAAGGGATAAACCAAAAAGCTACAGGCCCATCTGTCTAACCTCAGTGGTGGGGAAACAGTCAGAAGCAATTTTGAGGGGCAGATTTAATATATATTTGGAGAAGCAATCAGCATGGTTTTGTCACAAAATGTCATGCCTGACCAACTTGACTGAATTATTTTTAAGTGGTCACCCAGTATGTAGAGGAATGCAATGATTTTGGTGCGGTTTACTTGGATTTTAGCAAAGGTCTAGATAAGGTCCTGCATGAGAGACTAATAGCAAAGGTAAGAGCCTATTGAGATCCAAGGAAATTTAGCTCATTGCATTCTGAATCGGCTGAGTGGCAGAAAGCAGAGGTCATGGTCAACAAGTGTTTTTGTGACTGGACATCTATATCTAGTGGGGTTCCATAGGCTCAGTGTTGAGGTCCTTGTTGTTTGTACGATACATAAATGATTTAGACTTGAATTTGGAGGGTTGATCAGCAAGTTCATGGATGATACAGCAATTGAGGAGGTGGTAAATAATATGGCAGACAGTCTGAGAGTGTATGAGGATACACATTCCACCACAGAACATCCCAGATGGCTTCCTTCTTCAAAGACCGCAATTTTCCCTCCCACATGGTTGACGATGCCCACCAGCACATCCCCTCTACTGCCTCTACCTCTGCCCTTGAATCCATCCCTCCAATCACAACATGGACAGACTCCCCTGGTTTTCACCTTCCACCCTACCAATCTTGGGATACATTGTATCATCCTCTACCATTACCTACAAACAGACTCCACCACCAGGGATATATTTCCCTCGCCACCACTATATGCATTCCAGAGAGACCATTCCCTCCGCGACTCCCTTGCTAAGTCCACACCCCTCACCAACCCACCTTCCAATCTAGGCATCTTTCCCTGCAAACACAAGAGGTACAAAACCCTCACCCACATCTCCCCCCTCACTTCCGTCCAAGGTCCCAAAGGATCCTCGCACATCCAACAGAGATTTACCTGTACTTCCACACACATCATCTACTGTGTCCGTTGCTTCCGTTGTGGTGTCCTCTACACTGGGGAGACAGGATGCCAATTTGTGGAACATTTCAGAGAATACCTCTGGGCCACAAACACTAAACAATCCCACCGCCCTGTGACCGAACACTTCAACTCCCCCTCCCACTCTGCCAAGGACATGTAGGCCCTGGGCCTCCTCCACTGGCTACCCCTAACCACCCTGTCCATCTTCCCTTCCTACCTATCTGCTTCACCCTCCTCTCCTTCAGCCCCACCTTCATCTACCTAGCTGACAAGCATCCTTCCACTATTATCCTCTGCTTTCTACCATCAGTTGTCAGGAGACATTGGAGAGACTGGGGTTGTCTTCCTTAGAGGAGAAAGTGAGGACTGCAGATGCTGGAGATCAGAGCTGAAAATGTGTTGCTGGAAAAGCGCAGCAGGTCAGGCAGCATCCAAGGAGCAGCAGAGTCGATGTTTTGGGCATGAGCCCTTCTTCAGGAATGAGGAAAGTGTGTCCAGCAGGCTAAGATAAAAGGTAGGGAGGAGGGACTTGGGGGAGGGGCATTGGAAATGCGATAGGTGGAAGGAGGTCAAGGTGAGGGTGATAGGCCGGAGTGGGGGTGGGTGCGGAGAGGTCAGGAAGAAGATTGCAGGTTAGGAAGGTGGTGTTGAGTTTGAGGGATTTGACTGAGACAAGGTGAGGGGGGGGGGTAAATGAGGAAACTGGAGAAATCTAGGTTCATCCCTTGTGGTTGGAGGGTCCCTCGGCGGAAGATGAGGCGCTCTTCCTCCAGCTGTCATGTTGCTATGATCTGGCGATGGAGGAGTCCAAGGACCTGCATGTCCTTGGCAGAGTGGGAGGGGGAGTTGAAGTGTTGAGCCACGAGTGGTTGGGCTGGTTGGTCCGGGTGTCCCAGAGGTGTTCCCTGAAATGATCCGCAAGTGGGCGGCCTGTCTCCCCAATATAGAGGAGGCCACATCGGGTGCAGCGGATGCAGTAAATGATGTGTGTGGAGGTGCAGGTGAATTTGTGGCGGATATGGAAGTAAGAGGGGAGGTGTGGTCGCATGTTTTACATTTCTTGCGGTTGCAGAGGAAGGTGCCGGGAGTGGAGGTTGGGTTGGTGGGGGTACGGACCTGACGAGGGAGTCACGGAGGGAGTGCTCTTTTCGGAACGCTGATAGAGGAGGGGAGGGAAATATATCTCTGGTGGAGGGGTCCATTTGGAGGCGGCGGAAATGACAATGGATGATACGATGTATGTGGAGGTTGGTGGGGTGGTAGATGAGGACCAGTGGAGCCTCCTCTATATTGGGGAGACAGGCCGCCTACTTGCGGAACGTTTCAGGGAACACCTCTGGGACACCCGGACCAACCAACCCAACCACCCATTGGCTCAACACTTCAACTCCCCAACTCCCCCTCCCATTCCACCAAGGACATGCAGGTTCTTGGACTCCTCCATCGCCAGACCATAGCAACATAACGGCTGGAGGAAGAACGCCTCATCTTCCGCCTAGGAACCCTCCAATCACAAGGGATGAACCTAGATTTCTCCAGTCTCCTCATTTCCCCTTCCCCCACCTTGTCTCAGTCAAATCCCTCAAACTCAGCACTGCCTTCCTAACCTGCAATCTTCTTCCTGACCTCTCCGCCCCCACCCCACTCCGGCCTATTATCCTCACCTTGACCTCCTTTCCCTATCGCATTTCCATTGTCCCTCCCCCAAGTCCCTCCTCTCTACCTTTTATCTTAACCTGCTGGACACACTTTCCTCATTCCTGAAGAAGGGCTCATGCCCGAAACGTCGACTCTGCTGCTCCTTGGATGCTGCCTGACCTATCTTCTTTAGAGCAGATGAGATTGAGAGAGGACATGGTAGAAATATATAAAATCTTTACAAGTATAAAAAGGGTAGACATAAAGACACTTTCCCCTTCATGACAGGATCATTGACCAGGGGCATAGATTTAAGGGTGGTGAGCATCCAGAAACTTATTATCTATAGGAGCGGTAGAGGCAGAAACCGCCAATATATTGAAAATGTATTTAGATGTGCACTTATGATGCTCAGGCATATAAAGAAGTCGACTAAGGTGCTAGAATAGTTCAGTGATTGTTATTGGCTAGTGCAGTCTCAATGGGCTGAAAGGCCTTGTCTCTGCACCTCAATGACTTGAGCTAGAGTCCAAGCATTGATCCTTTGTGGCCACCCACTACTCACCTCCTCCCATCTGGAAAAGACTCATTTATTCCCAATCTCTAATTCCTGCCTGTCCATCAGTTCTTGATCCATGGTAATATATTACCCCCGCCCACTTGATCTAAGTTTGCCCAATATCCTCTAATCACAAACCTTCTTGAAATCCAAATATATCTTATGTGCCATTCTTCTCTCTCATTGAGCTGTTCCAGGATCTTTCAAATCCTGGAAGATATCCACCAATCCATCCAATATTTCCAGGGCCATATCCTTTAGTACTCTGGGATGTAGATTATCAGAACCTGGGGACTTGTCAGATTTTAGGGAAGACACAGGAGATTGGCACTAGGTAGTGACACTCATTTGAAGAACAGGTTGAGACACAATGAGCCTCCTACTGCACCATAACACCTCAGTGATTCCTTCCATGTTGCTACATCAAAATCATGGGATTCCATCCGTAAGGGCATTGTGGGTCTTCCTATGCCAAGTGAACTGCAGCAGTTCAAGAAGGCAGCTCACCTTCTCAAAGATAACTAGGGATGGGCAGTAAAGACTGGCCCAACCAGCAATGCCCATATCCTATGAATGAATTGTAAAATAATGTTTTAGCAACTGTTGAGTCATACTCAGGTGTTTCATATACAGCTTCCGCATTGAAATCCACTCCCCTGTATACAAAGTGTTTCAGTCTGGGCAAAAGTGAAACATTAACTCTGTTTCTTTATCCACAGATCTTTTGAGTTTTTCCAGCATTTTCAGTTTGATCTTTCCAAAGAGCTACAGCTGGACAATTGTTTATGACTGTGTGATCCTAGGATATCAAGTACCAAGAATGACGAGACACAATGGTCAGGTATTGCCCATTCCATCCGGTAAAGAGGGGTCTCCAGCAACTGCCTTCTTTGTGGGAGACACCTGGTTATAAAAGATCTCATTATAATTACATCATTCGCGTAACTGCGCAAACTGGTTTCTAAAACTGCTGCTGGAGTCTGTACTGGAAGTTTAGAATCAACTCTATTCCCAATAACAACAATTGTACTCACTCAGGAGATAGGAAGATGGTGTGTTCGACACTTAAACGTTCCCTAGTGGGATATAGAATGATTCCTCTTGTTGCATTATCTAGGGATCCATTAAACTGTGGGTTGTTGACATGAAGACGGACAAAAGGGTCTGGGTCCTGGGCACCTTCAAGATCTGGGGAGAAAGTGAAATTCTAAATCATCAGGGTAAGACGTGACCTCATGGCAAAAGTTAAAATTGTTGGGTTGGCAGCTGGGAATCCTCGAGATAGAGAAATGGATTTAAAGAGTGCCCACTGAGGTCAGGTGTCCAAGAGGGCTTTGCAAACTGAATAAGGGTTTGAAATAGGATGGTGACAAAGATGTTTCTAATTCTTGTAAAAAACTATCTTTTTGGTTTGTTAATGAGTTCTCACCTGTCCTGAAGGTATAGATTAATATTGAGGTTTGATTCTAGGACAGGTAATCACATTCTTTGTCAGAGAGGTAGGTTTAAAAGAATAGAGAAAAAGAAGAAGAGGGGTTTAAGGGAGGAATTCTAAAGCTGTAAATCTAACTTAGTGAAGGGTCAATAAAGTATGGCGCTTGAAAAAGCACAGCAGGTCAGGCAGCATTCAGGAGCAGATGAGGCAATGTGTTGGGCAGGACCCTTCACCAGGAGCCAGTGAAGGTACAGCTGCCAACAATAGTGAGCCAGACTTTTTTTTAAAAACAACAATCACCAGTAGTTACATGGGCACCATCAGACTTTTAATTTTAAGTTCTGTTTTCCCTGAACTTAAACTCCTCAATCTACCATTGTAACCAAGTATCCTCAGAGCACTCCCTGGGTTTCTGGATTACTAATCCACAACAATACCAATGTACTATTGGCTCCTGCATTTTCTACAGAGGAACACAAGAATGGGATATCATGGACAGTTTGAACATTTATCGGTTGGACAGCCAGTGTGCAACAGTAAACATGGAGTGTTGCATGAACAGAACTTGTTGCAGGTTAGGATAAGTTTGAACAAAGCTCACCTTTGCAAAACAGTGATATAAAGATTGTACTTACACTGTTAGAACATAGGACAAAGAATACAGAACAGTGCAGCACAATACAGGCCCTTTGGCCCACAATGTTATGCCGAGCATTTATCTTAATCTAAGATCAACCTAACCTATACGTCCCTCAATTTACTGCCGTCCATGTGCTTGTCCAGCAGTCACTTAAGTGTCCCTAATGTCTGACTCTACTACCACCACTGGCAGTGCATTCCACACACCCACCCCTCTCTTCATAAAGAACCAACTTCTGACATCGCCTCTATACCTTCCCCCCAACAGCTTAAAATTATGACCCATCGTGACAGCCATTTCTGCCCTGGGGAAAAATTTCTGTCTATCTACTCTACCTATGCCTCTCATTACCTTGTACGCCTTGATCAAGTCACCTCTCTTTTTTCTTCTCTCCAGTGGGAAAATCCCTAGCTCAACCTCTCTTCAAAAGACAAGCCCTTCAATCCAGGCAGGATCCTGGTAAATCTCATCTGCAGCCTGTCATAGAGTCATAGAGATGTACAGCATGGAAACAGACCCTTCAGACCAACCCGTCCATGCCGACCAGATATCCCAACCCAATCTAGTCCCACCTGCCAGCACCCGGCCCATATCCCTCCAAACCCTTCCTATTCATATACCCATCTAAATGCCTCTTAAATATTGCATTTGTACCAGCCTCCACCACATCCTCTGGGAGCTCATTCCATACACATACCACCCTCTGCATGAAAAAGATGCCCCTTAGTCTCTTTTATATCTTTCCCCTCTCACTCTAAACCTATGCCCTCTAGTTCTGGACTCCCCGACCCCAGGGAAAAGACTTTGTCTATTTATCCTATCCATGCCCCTCAATTTTGTAAACCTCTATAAGGTCACCCTCAGACACTCCAGGTAAAACAGCCCCAGCCTGTTCAGCCTCTCCCTGTAGCTCAGATCCTGCAGCCCTGGCAACATCCTTGTAAATCTTTTCCGAACCCTTTCAGGTTTCACAACATCTTTCCGATAGGTAGGAGACCAGAATTGCATGCAATATTCCAACAGTGGCCTTACCAATGCCCTGTACAGCCGCAACATGACCTCCCAACTCCTGTACTCAATACTCTGACCAATAAAGGAAAGCATACCAAACGCCTTCTTCACTATCCTATCTACCTGCGACTCCACTTTCAAGGAGCTATGAATCTGCACTCCACGGTCTCTTTGTTCAGCAACACTCCCTAGGACCTTACCATTAAGTGTATAAGTCATGCTAAGACTTGCTTTCCCAAAATGCAGCACCTCGCATTCATCTGAATTATACTCCATCTGCCACTTCTCAGCCCATTGGCCCATCTGGTCCAGATCCTGTTGTAATCTGAGGTAACCCTCTTTGCTGTCCACTACACTACCAATTTTGGTGTCATCTGCAAACTTACTAACTGTACCTCTTATGCTCGCATCCAAATCATTTATGTAAATGACAAAAAGTAATGGGACCAGCACCGATCCTTGTAGCACTCCACTGGTCACAGGCCTCCAGTCTGAAAAACAACCCTCCACCACCACCCTCTGTCTTCTACCTTTGAGCCAGTTCTGTATCCAAATGGCTAGTTCTCCCTGTATTCCATGAGATCAAACCTTGCTAATCAGTCTCCCATGGGGAACCTTGTCACACACCTTACTGAAGTCCATATAGATCAAATGTACTGCTCTGCCCTCATCAATCTTCTTTGTTACTTCTTCAAAAAACTCAATCAAGTTTGTGAGACATGATTTCCTAAGCACAAAGCCATGTTGACTATCCTGAATCAGTCTTTGCCTTTCCAAATACATGTACATCCTGTCACTCAGGATTCCCTCCAACAACTTGCCCACCATCAAGGTCAGGCTCAACGGTCTATAGTTCCCTGGCTTGTCCTTACCGCCCTTCTTAAACAGTGGCACCTCCACATTGCCAACCTCCCATCTTCTGGCACTTCATCTGTGACTATTGATGATACAAATATCTCAGCAAGAGGCCCAGCAATCACTTCTCTAGCTTCCCACAGAGTTCTCGGGTACACCTGATCAGGTCCTGGGGATGTATCCACCTTTAACCGTTTCAAGACATCCAGTACTTCCTCCTCTGTAATCTGGACATTTTGCAAGATGTCACCATCTATTTCCCTACAGTCTATATCTTCCATAACCTTTCTCCACAGTAAATACTGATGCAAAATATTCATTTAGTATCTCCCCCATTTTCTGTGGCTCCACACAAAGGCCGCCTTGCTGATTTTTGAGGGGGCCTATTCTCTCCCGAGTTACCCTTTTGTCCTTAATATATTTGTAAAAACCCTTTGGATTCTCCTTCTTTTTGCCAAAGCTACCTCATGTCCCCGTTTTGCCCTCCTGATTTCCCTCTTATGTATACTCCTACTTTCTTTGTACTCTTCTAAGGATTCACTCGATCTATCCTGACATATGTTTCCTTCTTTTTCTTAACCAAACCCTCAATTTCTTTAGTCATCCAGCATTCCCTACACCTACCAGCCTTCCCTTTCACCCTGACAGGAATATACTTTCTCTGGATTCTTGCGATCTCATTTCTGAAGGCTTCCCATTTTCCAGCGGTCCCTTTACCTGCGAACATCTGCCTCCAATCAGCTTTTGAAAGTTCTTGTCTAATACCGTCAAAATTGGCCTTTCTCCAATTTAGAACTTCAACTTGTAGATCTAGTCTATCTTTTACCATCAGTATTTTAAAACGAATAGAATTATGGTCGCTGGCCCCAAAGTGTTCCCCCACTGACACCTCAGTCACCTGCCCTGCCTTAATTCCTAAAAGTAGGTCAAGTTTTGCACCTTCTCTGGTAGGTACATCCACATACTGAATCAGAAAATTGTCTTGTACACACTTAAGAAATTCCTCTCCATCTAAACCTTTAACACTATGGCAGTCCCAGTCGATGTTTGGAAAGTTAAAATCCCCTACCATAACCACACTATTATTCTTGCAGATAGCTGAGACCTCCTTACAAGTTTGTTTCTCAATTTCCTTCTGACTATTGGGGGTCTATAATACAATCCTAATAAGGTGATCATCCCTTTCTTATTTCTCAGTTCCACCCGAGTAACGTCCCTCAAAGTATTTCCAGGAATATCCTCTCTCAGCACAACTGTAATGCTAGCCCTTATCAAAAATGCCACTCCTCCCTCCTCTTTGCCTCCCTTTCTATCCTTCCTGTAGTATTTGTATCCTGGAACATTAAGCTGCCGATCCTGCCCATCTCTGAGCCATGTTTTCGTAATTGCTGTGATATGGCAGTCCCATGTTTCTAACCATGCCGAGTTCATCTGCCTTCCCTGGTAGGCCACTTGCATTGAAATAAATGCAGTTTAATTTATTAGTCCTACCTTGTTCCTGCCCGCCTTGACTGTTTGACTCATATCTGTTCTCAGCTGTACCAGTCTCAGATTGATCTCTTCCCTCCCTGGGTCCCACCCCCCACCTTACTAGTTTAAATCCTCCCAAGCAGTTCTAGCAAATCTCCCTGCCAGTATATTTGTCCCCTTCCAATTTAGGTGCAATCCGTCCTTCTTGTACAGGTCACTTCCAACCCAAAAGAGATTCCAATGATCCAAGAATGTGAATCCTTCTCCCATACACCAGCTCCTCAGCCACACATTCATCTGCTCTATCCTCCTATTCCTGCCCTCACTAGCTCGTAGCACTGGGAGTAATCCAGATATTACTACTCTTGAGGATCTCCTTTTTAAATTTCTGCCTAACTCTCTGTAATCTCCCTTCAGAATCTCAACCTTTTCCCTTCCAATGTCATTGGTTCCAATGTGGACAATGACCTCCTGCTGGCCCCTCTCCCCCCGTGAGAACATTCTGTACCCTCTCTGATCCTGGCACCAGGGAAACAACACACCATTCTACTTTTTCTCTGCTGGCCACAGAAACATTTGTCTTTATCTCTGACTACAGAATCCCCTAACACAATTGATCACTAAAGCATCTCCATCCTTCCAATAATGAGGTGAGCAGAACCGGACACAATATTCCAAGTATGGTCTAACTAGGGTTTTATAGAACTACAGCAAAACCTCGCAGCTCTTAAACTCAACTCCTCCATTAATGAAAGCCAAAACACATCCACCTTCATAACAACCCTTTGAGAGATCTACAGATGTGGACCCCAAGATCCCGCTGTTCCTCCACACTGCTAAGAATCCTGTATTTAACTCTGTATTTCAAATTCAACTTTCCAAAATAAATCACTTCACATTTATCCAGGTTGAACTCCATCCGCCACTTCTCAGCCCAGCCCTGCATCCTGTCAATGTATTGTTGTAGCCTCCAAAAGCCCTCAACACTATCTATAACACCCTTGACATTTGTGTCATCGGCAAACTTACTAACCCACCCTTCCACTTCTTCAGCTAAGTCATTTATAAAAACTACAAAGAACAGAGGCCCAAGAACAGATCCCTGCAGGACACCACTGGTCACTGAATACTTTCCATCCAGTACCATTCGCTGTCTTCTTTTGGCCAGCCAATTCTGTATCCAGACAGCCAAATTTCCCTTTACCCTCACACCTCCTAACTTTCTGAATAAGCCTGCCATGGGGAATTTTATCAAATGCCTTACTGAAATCCTTATATATCACATCCTCTGCGTGACATTCGTCACCTTGTCTTGTCACATCCTTAAAGAACTCAATAAGGCTTGTGAGGCATTACATGCCCCTCACAAAGCCATGCTGACTACCTTTAATCAAACTATGTTTTTCCAAATAGCCATAAATCCTATCTCTCTGAATCTTTTCCAGTATCCTTGCTTGCCACTGATGTAAGACTGATTGTCCTGTAATTTCCAGGGATTTTTGTATTCCCTTTCTTGAACACAGTAAGAACATTCTTCTCTCTCCAATCATCCAGTACCAATTCTGTGGAGGAATCAAAGAGCATCACCAGATTGTTGCTCAATCTTTGAAAGACAAACAACACAAAGTAAATTGATGGAACCTTTGCTACGGGGTAGGGGTCCTGTAGTGTTGTCACTCAGCCAATTTGCTGTATCTTTGCTCCTGTTCCTTTTGTTTTCCTCACAGTCTGTTGTATGACACTGTATAGAGGTCTATGTACACCACATAACAGCATTACCCTCAACAAACCATTATGTTGCCAGTTCAAAAACTTCCAGCATTGAAATTCAATTTTCTTTCAGAAATCTGTGCTGTTTCCCATAATTCTTCCATATAACTATTAATTCTCTGCCAAATTATTGTTTGTAGAAGCATCTCTACCACTGAGATAAACTGACTGGTCTGTAATTGCTGAGCTTAGCCTTACAAACTGTAATTCCTCAATTCTGGAGCAGTAATAATGAGGACAGGAATACTTATGGTATACTTTCTGAAAACCTCACCATGGTTTTGGATCTGTCTGATTGAGCTGTGCATGTATTCAGAGTGTCAGACAAACACAGGCCCAGGATATGTGGAGAGTGACCATCAGAGGCAGTCTCGCATAGTGAGAGAGGACTGAATCCAAGACTCCTTGCGCCCCATGATTGGTCAGATTAAAATGGGCAATGCACCCTTCCTGATTGGCATTACCCTCTATCCAGGATGGCCCTACAGACTGCAGGAATTGGAGATCTTGTGGAAAGATCAAAGAGAAAAACCTGGGGGAATATGAAACAAATACTACAGCAACAGTACAGAGTCACTGCCTCCCTCCATTTTAATGGACTCCTTCCTTCTCAGTCATCTTTAGCTGAGATCAGGAAATCCAAGGCCTTAATGCCTTTTCGCTTTCTACATCGACGTGTGCATTGACTAAGCACCAAGAACAATGGGAGGGGGTGGTATAGTGGTAATGCAAACCAGGTTAATGTTCTGGGGACATAGGCTTAAATCCCACCACAGCAGATTCAATAAAAATTTGCGATTGGAAGCTAACTTAATTATAGAATTGTTACAGCATTGAAGGTGGCTATTTAGTCCATTGTGGCTGTACCAACTCATTAAATGAGTATCATTATGTAATATTTATCTCTGGCTTTATCCCAATACCTTTGCATATTATATTTTTAACAAAATCATCATTCCATGCCCTTTTGGATTCCTCAGTTAAACCTGCCTCCACCACATTCCCAGGCACTTCCTAAGGGAGACCATGTAACCAGTGTTAATTGTTGTAAAAACCCATTTGTTTCATTAATGTCTTTTATGGAATGAATCTGCCATCCTACCTGGACTGGCTGACATGCAGATCCACAGCAACATTGTCAAGCTATAACTGCACTCTGCAAGTCACTCAATTCCAGGGCAAGTCGGGATGAGCCATAAATGTTGCCCCAGGCAGTCACACCCATAAACAAAAAGAATAAAATACAGAAAAAGATGTACCTATCAGGGTGAACCGCAAGCCAATGTGGAGCCCAGCTGCACGGTTACTGTTCACAGGCCGGATGGTGAAATTCACACTTTCTCTAGGACTGAGAGTCCTCACTGTCTCTGCATGTTCCAATTGGCGGGGTCTCCGGTCTGCCAGAGTAACACGGATGGACCTCTCTGCAGCAAGGTCACTGATTGACAGTGGAAGCCCTTGTGGGCTGCTCAACTCCATAGATCCAAGATGGGTGGAGACACTGTAGTTGCTGATGGTGCCTCCTGGGAAAGGATTGACCCTGAGGCTCATTGTTAGCTGGATGAGCTCACGGTTTGCTGACAACTGGCTGGATAGTGCTGGGGGGATGTGGAAGAGGCATTTCTCACCAGGCCAGGAACACAGCAGGTTGAAGGGGTCCACTCTCTTCCCCTGTACATCAATCTCAGAGACAGATATCAACAGGGGCTCCTCATTGAAAACCCGAGAACGCATGAGAGACTGGATGAGTTTGCTAGTCAACTGGAAGATGGTTGCTGAAGTGACCAGATCATCTTCTCGCTGGATTCTGTTATTTGGACTAACCTCAATCGCAGCCATTGCAGCACCTGCACAGAGCAACAGAAAACAAAAGATTGGTGAAGCAACACATTGTTCAGGCAGTACACTGACAAACCCTGGGAGAGGAGCAGGGTTTCACCAACCCCCATGGCGAGTTACTGGAAATAAACCAAGGAATGAAAGTCAGGGAATGGGTAGGGAAAACTCAGGAGAGACCGGTGAGAGTATTGGAAAGAGACCAGAAAGGTGAGGACACAGTAGCTAAGGTAAGTGACAGGCACTTCATAGTCTCCCCTTCTGCACTCTGGATTGAAGCTGGGTGGCAGGAATAACCTGAGGGGACAGGACCTTCAGCAGGGGTGGGTCCTTGCCGAGGGAACAGGACCTTGAATGGTAGGACCTTGAGAGTGGAGGACAGGGTCTTGAGGAGGTTGGGGCCTTCAGGGGGGAGCAGGACCTTGCTGAAGTGTTGATCCTTGGGGGGGGGGGGGATGGGAATATGTCAGTTTGTCAGCAATCTCCTCATGCTCCATAACACATAGGGCTTGAGAATGATGCACGACAACCTGTCTCCCTGAAGGGTAACTGCTGCCTTCCTGAGGAAGGAGTATAAGCTGCTGTCCCTGTGTGGTGATGCTAAAGCATAGCCACTTCATGGGGCCTGGGAGGTGGGTGTGGGAGTGGCCCTCCACCTCAGTACAATGCAAGCAGGAGTTCACCCCAGTTAGTTACCTGAGAGATTGAGTCAGTTTACAAAAGAAAGGCTCTAACTAAGTGATTATATGTTCATAAAGAACAAGTCTGATATTTATATAATTTCCTGGGATATTCTCAAATGCTATCCAGCAAACATCATAGTTCTGAAGTGTTGTTCCTGTGGTAAAGCAACAAATAAGGCAGCCACGCTCCATGCAGTTTGATTTTTCAAGATATTGGTTGGTAAATAAACATTGGGAAAACTTCACATTTCTACTTTGTAACAACATTTGGGATCTTTCACATCCTCAGTGCTGCAATGGAGGGATCTCTCAGACTCCATGACACTTCCTCAGTCTGCAACGAAGTGTTCCCTCAGACATTGTGGCACTCCCTCAGTGTTGCAATGGAGTGTCAGCTAAGAACCTAGTGGCACTTTTTCATTCTCCGTATAATAGCAATATGATCCAGTGACAATGAAAGAACACAGATATATTTCCAAATCAAGATGGTGAATGGTTTGAGGTGGTGGTCTTCCCATGTATATGTTGCCCTTCTCCTCCTAAATGCAAGTTGTTTTTAGTTTGGAAGGTGCTGTCTAAGGATCGTTGGAGGTGAATTTCTAAGTGCATCTTATAGATAGTACGCACTGCTGCTATCAGGTGTTGCTGTAAGAGGGAGTGACTGCTTATGGGTGTGACACCAATCAAATTGGCTGCTTTGTCTTTGATGGCGTCCAGTTTCTTGAGTGTTGCTGGAGCTGCAAGTATTCCATCACATTCCTGACTTGTGCCTTGTTGATGGTATGCAAAATTTGGAGAATCTGGAAGTGAATTACTCACTGCAGTATTCTTAGCCTTTGACCTGCTCTTGTAGCCACTGTGAATATATGGTGAGTGCAGTTGAGTTTCTGGTCAATTGCAACTCTCAGGGTGTTAACAGTTGGGGATTCAGTTAGAGTAACACTACTGAATGTCACGTGGCAGTGGTTAACATGGTGATGGTCATTTCCTGGCATTTGTGCAGTACAAATGTTATTTGCCACATGTCAACCCAAGCCTGGATTGATGAAGTAGCTGAAGACGATTGGGTCTAAGACACTACCCTGAGGAACTCCTGTAGAGATGTCCTGGAGCTGAGATGATCGACCTCTGACAATCACAATCATCTTCCTGGTATGACTCCAACCAGCAGACAGTTTGGTATTCATTGATTTCAATTTTGCTAGGGCTCCTTGATGCCACATTCAGTCAAACATGGCCTTGATATCAAGGGCTATCATTCTTGCCTCACCTCATGAATTCAGCTCTTTTGTCCATATTGAAACCATGGTTGTGATGAGGTCAGGAGTTGAGTGGCCTGGCAGAATCCAAACCAGACATCACTAAGCAAGTTATTGCTGAGCAGGTGCTGCTTTATAGCACTTTTGATGACACCTTGCATTACTTCACTGTTGATCGAGAAGAGACTAATGCGGCAGTAATTGGCAGGGCTGGATTTTTCCTACTTTACGTGGATAAGACATACTTGGGCAACCTTCCACGTTGTCAGGTCAATGCCAGTGTTGTATCTTTGCTGGAAGAGCTTGACACGGAGAGCTGGACATGTTCTGGAGCACAAATCTTCAGTACTGTTGCCAGAATATTGTCAGGGCCCACAGCCTTGGCAGCATCTAATGCTTCTAACCATTTCTGGATATCAAATGGAGTGAATCAAGTTATCTGAAGACTGGTATCTGTGGTGCTTGGACTTTCTGGAGGAGGCCAAGAGTGATCATCCCTTCAGTGTCTATGACTGAAAATTGCTGTGAATGTTTCAGCCTTACCTTTTGCACTACGTGTTGGGCTCTTCCATCACTAAGGATGGGGGTTTTGTGAGATTCCTCCTCCATTGACACTATCATTCACGACTGGATGTGGCAGGACTGCAAAGCTTAGATCTGAACCATTGGCTGTGGAATTGCTTCGTGCTCTCTATCATTTGCTGCTTATGCTGTTTGGCATGTAAGTGGTCCTGTCTGGTAACTTCACCAGATTGACACATCATTTTTAGGTATGCTGCTCCTGAACCCCTGAAAAGTTGCACTGGAATCTCAGCTCGGACCATGTAGCACTCCCTCGGCGCCTCACTGAAGCATACACATAGACACTGCCGCATTCCCTTGGGACTACACTGGACTGTCAGCTGAGATTTATTGCTCGAGTCTTTGGATGGAATGTTGAATCCCTCTACCTTTGGCTCAGCTTTCCACTGACACCACACGCTTGTGGTCAATGTGAAGCTCACCCTGTCCCAATAATGTTACACTGACACCAGCAGCTGCTAGTTACCTAGGATTCTCAAAATATTTCTTCCAGTTTCACTGGGTGTGGCTGATCCTTGAACTGTCTGATTTCCAATGATGTCAATCATTTGTCGGGTCATCCTCAGACTTCCCTCCAGCCCCTGACCCATTATAAACTCTTCAGGAAAAGTCTGTGGGAAAAAGTATTGAAGACAAAATGAAAAATTGCTCCAGGTCATCAGATCTGAAAGAATGAGATACTTTAGCACCATATAATAAAGAAAAACTGGAAGAAATTCTGGTATGATCCCAGCTAATGATAATATTGGACAAGTCAAATCACAGAATGAAGCCTGGCTCTGTACATTTCTTTTTATCTTAAAACTGTGGTCATTTATTGAATCGGTATCTTGAAAAGGTCTTAAAAGAATCAGCAAAACAAAATTTTCATCTATTCTCCAATATTATATTGATAGTTGTATAGTTTTGCAGTATACTTTACAATTTCACTTCCTGAGAAAGGACCCCTCTATCTTAAATCTTTAACTTCAATACAACTGATTCTTCACAGTTATTTTCCTGTGAACTGTGAAGGCTTCTTACTTGAGTACTCACAAAACTTAAAGTTGAAACTTTCTCACTCATTTAATAATCTGCAAATTTCTACCCAACCACTTCTGTACTTGCTCGAATTAACTTTGTACAAAGATTACTTATTTCTTGATGTGTTCTCCTTTCTGGGCAGAATATAAGTTGCACTTCTGACCCCACTCAGGTCTCCTCAAAACTGCTCGAAAACTTTCATTCTCTGCTTTGGTTAAATTCAATCCTTTACTTACCCCAAAAGACAAACAAATTAATGGCTCTCAAGTTTTCACCCTCTGGTTGTAAATCTAGCACAAACAAACCAACATTCCAGGGGTTCTCTGCTCTGAGACAAACTGAATTTAGTCATAGTTCTGCAAACAGCAATTGGCCGAGTTACTTTTCAAACAGTTCACAAACGTAACCAACAGTCAATGAGAGAGAGAGAGAGAGAGAGAGAAAGATGGCAGAATTTGGTGGTGCAGAAGAATCAGTGTGTTCTACTACATGGATCACAAAACGTTAGCATTCAGGTGCAACAGGTAATCTGATAGGAAAATGGAATGTTGTTTTTTATTGTAGAGGAATGAAACATCAGAGAAGGGACGTTTTGCTAAGACGACAGCAGGGGTACTGCATACAGTCTGAACTCCTAATTACAGAAAGGACATAATAGCATTAGAAGCAGCTCTGAGAGGGATTGCTGGGATTAGAGTTATACTATAAGGAAAGGTTGGATAGGTTAGGCCTGTAGCCATTGGCCTATGAATGGTGATGTTATTGAAACCTATATGATTCTGCAGGGACTCGATTGAATGTATTCTCAGACAACTTTTCCCTCATGAGGAAGTTTAGAACTACAGGACAATTTAAAAAAAAATATGGAGTCTACATTCAACATAGATGAGGAGGAATTTTCTCTCTCAGTGGGTGCTAAACTGTGGAAAACTCTTCCCACACAGCAAAGGACATCAATGATTGAATACTTTTAAGGTAGGGTTATATTGGATTCTTGACCGACAAGTTAAAAAAGAAGACACCAAAGTAGAGATGAGGCTGCACTCAGACCAGAGATGATTTCATGAAATGGAAAAGCAGGTTTGGGGGCTGAATGGGCCACATCTGCTCTCCGTTTGTTATCTTCATGTGAATCACACAATGGCCTCCACCCACAAATACCTGACCTCCTGCAAGCTCAAACTTTCTTCAAACCCATGCCATTGGCATATGTCTAGTACCCTGCAACTGCAGCCATCCTGCTCCATCCTGCTCCATTCTCTCCATGTCACTCTCAAGCTTCCTTTCTTTCCTTTCAACATCCTGTTTGTTCACCCCAATCATCTTGGAGCTTCTATTCATCACCTTTGAACCATGGCCACTGACTCCCGACCTTCCAATTCTCATCCTTGAACTTTCTGATGTCATCCTGAAGCCACAATCCATCATCCTCACCCTTCCCTGTATATCCCTCAACCCTCCATCAGAATTGGCAGAGTCGATTCTATGCTCCATTCTCTTTAACAGGACTTAGCAGATAGATCACGGAACATAGAACATTGAACAGTACATGTTATGCTGACCTTTTATCTGACTCTAAGATCAAACTAACTCACATACCCACAGCAAGGAAGACAGAGACATAGTGAGAGAGACAGCTAAATCAACCTAAACAGTTAGAATGTGAGAGAGACTGAGAATCTCAGAGTCAGAGAAAGAGTAATAGAGAGTGAGAGAGAAAAAAAGGGAGAATGAAAGACAGTGGGAGAATAAGAGACAGAGACAGAGTAAAAGACAAACAGATTGTAAACAAGCAAGAGAAAATAAATAAGAGGATGTCAAGAAAATAAAAGTTAGACAGAGAGAGAAAAGTGATCAAAGGAAAAGTGAATGAGATTTAGTACTAACTGAGTGCGAACTAAGGAGAATGAGGATGATGTCACCCGGTGAGTGTATTTTGTCAGGAATACAACCCGATTGCAGTGAACCTACACCAGAGTGAGCATCACAACCTGTTTCAGACTGAAGTCGAGAAGCTACAGGTTTCTCACCGCACACTGAGCCAGTGCTGCACTGATCTGGCTGACATCCTCCAGAGTTGTGACCGTCAGAGAGATCAGTGCTCGGGTTATATTACTACGGATGGTGATTCGGTCCTTCAGGTCTTGCTCACGGTGCCTGGAGCACTGAAAACAAAATGAAAACCAGAAATCTGAAATCCCGTTCAACCAGAACACTTTATCACACAGCAAAGCATGCTCTCTACTTGCTCCTTGTTGAGCTGGACTTTAAATGTTTTTACCAAGTTGGTTATAGAGGCGAGGCAGTGGAGTAATTGTAACTGCAATGAGCTACTAATTCAAGAACCCCAGAGCAAAGTTCTTTTAGAGGGTACAAGGAAGGCTCAAAGAGCCATAGAGATTAAGTGATTCAATTGTTAGAGAAATAGACAGATATTTCCATAGTCATAGAATCCCTAGAGTGTGGAAACAGGCCCTTTGGCCCAACAAGTCAACACCGACCCTCCAAAGAGGAGAAACCCACCCAGACCCATTCCCTTAACACTATGGGCAATTTAGCATGGCCAATTCACCTAACCTGCACACATTGGGAGGAAACCAGAGCACCAGAAGAAACCCACGCAGACACGGGGAGAATGCGCAAACTCCACACAGACATTCGACCGAGGCAGGAATTGAACCCAGGTCCTGGTGCTGTGAGGCAGCAGTGCTAACCACTGAGCCACTGTGCTGCCATGAATAGTCATAGTTGAGAATCCAGGATGGTGTGTTGTCTCCTCAATGTCAGGGTTGAGGATGTGACTGAATGGATGCAGGTCCCCTGAAAGGAGATGGGTAAACAGCAACATCCGTCAACACATCGATACCAATGACACAGGAAGAAAGACAGGTGTGGTCCTGCAGCCAGGATTTAGGGTTCTACATATGATATTAGTAAACAGTATCTCAAACATTTCAAATTCTGAATTAGCGCCAGTTCCAAATGTGAACGAGAATAGAGTAGGACAGCGCAGTTGAAAGCTTTGGCTGAAAAGATGGTGCAGGAGGAAGGCTAAGATCAATCCCCTGGCGAGATAATTAGCTAGGGCTTTTGTGAAGCATTTAAACTAACCTGTTCCAGGTGTGGGAACCAGGAGCTCATATAGCAAGGGAATATAAAAGTGCAAAGAAGAAGAAGGCATTTGGTGTGTGTTCTTTTATTGGTCAAAGTATTGAGTACAGGAGTTGGGAGGTCATATTGCAGCTGTACAGGACATTGGTTAGGCCACTGTTGGAATATTGTGTGCAATTCTGGTCTCCTTCCTATCGGAAAGATGTTGTGAAACTAGAAAGGGTTCAGAAAAGATTTACAAGGATGTTGCCAGGGTTGGAGGATTTGAGCTATAGGGAGAGGCTGAACAGGCTGGGGCTGTTTTCCTGGAGCGTCGGAGGTTAGGGGTGACCTTATAGAGGTTTACAAAATTATGAGGGGCATGGATAGAATAAATAGACAAAGTCTTTTCCTTGGGGTGGGGGAGTCCAGAACTAGAGAGCATAGTTTTAGGGTGAGAAGGGGAAAGATATAAAAAAGATCTAAGCGGCAGCCTTTTCACACAGAGAATGGTACGTGTATGGAACGAACTGCCAGTGGAAGTGGTGGAGGCTGGTACAATTGCAACATTTAAAAGACATTTAGATGGGTATATGGATAGAAAGGGTTTGGAGGGACATGGACCGGGTGCTAGCAGGTGGGACTAGATTGGGTTGGGATATCTGGTTGGCATGGACAGGTTGGACTGAAGGGTCTGTTTCCATGCTGTGCATCTCTATGACTCTATGACTCCATACCAGTGTCTCAAACAGTAAGGTATTGGACTTGTGATAATTCCTACAAGGCTTCTGGGGAATCACTAATTAATCTTCTCACAGAGTTCAGAGTATGAGTTCCCTTGGTAACCAGCCGTGGCCCACTCATCTGGAACTCATGCTCCCAGCTTTTTATAAAGCAGATCACCTCTTCCGTGGTTATGTTCGAGCCCAGGTGTCCTTGGAGAAGAAGCACATATGCCTATCAACACTCTTGATGCCATTAGGTATTTTCCCCTCCACCTTCATTTTGATTTAGTCTTTTCTCTCTCTCTCTCCCTACCTCCCCCCTCACATTTGATGATTTGCATTAGCTGTAATGAGCTTTGCATATAAACACTCAATTGGTTACATGGGTGATGTACTGGTGGCAGTTCAAATGAGTCGGAGTGATTTAATAATGGGGTAAATACTGTTCAGTTGTGTGTAACAGCACTTCTGGACATAAACAACTAAGCAGAGTCAGGGATGAATCTGCATAATTGTCTGTCTCGGGATACGTACATCATGAGTTGTGACTCTATTTCGGTATTCAACAAATAAAACAATATTCCTTTCCAGTCAAGCTTCCTGAGTTATTGCAAGTTGGATTCAACATTAATGGGAAAGGGATTAAGTCGAATCTAGTGTCATAATAAAGATAGTGAAAACATAGAATGTGTTTGATTAGATCTTCTGAGTTACTGAACTCAAATGGAAATACAATCTTGTTGTACTAACAGAGACTGGCTTCAATGAAGGGCAATCCTGGGTGTTTTGCTGATTATATCCAGTTTTGAAGCATTATAAACTATGAGGAGGCCAGTGGATGTAGATAAATGGCAGAATGTACAGATTAGGGGACAATCAATTTGGAGAAATGTGTTTTATTCCAGTAGGAAGAACTTAGAGGGTCAATTCTAACCGGTGTGCAGAAGCAGAGGCATCTGGGCATATATGTGGTGGCAGGGCAGGTGGAAAGAACAGTTAATAAAGCATACAGTATGCTCAGTTTTGTTAATAAGGATTTAGAGTTTCTGTGTCTGGGCACCGCAGTTTAGGAAAGTGTGAGGATTTATAGATGGTGTAGAAAAGATTCACGAGAATGATTCCAGGGTTGAGGAACTTCAGGTACATGGATAAATTGAAGAAATTGGACATTTTTACCTTGGAGAAGAATAGGCTGAGATGCATGATTGCAGGATTCAAAACATTTGGGAGTAGCAGGAAAAGTTGCCCTTGATAACTGTGTGCATCCCTGGGAGACAAGTGATTGGGAAAAAAAAACACTCATGTTTTGGAAAGACTGAATCTCTGAGAAGCTGCTCCCCCAATCATAGAGTTCATTTCTTGAGGAGCAGCAAGAGAGTTAGAGAAGGAACCTGTGATTGGCTGAGCAGCAATGGAGGGAGAATGTGGACCTATGACTAGAGGAATGAGGTTACAATGCCAATAGAGATTTCTAAGATTTTGAAGCAGCACTGGAGGAAGACTGATCTATTTCCAATTCAAGCACATTTTTTTACATGAGAAATGGCTCAAGGAACTTAACTCTGGCTTGAACAATGATCCCTATGGAATTTTATGATTTACTTAAAGTCATTTCACTTAAAGTAGTGCTTTACAGAAACAGAATCGGACCTTTAATTGAGAATTACTTGTAATGTATAATATATTAGAATTCTGTGTCTATCATTGCACAAATTAAGCTTACTTTAAAATTTCAATAATGATAAAAAAAATTAGAGCTCTTGAGAACTGAGCTCTTATAAAAATAAAGCAAGTAAAATGTCCCTCACTACTTTAAGTCCTCACCTGATTGAGAGCACTGATGAGAGTGACAGAGTATGCAATCACCTCACTGGGGTCACCCTGTTGAACCAGGCCCCACAGCTCTGATTGGCTCTTGTGTCTCAACCAATCAATGACACTGTATGATCCTGGGAAGAAATCTGGCATCCACACTGTCAGAGTTCTGTCAGATGGGCAAGAGTGAGATGGTTATGTAGAAACATAGGACACATAGGAATTAAGAGCAGGGGTATCCAATTCAGCTCTTTCTGCCCACTCCATCATTTAACATGATCATAGCTGGTCTTCTCAACTCCACTTTCCTATTTGCTCCCCCATAGCTATTTATCCCACTTTTTACCAGAAACGTATGTATTTCTTTCTTGAATCTATTGATTGATTCTGTCTCCACTGCACTCTGCAGCAGCAAGTTCCACAGGTTCAGAACCCTCTGAGAGAAGTAGTTTCTTCTCATCTCAGTTTAAATCTCTTACTCTATATCGACGACCTCTTGTTTGAGACAGTCCCACAAAGAGGGAACCATCTGTTCAGTGTCCACTTTATCAATCCCCTTTAGTAATTTTTATATCCCTTGATCAGATTCCCCCTCATTCCTCTGAGCTCAAGCAAGTGCAAGCCCAAGGCCTTCAACTGCTTCTTGTCTGACAGCCTCTTCATCCCTGAACTGCTTCCAATGCCATCCCATTCTTTATCAAGTAAGGAGGCTAAAGTTGGACACAATATTCCAGGTATGGTCTCACCAATGACTTTTATAATTATAACAATACCTCATTATTTTATAGTTCAATCCTTTTGAAATAAATGCCAGAATTCCATTTGCCTTTCTTATTATACCCACTTACCTGCGATTCACACACCAAAATGCTTAGATCCATGTGCATTGACACATTTTAAATTGACTTTCATTTAAATCATAATTTGCCCATTTTTTTGGCCAAAATATACAACCATGCACTTATCTACATTAAACTCCATCAGCCAGAATCTAGTCCATTCTCCTAGCTGATCAATATAAACATTTTATCTCCTCATCTCTGCCTGCTTTCCCATTTATTTTAGTATCATCTGTGGATTTTGCTATATTACACTCTGTCCCTGCTTGCAAAGAATTTATATAGATTGTAAACAGTTGAGGTCCAAGAATTGATCCTTGCAACACCCCACTAGTTGCAGTTAACCATCCCAAGAAGAACCTATTTATCCTGACCTTCTACTTTCTGTCAGCTAATCCTCTATCCAAACCAATACTCTACCCTTATCCCCCTCGGATCTAATCCTTCAGGTCTGTGTATTATGCGGTACCTTGTCAAATACCTTCTGGAAGTCTAGATATGCCACATCCACTGGATCCTCATCACCGACGTTGCTCGTTACATTCTCAAAGAGCTCCAGCAAGATTGTCAAGCACAACTTGTCCTTCATAAAACTTGATGAGTTGAGCTTTTATTTTTCAAGTGTTCAGTTATCTCCTCCTTTATGACTGACTCCAGTAATCCTCCCACTACATAGGTCAAACTAACCGGTCTAAAGTTTCTCACTTTGTTCCGACCTCCTCTATTGAATAAGGGTGTCATTTTAGCATATTTCCAATCCACTGGTACCTATGGTTGGTCAGAAAATATCAGCAACTGTCACGTCTGATATTGTGATTCTGTGTCATTGAGATTCAAATGTAATTATTGCTTTGTGTTGGCTCATTGATGTCCCTTCAGCAAATCAACACACTAGCCTCCAAACCCACACCATCTAGCTCACTCCTTATGCCTTCCAACATTGATCAATAATCCAAACAAGAATGACTGCAGGTGATTTACTGACGCCAAATGAGAGCCAAAAACTTAAAATCTGGATTAAGGAGGATTTTGAAAAAAGGTCAGCACATTTATTCATCAAAAATGCATGCCGGGAGGCGGGGATGGAATTGAAGTTGGGATTTACGCTCAGGTCTGATGACCCTCAGGGCCACATAGCTTGCTGAAAGTTTAATTGTCTCGCTTTTTGGGTCAGGTACTGGAGGGTAGATGTTGATGGTAAAAGTGTCACACGGTGAGGAGCCAGTCAATTCAGGGGAAAGAAAGCTGAAAGAAAGCTATTGTTGATCTGGTTAAAACGCATTTGATGTTGGGCCATCCTGTAAATTAAAAAACTTGGATATTCAGCCAATTTGGAGAGAAAAAAAACTAACAGGTGAGCACAGATACAATCCTGTTTATCTGCTTTTAAAAGTTCAGTTCACAGGTGGCAACACCAGTGGGAGCATGTCCAAACTGAACATAGATACATAGAAAATAGGTGCAGGAGTAGGCCATTTGACCCTTCGAGCCAATAACAGCATTAAATGATCATGGCTGATAATGCAATCGCAGTATCCCATTCCTGCTTTCTCTCCATACTCTTGACCCCTTTAGCCAAAAAGGTCATGCCCAGCTCCCTCTTGAATCTATCTAATGAACTGGCCCCAACAGCTTCCTGTGGGAGAGAATTCCACAGGTTCACAACTCTGAGTGAAGAAATTCTTTCTCATCTCAGTCCTGAATAGCTTACCTCTTATCTTAAGTCTGTGATCCTCTGGCTCCAGACTTCCCCAACATCAGGAACAAAATTCCTTGCATCTAGCCCATCCAGTCCATCAGGATTCCATATACGTCTGTGAGATTTCCACTGATTCTTTGAAATTCCAATGAGTACAAGACCATTCAATCCAGCTTTTCTTCAGTCCTGCCACCCCTGTTAATTTAGGGTGTAGATTTGCTCACTGAGCTGTAGGTTTGATATCCAGTCGTTTCATTACCTGGCTAGGTAACATCATCAGTGGCGACTTCCAAGTGAAGCGAAGCTGTTGTCTCCTGCTTTCTATTTATATGTTTGCTCTGGATGGGGTTCCTGGGGTTTGTGGTGATGTCATTTCCTGTTCGTTTTCTGAAGATAGATGGTATCTAGATCTATTTGTTTATGACGTTGTGGTTGGAGTGCCAGGCTTCTAGGAATTCTCTGGCTAAAACAAACAGTCCTACCAACCATCAAACCAAAAATCTGGGTCCGCTACGTAGATGACACCTTTGTCATCACAAAACGAAACAAGATAGAGACATTTAACATCATCAACAACACCCTCACAGGCATAAAGTTCACCAAGGAGGAAGAAACCGACAACAAACTCGCATTCCTGGACGTCACAGTCGAAGGAAAGGACAACGGAGAACTACAAACCTGCGTATACAGAAAACCGACAAACACTGACCAAATACTCAACTACACCAGCAACCATCCCAACACACACAAACAAAGCTATATCAGAACACAATTCCAACGAGCCACCACACACTGCAACACAGGCGAACTTCGAAAAACAGAGGAGAACCACCTATACAATGTATTCAAGAAGAACGAATACTCAAAAAATACAGTCCGCAGATTCCTCAAGAACAAACAGGCCAAACACAGCCAGAAACCCTAACCACCTTACCATACATCAAAGAAGTTTCAGAAATGACAGCCAGACTACTAAGACCCCTCGGAATCCTAGTAGCACACAAACCCACCAACACTCTCAAACGAAAACTAACAAACTTAAAAGACCCTGTACAACCCATTGACAAAACCAACGTTGTCTACAAAATTCCATGAAAGGTCTGCCACAAACACAACATAGGACAAACAGGAAGAAAGTTAGTCACCAGGATACACGAACACCAGCTAGCCACAAAAAAACATGACCCTCTCTCCCTCGTAGCGGAGGGAAAAAAAACACCATTTTGACTGGGACAACACGGTGGCACAGTGGTTAGCACTGCTGCCTCACAGCGCCTGTAGACCCGGGTTCAATTCCCGACTTAGGCGACTGACTGTGTGGAGTTTGCACGTTCTCCCCGTGTCTGCGTGGGTTTCCTCCGGGTGCTCCGGTTTCCTCCCACAGTCCAAAGATGTGCGGGTCAGGTGAATTGGCCATGCTAAATTGTCCGTAGTGTTAGGTAAGGGGTAAATGTAGGGGTATGGGTGGGTTGCGCTTCGGCGGCTCGGTGTGGACTTGTTGGGCCGAAGGGCCTGTTTCCACACTGTAAGTCTAATCTAATCTAAACACATCTATCCTGGGACAGGCTAAGCAAAGACATGCCAGAGAATTCCTAGTGGTCTGGCACTCCAACCACAATGCCATAAACAAACACATAGATCTAGATACCATTTATCAACCCCTCAGAAAACAAACTGGAAATGACATCACCACAAACCCCATCCAGAGCAAACATATAAATAGAAAGCAGGAGACAACAGCTTCACTTCACTTGGAGGTCGCCACTGATGATGTTACCTAGCCAGGTAATGAAACATCTGGATATCAAACCTACAGTTCAGTGAGCAAACCTACACTCTAAACCTCAACCTGAGCTACAAACCTTCACAAACCTTTCAAAATCCCTGTTAATATTGACCGTTACCTGTTATGTGTGGTACCTATTACCTGTTGACAGCTACGGTTCTGGCTCCAAGTAGATCCTCCACCTGAACCAAGACATGGACAGTAGAGGCTCTGCCACTGGAAGCTGCAGGCAGCAACACACGGGAGGAAGACTTGATGCCCCGGTACAGCTGAAACCTATCACAACTAGAGAAGTCATGAGGGCAGGTCATCACCATCAGTGAGTAAACCAGCTGATCCTGGCCATCATCCTCATCCCACCAACCTGCAAATGACATGAGGAATTAGTTTTAACAGACTGACTAGTCAATCTTCCAGCAGAAATGTCACTAACTGATATTAATTTGCAGAGATCCCAAGGTTGACTGGTATGGATAAGACCAGCAATAACACTCCTCATCAAACAACAATAAAGGAACAACTAGAAAAGAGTTCTGAAGAGTCATCGGACTTGAAACATTAACTCTGTTTACTCTCCACAGATGACGCCAGAGTTCCTGAGATTCTCCAACATTCTCTCTACATGGTTAAGAAATGTGAAAATCTAGAAGATAATGTCACCTTAGTCCCAGTGCATCAGAGGAGCGCTCTTTCATCTGAGAAAGACAGCTGGTGGTGGTTTACCCTGAGACTCATCAGGCCTTAGGCAAGGAGAGAGGTTGAGAAGGTGAGTAACCTCAGCTGCTGCAGGAATTGAACCTAAATTGTTGGCATTACTCTGCATAGTAGATTAGATTAGATTCCCTACAGAGTGGAAACAGGCCCTTCAGCCCAACATGTCCACACCAACCCTCCAAAGAGTAGCCCACCCAGACCCCTTTCCCTCTGATTAACACACCTAACCTATGTCAATTTAGCATGAATAATTCACCTGATCTGCACATCTTTGGACTGTGGGAGGAAACCGGAGCACCCAGTGGAAACCCACACAGAAACGGGGACAATGTGCAAACTCCACACAGACAATCACCCAAGGTTAGAATCGAACCTGGGTCCCTGACGCTGCGAGGGAGCAGTGCTAACCACTGAGCCACCATGAATTATCCAGCCAAAAACATAATCTGGAAGGGATGAAGGGGGCAACAAAGAGGTGAGTATTTTAAATTGGATACCTGTGCAGTTAAAGCTTAGCAGAGTCTCCAGAAGGTAGAGGGTTTGATCTGGGTAGATGGTGCACTCGCCTCTACTTGGTGGGTAGTTAGGAGTCAGGGTGATGCTGGAGAACCCTGTGTTTTGCTTTTCTGAGTCAGTAATGCTCAAGGTGAAGGTGTAGTTTACCCCATCTTGGAGGACATCCTGTCGAACAACCAGGTTAGGATTGGAGTCCCCTGTCGAGGTGGTTTTATTGTCCAAGATCAAAGGAGAGGCATCTGAACTTTGAACTGTCCACTTATACTACAAACAAAAAGAAGTACAAGAAATGCAAATACACAAGTCACTAATCAAACAAGACAAAGAATATCTACTCCAAACATATCCGTATCACAAGATGTGGTGAACTCCTCAGCTTAAACATATTCTAAAATATATAATAGATTAGGCACCAAAGGATTGTGGTGGCACAGTGGTAATGTTCCTATCTGTGGACCAGGATACCCAGGTTCAAATCCCAAATGTTCCAGCAAGTTATAATACCTAACCTGAGCAGGTTGACAAGGAAATAAAATGGACACCAAGAAGATTCTGGGGGAGTTGTGGTAGTGTCCATGAAGTGTATCATTAAATCTCTGAACAGATTGATAAGAAAACATCTAAAATAAAACAAAGACAGGAAGTACTGCAGATAACTCCAGCAGTTCTGATAAAGAGTCGCCAGATTTGATTTAAAAGGACTTGCATTTATCCCAGTGTTTTTCACAACCTCACTTTTGTAGATGGGCTGAAAAGGTTCCCAGATTGAGGAAAATGATAAGCTCCAGACCCCACTCCTTCACTGTGACAGTGTTACATGGACAGTCTAACTAAGAAATGGAGCAAATCAGTGATATGTCACATCCCATAGGCCAATGCACACAGACAGCCGGGGTCACAATCCTCAGGGTATCTCAAAGTGCTATCTCTGGACGAGCTGACCAAGGCCCTCGAGTCCTTCGAAAAGAATAAAATTCCCGGAAGCGACGGCTTACCGGTCGAGCTCAATTCCACTCTGTGGGACTTGATTGGCCAGGACCTGCTGGAGGTGTATGTCAGTATGCTTCAGGCAGGTACCATGAGCGAATCCATGAGGAAAGGCATCATCACCCTCATCTACAACTGGAAGGGGGAGAGGGAGGAACTCAAAAATTGGAGACCAATCACACTGTTGAATGCGGATTACAAAATCCTGTCAAAGATAATCACCAACCGGGTCAGGTCTGCTCTGGGGTCGGTGATTCACCCTGACCAAACCTGTGCTGTATCGGGCAGGAAGATCGCTGAGAGTCTCACACTCCTCAGGGATACGATCGCCTACGTGCAGGACAGAGGGTTGGACACCTGCCTGATCAGCCTGGACCAGGAGAAAGCCTTTGACAGGATATCACACATGAATATGAGAGATGTTCTCTCCAAAATGGGCTTTGGGGAGGGAATCTGCAATTGGATCAGACTGCTCTACACCAACATTGTCAGTGCAGTCTCAATCAATGGGTGGGAATCAGATAGCTTCCCAGTCAGATCTGGAGTCAGGCAGGGCTGCCCTCTTTCTCCTGCCTTGTTTGTGTGCTGCATAGAGCCATTTGCCGAGTCCATCAGGAAGGATGCGAGCCTGAGAGGGGTGACTATTCCTGGCAGCAGGGGCCTCTCGGTTAAGGCCTCCTTGTACACGGATGATGTCGCCGTTTTTTGCTCTGATCTGCTGTCCATGCGCAGACTCGTGTGCATATGTGACCAGTTCGAACGGGCCTCGGGGGCCAAGGTAAACCGAGGCAAGAGCGAGGCCATGCTCTTCGGGAACTGGATTGACCAATCCTCAAACCCGTTCACCGTCAGGACTGATCACCCGGAGGTGCTGGGTATTTGGTTCGGGGGGGCTGGGGCGTGCGCCAAGTCTTGGGAGAAGCGTATAAGTAAAGTGAGGCAGAAACTGGGCAGATGGAGGCTACGGTCGCTCTCCATCGCGGGAAAAAACCTGGTCATCAGGTGTGAGGCACTGTCATTGCTGTTGTACGTGGCACAGGTCTGGCCTATTCCCAGAACATGCGGCGCTGCAGTCACCCGGGCCATCTTCCAGTTTATATGGAGTTCAAAGATGGACCGGGTCCGAAGGGACTCGCTATACAAAGGTCTGGGCAACGGGGGAAAAAATACACCCAATGCCACCCTCACCCTGATGGCCACCTTTGTGTGTGGCTGCATCAAGCTGTGCGTGGATCCCCGGTACGCAAACACCAAGTGTCACTACGTACTGAGGTTCTACCTGTCCCCGGTGTTGCGAAGGATGGGCCTGGCCTCGCTGCCGCGGAATGCTCCGAGTAGTTGGACCGTTCCGTATCACCTGTCCTTCGTGGAGAAGTTTATGAAGAAAAACACCTTTGACCACAAGTCCATCAGGAAGTGGTCAGCATGTAGTGTCCTCGAGACCCTTCGGGAAAAGGAGAGGGCGGATCCTATCGAGCGGTTCCCTGAGCAGACTGTCAAAGCCATTTGGCAGAATGCCTCATCGCCAGAACTGTCCAACAAGCACCAAGACATGGCTTGGCTGGTGGTGAGAAGGGGTCTGCCTGTGAGATCCTTTATGCACTCCCGGACTGTCAGCCGCACCGCACGCTGCCCTCGAAGCGGCTGCGGAGGGGTAAGAGACTGTCACACACCTCCTTCTGGAATGTGCCTATGCAGAGGAAGTCTGGACAGGAATGCAGTGGTGTTTGTCGAGGTTCGTCCCGAGTAGCGCCATGACGCGGGACTCCGTGCTCTACGGCCTGTTCCCCGGGACGCACACCGAGACGAATATCAACTGTGCCTGGAGGATCATCACCTCGGTGAAGGATGCTTTCTGGGTGGTCCGAAACCTGTTGATCTTCCAGCTGAAGGAGTTGACCCCGACTGAGTGTTGCAGACTGGCACATTCCAAGGTCCAGGACTACGTGTTGGGGGACGCGCTGAATCTCGGGGCAGCTGCTGCCAAGGCGCGGTGGGGAAAGACCACCGTGTAACATCTGCCTGCCTAAAGGAGATCAGGGGGTCCATGCAGTCGTTTGGGCTCTGCTGACGCCTCAGCTAAATATATGGGCATATGAGTGAGAAATGCACAGACCTGTATATAACAATGATAATTTCTGATCTGTGTATGTAAATGTTGACGTATGTATGGCATGACCAAATGTACAGACCATCAAATTATTTTATGATTATTTTACGAATAGAGTATATTTTTGAAATAAAAAAAATCTCAAAGAACTTCATAACTAATAAAGTAATAGTAATGACTGTAAGAAATATAATGGCCAATTTGTGTCCAGTCCTACAAACATTGAGATAAAATTGGGTAATGTTAGATTATGGATAGGTATTAACCAGAACACCAAGGTAAGCTCCAAAGTGCAGTCTCATATAGTACCGTGGGATTCGTGTTTAAATATCCTGTTAAGAAGACAGTTTGGAGTCAACCTGAATTACTGTCCTTCATTGAGAGACCGCCTTTGCTCATCTACAAATTATCAAGAGCTGGAATGAGACTGAAGTGATGGAGGCAGAAACAGACACCAAATAATGAGAGAGACTGCACATTACTGGGAGGCACTTACGGTGGACTTGTTGCTGCAATTCTGACATCTTCCGGCCAATGTGACATGCGTGCTCCTGCTCACTCTATAGCTCCAGAGGACTTGGCAGGAGATACATTCCAACATTATGCAAGGAATGTTTGCCGCTTGCACCAGAACCTGTGGTTCAGAACAGTAATTAATCTTAAACAGTTCACGCATACAGGTGAGAGTCAGGGATCACTAATATCACCATTTTCAGTTCAATGAATAAATCATTCAATTACAACAAATATCTGACAATACCAGGCTGGGCCTTGAGAGAAGAGGATACACTCTCTTTGCCCCACAGACTTCCCATCCTTTCTGTCCCTTCTTTGGTTTGCATCATGTTCACCTTCAGCACCAAGTCTGAAGAACTGGTGGATTTATTATTTTAAAATGTTTAAATAGGAGGAATATCTCTTTGGAAGGAAACAGGGAAACTGTTGGCTCTGGTGACAGAATCATGAACAAGAAGACACACTTAAATTTGAGCGAAACCAATTAGGAACAAAACCAGAGAAACTCTTTCCTCAGACAGAAGGTCATGTAACACAACAGATTTAGAGAGCTATGACAAAGGGCCGATTGTTTTTAACTGCTGAAAAACCTGGTTGGAAACTATGGAGTCTTATGCTGGTGCTTGCCCATCAAATCCTTTCTCATCTTGTTAAAAAAACCAGTGAGTTAGAAAAGAGAAAACCCTCCAAATTTTGCAGGAAAGGCAAATTTATGGAACCACAACAAATTTTCACATCTTAGTATCTTGACTAATTAGTAAACCCTAAAGGGCTGAACTGTGTTCACTTTCCAAGGATTTGGAACCAGATTGATATCCATTCACATCAAACCTTGTTTGGAAAATGTCCTGTCAGTCTACAGCTATTAGCAAATTGATTTTGTCAACAAGAAATCTGGTAGACTGTGAGAATTCATAAAATTCCAGCTTTTGCTTTCCAGACCATTGATCACAAGGGTGGTTTTCTCTCTTGTTGTATTTAAAACATCATCTCTGCAGATTGTTTTGTGCATGTTGTTTATTTTTGGGGGAGTGATTTCAAAGTTATAATCCTTATTATTACTCTATTGGTTTCACTGGCAGTGCCAACATTTGTTGTCCTTGAATTGACTGGCTGTTTAGACATTTCAGATGGCAGTTAAAAGTCAACCACTTGCTGTGGGTATGGAGTCATATGTAGACCAGACCAGGTGAGGATGGGAGCTTTCCTTCCCTAAAGGACCATAGCTGGGATTTTACAAAAATTGACTGTTCAATCATCTCAGTAAAACTTGTGCTGTGTCTAAAGACCACAAAGAACAAGAAAAGATACAGACATTCTGTGGTTTAGACACTTAGACCAGGAGATCTGGAGCTGGAGTGCTGCAAGTATGGGGCAGATCTCTGAATGACGAGTTTAATGGCTCAGACTGCATTGGGAGAAAAGTGGATTCATCACTTTATCGACATCGAGCAGGAGAAAAGAAAAATGGTTGTGCCATTTAAAAGTGTGTAAAATATTATAGCCAGGAACAGAGCAAGCAGGCAAATAGTGGTGGCACAGTAGCTCAGTGGTTAGCACTGTTGCCTCACAACGCCAGGGATACATGTTCAATTCCAGCCTCGGGCTACTGTCTGGATGGAGTTTGCACATTCTCCATGGGTCTGTGTGGTGCCCCCGGGTGCTCTGGTTTCCTCCCACAATCCAAAGATGTGCAGGTCAGGTGAATTGGCCATGCTAAATTGCCCGTAGTGTTAGGTGCATTAGTCAGAGGGGAATGGGTCTGGGTGGGTTACTCTTCGGAGGGTCAGTGTGGACTGGTTGGGTTGAAGGGCCTGTTTCCACAGTGTAGAGAATCTAATCTAATTAAATGCATGTGTTGAATGGTAAGGGTAGATGAGGACACAAAGAACAGTGAAGAAGAGCCTGAAGGAGGAAAAGGCCTATAACGTTCCCAAATTGAAACCCCGACTGCAAAGTTAACTGCCCAGGAGTATTATGGCAGTTGGACACAGCACTTGCTTATTGAAATGCGAGGCAGAGAACAGCGATCACAGACAAAGAATTGGAGGAAGTATGTACAGACAAGTCAGGTTTCACTTCATTGACCTTTCCTCATATAGACATAGGGGATCTCACAATTACAAGCCAGAACCCAAGTCAGTTCAAAAACAAGTGTCATAGCCCAAGTCCTAAAGCTTAGAAAATTGAACCAAGTCAATGCAATCACAGCAAATTATTCCAGGTTTAAATGGTTCAAAGAGAGTTGATTAATTGACTAGTGAAAGGTTAATGCTGTATCCCAAATTTATTACCTAAGTCCTCACAATGTGGACTGTATTGACCAGGAGGGCAATTCTGCTTCAGGAAGTAAACCTGATACATTGAAAGAATACTGGCAAGTCCTCATGAGTATCCAAATGAATCTGTGTGGACATTGGCTATTGTTTGTTTTATTTTCTTTTGTGAGTTAACAAAGTGAAAAATAAAGTGTGAAAGAATTTTTAATTTCATATTTAGCAGGGAGGACCCACGCTACTCATGAATTTATTCATGAGTAGAGGGAACCCTGCTTTGCAACAAGATGAAGCAAATGGACAGATGACCTCTTTTCATTTCTGTCAATGTGCACAAAAAAGGAGACTTGAAAATGCCAATAACCTTTCAGAAGATATAATTGAGAAGACATGAAAGTGCAACTAATCCTCTCATGTGAACTCCTGGCTTCCATTGTCCAAACAGAATCTAGTTCACAACACACTTGGAGTTCTCTTGGATTTGGAATGGAGTTCTCCAGAATATAGGTGTGAAGAAACCCTTTCTGTCACCAATGCTTGAGCTACCCTCAGTGTGGGATTCTGTACAAAGGTCGATGTTTGAGGGTGAACTGACAGGATGAGATGAATGTGGAAATGCATCAAGCTTTGTTCTCACAGCATGTGAAGTTACCAAAACCTTCACAGGTCTGCAGCACACTGTGGGATATAGGTAAATTAATGTTTCTTCTGCAATTATAATTTCTGATTCAAGGTGAATGAACTCACATCAGTGTGTAATTGTTTCAGCCAAGAGCTGAGTCAACAAGAATGGAAACTATGTGGAGGAAATGCATAATTGTTTTTTTGTATTAGCTAAAAATGTATGCAAGAAAGAAATGGGACTGCAAAACAATGGTAGATAATACAGGCTTAGTGATAAGATGCTGTGAAGACAGGCAGTTAAACTAAATACGCCTGTATAAACAATAGGTATAAACATCTGTTTCCCACTTTTACAGAAACACAGGAACAAACCCCAATTAAAAGGGTTTAATGATAAGATGCTGAGAGGGGCGGGACAGATGGAGGGAGTAAATAATGGTAAGGCAAGGATGTGCCCACAGCAGGATGAGGTCAAATGGCCTTGAGAACAGGAATAAGCTTTTTGTCACAGACAAGGCCGGATAAGACAAGAGATAAACAGGAGTAATGGGTACCGGTCTTAGGGAAGTGGAGGATGTAAACAGGGGGAAACAATGAAATAAGAAAAAAGTATGTAGGAACCAAATTATATAAATATCGAGTATTTGTTGAATTCAGTGTGTTTTGTCCCTGCCTTGTGGACATCACACCCACTTGCAAGTGTGAAATAAAGGGCACTACTGATTCAGATCTTGTCTCGGACTGAAATTATTGCAGTGAGTGAGCTTTGTTTCTCACAACACTTACACAGTTTCCAAGGTTCCTTTCCTCAAACTCTCCTTAGCTGCACATTGCTCAGATATCAGAAAGGACTTACCAATTGAGTGGTGTGGACAGCCTCTTTCCCCGGTTTGGTGACAGTCAGTGTGAATAAGTAGGTAGCACCTGGCAGTAGGGTGTTTCTGGGAATAGTGACTACAGGCCCAACTGAAATGCCAGGCTGGATACATGGAGTAGTGAATTGATCCTGGAAACAAGGAGGATATAGGTCAATCTGCAGAAAGTGAGGACTGCAGATGCTGGAAATCAAAGTCAAAAAGTGTTGTGCTGGAAAAGCAGAGCCGGTCAGGCCGCATCCAAGGAGCAGGAGCATTGATGTTTTGAGCATAAGCTCAACATTCCTGATGAAGGGCTTATGCTCAAAATGTCGACTCTCCTGCTCCTCAGATGCTGCCTGACCGGCTCTGCTTTTCCAGTGCCACACTTTTCTATACTATTAACACAGAGTTAGAAATCTGCAGTGTTCTGTGATTATCTCTCTTGCGCAACCAATGTGCTCACACCATTAGATTCCTTAGAGTGTGGAAACAAGCCTTTCATAGAACATAGGACATAGAAAAATACAGCGCAGTACAGGCCCTTTGGCCCTCCATGTTGCACCGATCCAAGCCCACCTAACCTACACTAGCCCACTATCCTCCATATGCCTATCCAATGCCCGTTTAAATGCCCATAAAGAGGGAGAGTCCACCACTGCTACTGGCAGGGCATTCCATGAAATCACGACTCGCTGAGTAAAGAATCTACCCTTAACATCTGTCCTGTACCTACCACCCCTTAATTTAAAGCTATGCCCCCTCATAATAGCTGACTCCATACGTGGAAAAGGGTTCTCATTGTCAACCCTATCTAAACCCCTAATCATCTTGTACACCTCTATCACGTCACCCCTAAACCTTCTTTTCTCCAATGAAAACAGCCCCAAGTGCCTCAGCCTTTCCTCATACGATCTTCCTACCATACCAGGCAACATCCTGGTAAACCTCCTCTGCACCCGTTCCAGTGCCTCCACATCCTTCCTATAGTATGGTGACCAAAACTGCACACAATACTCCTGATGCAGCCACACCAGAGTCTTATACAACTGCAACATGACCTCAGGACTTCGGAACTCAATTCCTCTACCAATAAAAGCCAGTACGCCATATGCCTTCTTCACAGCACTATTTACCTGGGTGGCAACTTTCAGAGATCTGTGTACATAGACACCAAGTTCCCTCTGTTCATCCACACTACCAAGTATCCGACCATTAGCCCAGTACTCCATCTTCTTGTTACTCTTACCAAAGTGAATCACTTCACACTTACCTACATTGAACTCCATTTGCCACCTTTCTGCCCAGCTCTGCAGCTTATCTATATCCCGCTGTAACCTGCCACATCCTTCCTCACTGTCAACAACTCCACCGACTTTCGTATCATCCACAAACTTGTTCACCCAACCTTCTAGCCCCTCCTCCAGGTCACTTATAAAACTGACAAACAGCAATGAGACCAACCATTCCATACAGAGCCTCCGAAGAGGAACCCACCCAGACCCATTTCCCTTTGACTAATGTGCCTAACACGATGGGCAATTTAGCATGGCCAATTCACCTAACCTGCACATCTTTAGACTGTGGGAAGAAACCAGAGCACCCGGAGGAAACCCATGCAGACACAGGGAGAATGTGCAAACTCCATGTACCGAGAACTAACAAAAAACGTGATTATTTTCATTTCCTGAGGTGGGTAGCAAAGGATAGACACAAGACTCCTCTGTTCTTGTAATCTGAAAGGAGAGCTCCCTCTTTACTGCTCCCATCAAACACTCCCAGGGCAGGGACAGCACAGGATTAGATACAGGGTAAAGCAACCTCTATCTTTTAAACTAGAAGTAAATGGAAAGTAAAGCTTCCATGACATTACCCACACTAAACATTCCCAGGACAGGCACAGCATCAGGTTAGAAATAGAAATACTCTTTTAAATCTGTAAGTAAAGGTCTCTCTGCATTATCCTCACCAAAGATTTCCAGGACAAAAACTGCAAAAGGTTTCAGACTAAACCTCTTGTAAAATGAAAGTAAAGCATCTCATCCTTGCCAACCAGATATCCTAAATTAATCTAGTCCCAATTGCCAGAATTTGGCCCATATCTCTCTAAACCCTTCATATTCATATACCCAGGAGCTGACAAAGTCAGAAATTCCACCCCCTCACCAAGGCTGGATTTGATTCAGGTCCATGAACAGGTGGCATTGACTGATCTGTAACCCAGGAGAAAGTGAGGTCTACAGATGCTAGCTATCAGAATCGAGAGTGTGTTGCTGGAAAAGCACAGCAGGTCAGATAGCATCTGAGGAGTAGGAGAATCGACGTTTCGGGCTGGAGTCCTTCATGAGGAATTAGGCTGGGAGCCTCGGGGGTGGAGAGATAAAAGTCTGATCTGTAACCTACTCAGATGTAGACAGAGCAGCAACACTGAGGCAGCAAGTGCAGCTTTTTTAAACAGTACACGACAGCATTCAGCAACCTGATGGTGGCCATGTGGAGTGACTATGGAATCCATTTGGGAGAGAGAGCATCTGGGGGGCAACCATGGAGTGAAAGTGGGAGAAGAGTCTCTCGGACGATCACAAATAATGACAAAAGCTGTGTCTACACAAGAACTCTTGTACTGCTACAATTCGGCAAAAAGCTGCTGGGCAATCTCACCTGTGTTCAATGTATATTCTACTCTATATGAGAATCCTTGATGCTTTTTGTGGCTTGCAACAACATGTCACCAACTGGAGAAACTAAAGGTGCTCAAGTAGCAGCTGCAGTCATTATAGAGCATCCAAGGCAGAGGGAATGTGTTTAACTGTCAGACAAACAAGGAAAGGCAGTGTGGGGTCCTGTTAGGACTGTTTGCTACTCCATATCCAGCTCTGAATTCTGTGAGTGATGGTTCCTTTGGGGCATGTAAAGAGTGCCAAGCTGAACACACCTTGGGTGACACAGCTGTACAAGGGCTGTGGAAGGAAGCCAGCCTGGTACAAGGACAGTGGAGGGAACAGACAGATGATTCTCTGCCATAGATGAGACTCCAGGATGGCAAGTTGCCAACTTAAGACCATAAGACATAGGAGTGGAAGTAAGGCCATTCGGCCCATCGAGTCCACTCCGCCATTCAATCATGGCTGATGGGCATTTTTGAATCAACTTGGTGTCAGGCTGAAACATACCAATGAGCAGCAATGGGGCATTCTGGGAGGTGGTGAGCAGCCAGAAGTTATACTCCATTTTGATTCTGTCAGAGAATTGTCCAATTACAAATTGAGGCCACAAACAGATCTTGTGAAATTGATGAACACTGATTTATTTCTCATGATATCATGGAGAGGAGAAATTGACAGGACTGATACAAAACTGACACTAGGCATAGTTAGGTCAAGGATTCTCCTCCCCAAGCTGCAGATACATACAGCTTTTATCATGTTACAATAACATAGTGTTAATTACAAGACAATACGAATTAAATTACATTCAATGGAAAACAATCGGTTATCTGGGAGTAGCAATCAGGTAATCATTGTAACAGGAGGTTCCATTCCTCTGCCAGAGCAGGTGCTAATGTCCAATGTCCTGGTTTCAATGTGTCTGCAGGGTAGTGTGCATTCTTGTCAGACATCTGGGTGCCACTCAGTCTAGGTAGGCATTGTGGGGCTTCAGTACCCGAGGGCACTGGGGATGCCCACGGGGCTGCAGGAACAGGGAGGCTATTGCGAGGGAAGAAGTCTGTTATCAGATCATCGAAGGAGTGTATTCCTTCAGTCTGGAAGCTGTTTAGGTAATGTCTTGTTTGCTGTTTAGTTCCTGAGCTGGTTGTGGTCAAGTTGAGATATTGTGGGAATGCTCTGTTTTGCTAAGGACAGACATGACTTCTGTGAACAACAAGTGGGCAGGCAGAGCGGTTTATTTTTCCCACAGGTTCTAATGACAGGCAGGAAGAGGGATGATGTCCAACAAACAAGGTTTGGAGAGTAAGGAGTGAGGTTTAGAAACAGGCTCTAAAGCCGAGTAATGTCCAGTTTTTGCTTGATATCTTGTGCTCATGAGTGCAGAAATATGAAGGTAAAGCTGATGAACATGTGGTTGGAGAGATAATGCAGGAAGGAGGGCTTCACTTTCCTGTAACAAAGGGCTTACTTCTGAGGGCAGTAGCAACTGCATTAATCTTTGATGATTTAATACTGTTTCCCAAAGCCTCGCCATCATCCTCAAGGCACAAGCCAGGAAGGTGATGGAATATACCCAGTTGCCTGGAAGAGTGCAGCTCCAACAAACTCAAAAATCTGAACACCATCCAGCATGAAGCAGCCAGTCCCACAAGCATCTACTTCCTCCACCACTGATGCTCAGTAGCAGCAATAATCCTACAAGAACTAGAGAATTTCACCAAAGGTCTTCAGCCAACACTGTTCAAACCCACGACCACTTTCATCTCATCAGAAAAAAAAGCAGATACTTGGGAATACCACAACCTGCAAGATCCCCTCAAACTACTCACATTCCTGACTTGAAACGTATTCAACAACAAAAACAGAAATTGTTGGAAATCCTCAGCAGGTCTGGCAGCAAACGTTTCGTCTCATGTCTAGGTGACATCCTCAGTGGTAGGAAACTGGAAGCTCAGGATCTTTTTTGCAGACAGAACGTGGGTGTTCTGCGAAGTGGTCACCTTAATGAATTTCGGGCGTAACATGACATTGGACTCTTCTTCTGTCGCCTTTGCCTTCGTGCCCATTTCTTTGGACAAAAGTCCTCTCCCCGTTCCACAGACCCCTTCACTTAACCTTAACACACTCCCTCCACCTGGGCTCCACCCTCTGGCATTTTACCTGCACTTGATCTGCTCATTGAGATCTGTCGATGTGACATAGGTTGCCTCAATTTCCCTGCCCCTACCCCTATCCCCACCCCCACCCCGACCCTACCCATCCCAATCTGTCCTCCTGGGAACTGACTGCATTCCGTGCTGTCAGATCCAACTCTGACTTTGTAATTAAGATAAGGTGCTGGTATGGTCTGGTGACCTTTACATTGCAGAGGCTGAGCACCAACTCTCAGATACCTCCTCCTATCTCCCCCTGGACCATGACCCCATGATGGAACATCAGGCCAGTGTGTAAACTGCAGTCACTGCCTCACTTCATCTAAATGGCTCTGACCTCCATAGTCATGAAATGCTTCAAGGGGCTGGTCATGGCCCAAATCAACCCTAATTCCCAGGCTATCTCATCCCCTATTGACTGAACAGGTCCAGAGCAGACACCATTTCCTTAACCCCACACTCATTCGTGGAACACCATGACAACAAGGACACCTATCTCAGATTCCTACTCTTCGATGACAGCTTCGACATCAACAGGTCGTTAGATGGGTTGGTGTTTGTCGAATGTGTGCAGGAGGGTTTCCTGACACAATATGTACACAGGCCAACAAGAGGTGAGGCTATACTGGATTTGGTTCTAGGTAATGAACCAGGCCAGGTGTTAGACTTGGAGGTAGGTGAGCACTTCGGGGACAGTGACCACAACTCGGTGACTTTTACTTTAGTGATGGAGAGGGATAAGTGTGCACTGCAGGGCAAGAGTTATAGCTGGGGGCAGGGAAATTATGATGCGGTGAGGCATGACTTAGGATGTGTGGATTGGAAAAACAGGCTTCAAGAGAAGAATACTAATGATATGTGGAGATTGTTCAAGGAACAGCTACTGAGTGTCCTTGATAAGTATGTACCAGTCAGGCATGGAGTTAAGGGTCTTGTGAGGGAGCCGTGGTTTAATAAGGAATTGGAATCCCTTGTGAAAGGGAAGAGGGCGGCCTATGTAAAGATGAGGCGTGAAGGTTCAGTTGGGGCGATTGAGAGTTATAAGGTAGCCAGGAAGGATCTGAAGAGAGAGCTAAGAGCAGCGAGAAGGGGACATGAAAAGTCCTTAGCTGGTAGGATTAGGGAAAATCCAAAGGCTTTCTATAGGTATGTCAGGAATAAAAGGATGACTAGGGTAGGTATCGGTCCAGTCAAGGATAGTAGTGGGAAGTTGTGCGTGGAGGCGGAGGAGATTGGAGAGACACTAAATCAATACTTTTCGTCAGTATTCACTCAGGAACAGGACACTGTTGCTGGTGTGAATATTGAGTCACAAGTGATTAGAATGGATGACATTGAAGTATGTAGGGAAGAGGTTTTGGGAATACTGGAAAGGATGAAAATAGATAAGTCTCCTGGGCCTGATGGCATTTATCCTAGGATCCTCTGGGAAGCTAGGGAGGAGATAGCAGAGCCATTGGCCTGGATTTTTATGTTGTCATTGTCAACGGGAATAGTACCAGAAGACTGGAGGATGGCGAATGTGGTCCCCTTGTTCAAGAAGGGGAGTAGGGATAGCCCGAGTAACTATAGGCCAGTGAGTCTGACCTCTGTGGTGGGCAAAGTCTTAGAGAGAATTGTAAGGGATAAGATTTATGAACATCTGGATAGGAATAACGTGATCAAGGATAGTCAGCATGGTTTTGTGAAGGGCAGGTCGTGCCTCACAAACCTTATTGAGTTCTTTGAGCAGGTGACTAAGGAGGTGGACGAAGGTAAAGCAGTAGATGTTGTGTATATGGATTTTAGTAAGGCGTTCGATAAGATACCCCATGGTAGGCTAATGCAAAAACTACGGCGGTATGGCATTGAGGGTGCATTAGAGGTTTGGATTAGAAATTGGCTGGCTGGAAGGAGACAGAGGGTAGTAGTTGATGGTATAGGTTCATCTTGGAGTGCAGTTACTAGCGGTGTACCTCAAGGATCTGTTTTGGGACCATTGCTTTTTGTTATCTTTATAAATGATCTAGAGGAGGGGCTTGAAAGCTGGGTGAGTAAGTTTGCGGATGACACAAAAGTCGGTGGAGTTGTGGATAGTGAGGAAGGATGTGGCAGGTTACAGCGGGATATAGACAAGTTGCAAAGCTGGGCAGAAAGGTGGCAAATGGAATTCAATGTAGCTAAGTGTGAAGTCATTCACTTTGGTAGGAGTAACAAGAAGATGGATTACTGGGCTAATGGTAGGCTACTTGGTAGTGTGGATGAGCAGAGGGATCTTGGTGTCCATGTACACAGATCTCTGAAAGTTGCCACCTAGGTAAATAGTGCTGTGAGGAAGGCATATGGTGTACTGGGCTTTATTGGCAGAGGAATTGAGTTCCGGAGTCCTGAGGTCATGTTGCAGTTGTATAAGACTCTGGTGCGGCCTCATCTGGAGTATTGTGTGCAGTTTTGGTCGCCATACTATAGGAAGGATGTGGAGGCATTGGAACGAGTGCAGAGGAGGTTTACCAGGATGTTGCCTGGTATGGTAGGAAAATCATATGAGGAAAGACTGAGGCACTTGGGGCTGTTCTCATTGGAGAAAAGAAGGTTTAGGGGAGATTTGATAGAGGTGTACAAGATGATTAGGGGTTTAGATAGGGTAGACACTGAGAACCTTTTACCGCTAATGGAGTCAGCTGTTACAAGGGGACATAGCTTTAAATTAAGGGGTGGAAGGTATAGGACAGATGTTAGGGGTAGATTCTTTACACAGCGGGTTGTGAGTTCATGGAATGCCCTGCCAGTAGCAGTGGTGAACTCTCCCTCTTTATGGTCATTTAAGCGGGCATTGGATAGGCATTTGGAAGTTATTGGGCTAGTGTAGGTTAGGTAGGATTCGGTCGGCGCAACATTGAGGGCCGAAGGGCCTGTACTGTGCTGTATTTTTCTATGTTCTATGTTCTATGTTCTAACACCATTAACCTCTCCTGGCTAATCTCAAAATTCTGAGATGTAGGTCTTGGCTCCACCCTCCACAACTGGATCCTGAGCTTCCTGACCCATAGACTGCAATCAGTGAAGATCAACAATTGCACCTCCTCCATGATAACACTTAACACTGGAGACCCCCAAGGATGCCTTATCAGCCCCCTATTGTACTCCCTGTACACCCACAACCATGTAGCCAAATTCCAAACAAACAGTCTACAAGTTTGCTGATGACACCTCTATCATAGACTGGCTATCAAACAACAATGAATCAAAGGAGATGGAGGGCTTGGTGTTGTCATGTAACGATAACAACCTCTCTCTCAATGTAGGATAACAAAAGAACTGATCGTTGACTTCAGGAAGAAAGGAGGAAGACACACTGCCAACTATATGATGTTCCTAGGAGTGACGGTAACTGACAACCTGCCCAGACTTCCCACATAGACACAACGGTAAAGAAGGCACAATGGCGCCTCTTCTTCTTCAGGGGGCTTAGGAAATTCAGCATGTCCCTCAGGATCTTGGCTGATATTTTTACATCAACAATTGCCACAGGTGAGGTCCTGGAAGACTGGAGGGTAGCAAATGTTATGCCCTCATTCAAGAAGGGCTGCAAAGAAAATCCTGGGAATTACAGATCAGTAAGCTTAACATCTGTTGTGGGTAAGTTACTTGAGCAGATTCAGAAAGACAGGGTTTGATTTGGAGTAATCAGCATGGCTTTGTATGTGGGAGATGATGCCTCACAAATTTGTTAAAGTTGTTTGATGAAGTGACCAGTAAGGTTGACAAGGGCATTGCAGTAGATGTAGTCTATATGAATTTCAGTGAGGCCTTTGATAAGATACCACATAGCAGGCTACTCTGGAAAGTTAGATCACATGGAATCCGGGGGGAGCTGGCAAATTGGTGATGATAGGAAGTAGAGGTGAAAGTGGAAGGATGTTTGTAGGACTAGACGTCTTTGACTCGTGGTCTACTGGGCCCATTACTGTTTGTTATCTATATCAATGATTTGGATGAGAATGTACAGGTATGATTAGTAAGTTTGCAGATGACACTAAAATAGGTGGTATCGTGGGAAGGTGGGCTGACAAGTGGCAAATGGAGTTTAGTATAGATAAGTGTGAGGTCTTGCATTTTGGAAAGTCAAAGTAAGGTAGAAGTTTCATGGTGAATGATGGGGCCTTAAGGAGTGTAGTGGAACAGAGGGACCTTGGAGTTCAATACACAGTTCTCTGAAAGTGGAGTCACAGGTAGACAGGGCAGGGAAGGCGGCTTTTGGCACACTGGCCTTCATCAGTCAGGGAACAGAGTACAGAAGTTGGGAAGTTATGTTGCAGTTGTACAGTGCGCTGGTGAGCCCACACTTGGAGCATTGTGTTGAGTTTTGTCACCTTGTTACCAATGATGTTATTAAACTGGAAAGAGTGCAGAAGAAATTCACAAGGATATTGCCAGGACTCAATGGTCTAAGTTATAGGGAGAGATTACAAAAGTTAGGACCTTTTTCTTTCAAGCACAGAAGTGTATAAAATCATGTAGGGGAACACACTCAGTCTTTTTCCCAGGATTGGGGAATAGAGAACTAGAGGGCATCAATTTAATGTTAGAGGGAAAAGAATAAAACGTAACGTGAGGGTCAACTTTTTTTACACAGAGGGTGTTATGCATATGGAATGAGCTGCCAGCAGAAGTGGTTGAGGCGGGTGCATGAAGAACACTTAAAAGGCATTTAGACAAAAACATGGATAGAAAAGAATTAGAAGACTATGGCCAAGTGCAGGGAAATGGGGTTAGCATGGATGGACATTTTGGTCGACATGGAGTGATTTGGGCCAAATGGCTTGTCTCCATGCTGGAGGATTCTATGACTCTATGAGGCTACAACTTTTACAGATGTACCATATAAAGCACACTGACTGTCTGCTATGGCAACTGCTCTGCCCAGGTCTGTAAGTACAGAAGGTGGTGTGGACAGCCAAGACCATCACAGAAGCCAATGTCCTATCCATGGACTCCATTGACACTTCCCGCTGCTGTGGAAAGGCTGCCAACATCATTAAAGAGCCTTCCCACCCCAGCAATGCATTCCTGATGAAGGGCTTATGCTCAAAATGCCAACTCTCCTGCTCCTCAGATGCTGCCTGACCTGCTGTGCTTTTCCAGTGCCCCATTTTTCAACTAAAACACATTTTTTGCGTCAGGCAGAAGATACAGAAAGTTGAACACATGCACCAATAGGTTAATGAAAGTTTCTTCCCTGTCGTTAGACTGATAAGCAGACTCTCTAACTTCAAATACTGTTGATTTTGTTAATGTTGATTTTGTTTCACACACATCCTGTGCAGTGTAACCTGTATGCCTCCCCTTTATGTCAGCCTTCTGCAGAAATTATATCCTCTGTGACACCCTGGTCCAATCTTCCTTCACTCCCAATAGCTCTCCGTAGCCTCGTGGCACCTTCCTCTGCAAACTCAGAATGCTTAGCATATGAATATTTATTTCCTCCCTCCTCAGTAGCCAAGGGTCCAAACACATCTTTCAGCTGAAGCAGTGCTTTACCTACACTTCACGTACTCTAGTCAACTGCACTTGTTGGGGAAATGAAACATAGACTGGGTGACCGCTTCACAGAACATCTATGCTCTGTCCACAAACAAGACCCTGAGCTTCTAGTTCCCTGCAACTGTAAAACCCCACCCTGTACCTTGGCCGACATCTGGAAGCTGGAGGAACAGCACCTCATTTTCCACTTGGGGACCCTGCAGTCTTATGGATTCAATATCAAGTTCAATAACTTTAGGGCTTGAGCTCCCAAATGTCATTACCCAACCCCCATGTCTTGCTAACACATAGTCTGCTATTACACTCAACCCATTGAAAGCTACGAACAATCCCCATTAATAGTTATTCATCCTTCTAGCCAGGTTGTTATTTTTTTCAGATTAGATTTCCTACAGCATAGAAACAAGCCATTTGACCCAACATGTCCACGCCGATCCTCCCAAGAGTAATCCTGCCAGATCCATTCCCTTTCATTTACCCCTTACTAACACACCTAACACTATGGGCAATTTAGCATGGCCAATTCACCTGACCTGCAGGACTGTGGGAGGAAACCGGAGCACCCAGAGGAAACCCATGCAGACACGGAGAGAATGTGCAAACTCCACACAGTCAACTGAGGCAGGATCAAACCCGGGTCCCTGGCGCTGTGAGACAGCAGTGCTAACCGCTGAGGCATCATGCTGCCCAGTTATTCATTCCTTTGTTGGTCCAACTGTTCTTCTATTTCTTTGGGTTCTATCCCCACCTATCATTTACTCCTTACTCCCTCCTCCCAGCTTATCTTCTATACATAAACTGACATTTTCCCAGTTACCATCAGTTCTGAGGAGAGTCACGTGATCTGAAACATTAACTCTGATTTCTCTACACAGATGCTGATGTTACAAAGTTGAAAGCATGTATGTTCACTTCAAAGTTAAAAAAAATCTCATAACATCAGGTTATATCCAACAGGTTTATTTGGAAGTATTAGCTTTTGGAGTGCCGCTCCTTTGTCAGATAGCTGGTGGGACAGGAACGTAAGACACAGTAGTTACAGCATTAGATCATAGTATCATGTAACTGATACAATATATTGAATAAACCTGTTAAGTCTTTCATCTTTAGAATGGGTTGCAGGTTTCGATTCATTAAAATGTAAATCCCAGAACCTCTTTCAAGTCACATTCCCAGGATAACTTTAGATTTTATTTTAAAAAGTGACATCTCAGCTCAGACAATGCATTAGAGGTGTGAGGTTAGAGTCTGTCTCTATTCCAATTTTGAGTCAGACTGGTTCTATTTCCTACAGTTGAACATGTGTTGCTGGTTAAAGCACAGCAGGTCAGGCAGCATCCAAGGAATAGGAAATTCGACGTTTCGGGCATAAGCCCTATTTCCTACAACACACTTTAAAGTAGAGATCATTTTCTGAATATTGAAGTAAACTTGGGTCAATCTACACCACATGGACTACAGCTGTTTAAGAAAGCAGCTCACTACCATCTTCTCAAAGGAAATGAGAGATGGGCGTTAAGTATTGGCCCAGCCAGAGACACCCACGTCTCACAAGAGAATTTTTTTAAAAAGTCAGCGCAGCTTTGTGAAAGGAAAGGTTTGTCTGAAAATATTGCTTGAGATTTTTGTGATGAGACCAAGACGGTAGTGCAATTAACATGTGCACATGGATTTCAACAAAACATCTGATGAGGTCCTATTAGGTCCTATTTAGGGGAGTCGATGACCTCGTGGTTATACCACTGGACTGTTATCCAGACAGGAGAAAGTGAGGTCTGCAGATGCTGAAGATCAGAGCTGAAAATGTGTTGCTGGAAAAGCACAGCAGGTCAGGCAGCATCCAAGGAACAGGAAAATGATTCCTGAAGAAGGGCTTATGCCCAAAACGTCGAATCTCCTGTTACTTGGATGCTGCCTGACCTGCTGCGCTTTTCCAGCAACACATTTTCAGCTGTTATCCAGACACCCAGGTAATATTCTGTGGATCCATGGCAGGTGATGGAATTCGAACTCAATATAAATCTAATGATGGCCATGAATCTATTGTCGATTGTCAGCAAAAACTGATGTGCTCACTAATGTCGTAGAGGGAAGGAAACTGCCATCCTTACTTAGACTAACCTGCAGGTGACTGTAGACCCACAACAATGTGGAGACTCTTAACTACCTTTTGTGTATTAATTACTAGTGTAGTCAGTGATGCCCACATCCCATGGATGAATAAAAAGTATTGTTCAGAGGGTAAAGTGAATTCCAATCCAAAAATGGCTCAGTGGAGGGAAGTGAAAACTATTTGGATTATTTGGTGACTGAAAGACTGCTTCCAATGGAATTGTACAGGGCTCAGTACTGTATCCGTTTCACTCTGTGGCATTGTCCAGTGTTTTGCATTTCTGTGCAGAGTGAGATATTAGAAATCATGTAGATGATGGTTGTGTGGTTTGCAATGATGAATTAAGGTGTAAAGTTTAGAAATATAACAATGAACTGGTTAGGCAGACAGAGCAGTACTAAATGGATTTCATTCTGGATAAGTATGAGATAATGAAAGACTAACAAGGCAGGGAAATACACCAAGGGGTTTGGATACTGAGAACTGTACAGAAGCAGAGGGACATTTCAGTGTACATCCAAGACCTGTGAGGGTGGCTGCACAGGCTGACAAGGTGATCAAGAAGACACATGGGATCCTTATTTTTATTAGCTGAAGGATAGAATTTAAGGGAGGTCATGTTAGAATGGTTGATGTTGTGTGTATAATTCTGGTCACTATGGTAATGAAAAATGTGATGACACTAGAGAAGGTGAAGAGGAGATTAATGCAAATGTTGCCTGGACTGAAGAATGATAGTTATGAGAAGAGATTGTTGGGATTATGAACTTTGGAACAAAGGCAGCCAAGTGGAAATTGAAATGTACAAAATTGTGAAGGGTTTGAATAGAACAAGTAGATAGGACCTATTCATCATGGTTGAGGGAGCAGAGATTTATAGTGAAAGGCAGAAAGTTTAGAGAAGATCCGAGTTAGTAATTTTTCACCTATAGGTTGGTAGGATCTGGAACACACTGCCTGAATGGGTAATAGAAGCAGAAACCTGATCACATTTAAATATATTTGGATGGCGCCAGGACCTAGAGAGCAATAAAACAAGAACCAGAAAACGGGAGTAGGTCGGACAGCTTTTCAGCTGTTGATGGACAACATGATGGATCGAATGGCCTTCTCTGTTGTAAATATCTCTGCTTCTATAATTTCTAAGGTCTGCCTTCTCACCCAAAATATCCAATATTCCACCTATTTCTGAGTGGGCCAGAGAACACATTGGACAGAAGCTAAGTGACATTTGAGTACACTTGGCCCGTGTGATTTGGTTTTGATTGCCTAAGAGGCTAGCAAGGAAATTTTTCAAACTCTTTCCTCTGATTGCACAGTTTTAATACCTCATCCAGGGGTTTCTATGGTTATGGAGCTGCAAATAGGAAGCATGATGAACCAGCTATTGTAGCACTGCCACCATTTTACTCGTGTCTCCATCCAGCCAATATTGCACGGAAAGTTTCTGTGAACGGTTAGGAGTTAGACTGCATCATGGGTTGATAGATCCTGATTGTATCTTTCAGAGACAGAGTTAGGTGAATTCCTGAGGGAGAGAGTCTACAGGACTATGGGGAAAGAGCAGTAAAGTAAAATTCATTGAATTTCTGTTTGAAAGAAGGGGTACATACTCCACTGGCCAAATGGCCTTCCTTAAAGAGACCTCTTCCATGATTTTGTGAAGGAAATGTGGGGATTAGCACTTACCTCAGCTTCACAAGCCCAGCGATAAGACAGAAAAGCCTCCTCCTCCTTCTCAACATCCGGATCATAGGATTTGGATCCATCTAGTACCAGATCCTGGTGACTGGCCCATGTTCTCTCTGATCCTCCATTGATAATGGCCAGCAGCTTACTCTGTACCACATGGATCACTGCTGCCACTTTCTGACTCAATGGTGTGCTAACAAGGTCCACTGTGAACTGCAAGCAATGTGCACCTAGAGGCAGTGCCAATTTTGGCAAGGCCAGGATGGGTTTGCCAGTATCCACTGTGCTGAGGTGCACTCTGGCTGACCCATGGCATCTGGTGCCCTCAAACAGCTCCCAGTGGTAGTGAGCCTGGTACACTGTGCAGCCCCTCAAGTCCACTTTAGCCTCAAAGTAGCTTGCTCGTGCCCGGATGATGGTAGGTGGTGGTTTGACCAATCTGACTTCAGGAGCCCAGCAAGCAGGCTGCCGCACAATGATCGCCAGGTGAACAACTGCAGAGCTAATGTCATTGAAGGCTTTGGCCTCTACAGTGTACAAACCAGCAGTCTTATACCTATGCTGAATAGTGCCATTCTGGCTGGTATATGTCTCAGGTGAGTCGCCAAAGTTCCAGAGGTATCCAACATCCGTGCCCCCCACTAGCACCACCTGAAATGTCACAGCCTGTTCCACAAATGGATCAACATTGTCACTCCAGAGCTTGTCTACCACTGACACGGGGAGTTGAACTTGAGTGCACTCAGTGAGTGAAAGGGCACCAAACTGTCCAATAGCCTCCACATGGACAGTTAGCTTGCCTGTGCTCTGTGGGGTGTAGATAATGCTTGACCCTGAGCCATGCTGATCAGGTAAGCCTGGCAGGTGGAGGTGCCACCTGTACTTCACACCTGTCCCTGTGTGTACCCTCGCGGTGAGCATCATCTCCTGGTTGGCCTCCACAGCAGACTGACAACAATTAACCAAGTAAAGCCCAGTGACCTCTTCCAGTACCTCCAGGGAGGCAGACCGGGTCTCACTGCTGACTTCATTGCATGCTGTCGCGGTAACATTCTGCTGTCCTACCGAAGGGAATGCCACCTTGTAAGTGTCCTCATGTAGTGAGAACTGTGTGCGCAAAGTGGTGAAATTCAGGAAGTAGCGCACCATGCTGCCCTGCTGGACATGAAGGGTAAATGTCACTGGTTCACCAACCCTAACAATTGTCTTGTCCATCTCGATGACAAGCCCGGTGACACTGTCTTGCACGGTGAGATTATGGTGTACTGACTGCCAGCTAACTCCATTGGAAGCGTTGAGGGTGAGTTGGTACACTCCTGCTGTGCTGAATGTATGATTGATCTCACGGCCATGCCAAGACTGGGTGCCCACTGGGCTCAGCAGGCACCATTCCCAAAAGATAGCAGTACCTCTGCCTGCAAAGCCCTTCAGGTGAGTGATAGCATTAGTCTGCAAGTAAAAAGGGGGTGCCGCACTTAGCACATTGTAGCTCACTTCATAGACAGGCTCTTGGATTGTTAAAACAAGGGAGCTCTGAGCATTCCCTAGCTTGTTGTGGACAGTCACGTTTACCACAGTGGTTCCTGCTGTTGAGTAAACATAGGAAAGTGAGGAGATGCTGGTCTTGAGATGATTTTCAGCTCCTTCAATGAACCATTCATACAGTAAATCAGTCCCAGAGGTGACTGTGATGCTTAGTTGAACTGGTTGCCCTGTGGCTACATTGCATGGTGTTGAAGTAACCTTCACCCCACTGATACGCTCCAATACGGAGATCTGTTCACTTTGGCTGACTTCTCCAATAGCATTTTTGGCCAATACCACTAACCAGTAATCCCCAGCTACCTCTGGTTGAAACATCATGACTGACCCTTGACCTACAGCAACCACAACTTGGCCTTGCCTAATGGTCCATTCATAGGACACATTTGAGCCCAATGCCACGTGTGCACGCAGTATACAAATCTCCTTGGCAGCAAAGTAGTTTCCGTGAATCAGATCTCCAGTGTTTATCGTCACATCTTGGATCCTTTCTTCAGCCTGAACAGTGACCATTTTTGTTTCTTCACTCACCTCATTTCTTGCTGTCACCACCACTCTGTAAGTGCCAGGCTCCAGGAAGCTGTGTTTGAAACTAGATGATCCATGGTGTAGGACACAGTCTCCACATACTGCCCAAAAGAAGACAACTTGTTCCCCTGCAGACAGGGAAGCAGTGAAGATGACACTCTTCCCGGTTTCCACCGCCAGCTGGTCAGCACTGACATTCAGCTGGCTGATGGGTGTGATGACATGAATATTCAGGAACCTCTCCAGGTGACTGACCAGATTTACCCCCACCACAGTCACGGTGAACCGTCCACATGTCCGATAAATGTGAGATATCTGCTGGCCCTGTGTCCTAGTAGTACCATCACCAAAGTCCCAGTGGAAGGTGGCATTGGTGCCTGAGGCACCATTGAGATGAAATACATATGTCTTGTTCAGGGAGAGAGCCTCCTGGGCCAGACCCTCATGATGAATTGTGAAGTCCCCAACACTTTCCTGAACAGTCACTGAGCAGGAACTACTTTGATGGTCAACATGGTTACTCACAGTGACCGCAGCCAAATAGATACCAACCTTATCATAGACAACGGTCTGCTCCCTACAGCCAGAAATAGGAGGCCCTGGCACCCCAAAATTCCAGTGGTATTGGTAAGGATGCTGCTCCCTCTCCTCCGGGTCCACCTTGGCCACAAACTGAACTGGGTCTTTTAACCGTACGTATGGGTTCCTGACCAAGAGCTGGACAGAGTGGATGGGTGCCTGTACATAGATGGCAGCCTGGTAGGATGTGGTGTTAAAGGGGCTGGTGACGGTGATGGTGATTGTGTAGTTCCCAGTCATGGTATAGGTGTGATAGGCCCCGGAACTGCCTCGGACCACCAGAGCTGGGCTTCCATCTCCGAAACTCCAGCGGTACCGAGTCTCATTCCCTGTGCTGGATACCTGAACCAGGAAGGAGGTATTACTTCCCGAGACCAAGCATCCTGTTGGTTTGACAGCCAGCACCTTCAGTGCATGCACCTCCACAACAACCGACTGATTGGCAGAGCTGACCATGTTCCTTCCAGTTACCGTGATGGTATAACTCCCTTCCACTGGGTACTTGTAAGAAATGGTATCAATTGTTAGATTTCCAAAGGTGTGTCCATCCCCCATACTGAAGGCCCACAGAATGTTTGTGCCACTTCTTGCTTCTGCATGAACCGATATTGTCGAACCCAGCTCACTGCGCTCACTGGTTGTCACCTTGAGGCATGTAATCTTTTCCTCCACTGTAACCATGAGATAGGAACTCATTGCACTGACTGTATTATTGACCTGGAGTGTGACATTGTAAATTCCTCCCATTTTAAACCTATGCTGCACGGTGGAGCTTGTCACCACAACAACAGGAGCTCCATCACCAAAGTTCCAAGTGTAGAATATCCCGTAAGAGTTCGGCTGAGGGTAGGCTTCAAACACAACGACTCCATCAGTATGAGGGTGCTCTGGCATCTGTGCACAGCTCAGTTCTGTCAAGGGGTAGCGGACATACACAGAATGACTCTGCCTAATGCGACTCCACTGAGCAATACACTCCACTTCCAAAATGTAGTTACCTAGAGAGACAGAAGAATATATTTAATACTGTTGCTTCTGACATCATACATTTCTCACACCACCACCCCTACAGCTGAGAAACTACCCTTGGTGATCTGGGAGAACATGAGAATGGAGAGCAAACACAGTCAGAAGGAGGGAAAGAGCGAGAAATAGAGAAAGTAAACAAAGGAAACATGTGACACAACATGCAAGTCAGAGATGGACCACAAGAAAAGGGAATAAGTGTATGGGAGAAACAGGCAAAGGGAGAAAGCCAGAGCCATACTGAATGAAAGAGAGGTAGACAGAGAGAAAGAGAGAGAAAGATTGAAAGAGGTTGGGACAAGAGAGTGACAAAGACAGAGAGGGATGCAGTGTCAAAGGTAAGAGAGATAGGCAGAGAGAGTAAGAAAGAGAAAGAGGGAGATTGGGAAAGAGATAGACAGAGTAGGAGATAGAGACTGGGACAGTGAGAAAGACCAAGAGGAAAAGAGAGGAATTGTTACCAAAAAACAGACAGAGACAAGCAGGGAGAGACAGGAAAATGATTACAAACCAATGGATAATGACTGAAATGCCGTGGCTTTTTCACTTTCCAAAAGAATTGTCAAGGGGACAGAATGAGTATCTCCAGCCAACGCTGGAATTGAACCCACACTGTTAGCATTATTCAGCATCGAAGGAGCAGGAGAATCGACATTCATCAGGAATGAAGGGCTCATGTCTGAAATGTCAAGTCTCCTGCCCCTCGGATGCTGCCTGACCTGCTGTGCTTTTCCAGCACCACACTCTCGATCCTGATCTTCAGCATTTGCAGTCATCACTTTCTACTGCTCCATGATTCAGGGTAAGGCTCACTCAGTGTGTATCTGTACAGTCAGTGTTTTTTTCAGCAGGGTGAGGATCACTCACTGTGTAACTGTACAGAGTTAGTGTTTATTCCACAGGGTTATGGTAGAATCACTCACTGGGTAATTGTAGCATCATTGTTTGTTCAGTAAAGTAAGGATCACTTACTGTGTAACTATACAGACTCAGTGTTTTTTCAAATGGTGCAAATGTATCATCCTGTAGAACTATATTTAAAAATCAGATTTCTGGACAAATATATTTTTGAGGCAAAAGTGAGGACTGCAGATGCTGGAAATCAGAGTCTAGATTAGAGTGGTGCTGGAAAAGCACAGCCGGTCAGGCAGCATCCGAAGAGCAGGAAAATCGACGTTTTAGGGAAAAGCCCTTCATCAGGACTGAAGGCAGGGAGCCTCCGAGGTGGAGATATAAATGGGAAGGTGGTGGGACTGGGGAGAAGCTAGCAAAGAATACAATAGGTGGGTGGGGTGGGGACGAAGGTGATAGGTCAGAGAGGAGGGTGGAGTGGACAGGTGGGAAGGAAGATTGACAGGTAGGACAGGTCATGAGGATAGTGCTGAGCTGGAAGGTTGGAACGGGGTAAGTGGGGGATGGGGAAATGAGGAAACTGGGGAAGTCCACATTGATGCCCTGGGGTTGAAGTGGAAGATGAGGCGTTCTTCCTCCAGGCATCAGGTGGTGAGGGACTGGCAGTGGAGGAGGCCCAGGACCTGCATGTCCACAGCAGAGTAGAAATTGAAATGTTGCGCCACGGGGCAGTGGGGTTGACTGGTGCGGGTATCGCAGAGATGTTCCCTAAAACGCTCTGCAAGAAGACGTCCAGTTTTCCCAATGTTGAGGAGACCTCTAACCTATCACCTTCATCCCTACCCCCACTCACCTACTGTAGTCTTTGCTACTTTCTCCCCAGCTTCCCGCCCCCCACCCCTCCCATTTATCTCTCCACCCCGGAGGCTCCCTGCCTTCATTCCTGATGAAAGGATATTTTCGAGCTGTATCTTACCAGGCTGAGAGTATACCCAGGTCATTTGATCTTGCACTATGATGGTCATGGTCCTTGGGTCTGACTCAGACGGGTCAGCGTTGTGTGGAGGACACTTGGAATGCATTATTGTGGTACTCGCATCTCCAAAGTTCCACCTGATTAAGAACAATGCAAAGTAACTGAACAGAGAACATATACAGATTGCCAACTTCACCAACATATTTAAAACACCCATTCTCAACCATCCAACCATTGTCACATGCAGCAAAGGCATTTCATATTCAAAACATGATCTATACTTAGTATGGAATCCTTTGGAACTGATGTTTCATAATAGACAATGATGTACTGCAAAATATGGTTGTCCAAAGTCATCTGACTTGATCAGATAATTCAACACTGCCTCACTGTTTCAAAAGGGCAATATTTGGGGAAACAGAACTGTGAAAACCCACAAACCCAAGACCTGCCCAAGACCGCAGGAAATTTGAGAGTTGTGAATGCAGCCCAATCCATCACAAAACCAGCATTCCTTCCATTGGCTCTGTCTATACTTCCCACTTCCAAGGGAAGGCAGACAGCATGATCAAATACACCTCCCACCCCAATTATATGCTCTTTCACCCTCTTCCATCAGGCAGAGTATACAAAAGTTTGAAAACACATACCAACAGATTTAAGAACAGCTTTTTTCCCTGCTGTTATCATTATAAACCAATCCCTCATATATTAGAATTGATCTTTCTCTGCACCTTCTCTGTAGCTGTAACACTACATTCTGTATTCTGTATTCTGTTCTATTACACTGATGTAGAATCACTGAATCCCTACTGTATGGAAACAGGCATTTGGCCCAACAAGTCCATAGCAACTCTCCAAAGAGTAACCCACCCAGACCTATTCCCCAACTCTATTGTTCTATATTTCCCCTGACTAATGCACCTAACCTACACATCCCTGAACATTATGGGCAATTTAGCTTGGCCAATTCACCTAACCTGCACATCTTCGGACTGTGGGAGGAAACCGGAGCATCCGGAGGAAACCCAATGCAGACAATGTGCAAACTCCATACAAACAGCCACCCAAGGCTGGAGTCAAATCTAAGTCCCTGGCTCTGTAAGGCCGCAGTGCTTATATAAAGAATGATTTGTCTGGATAGCACACAAAACAATACTTTTCACGATATCTCAGTACATGTGACAACAATAGATTAAATTAAATCAAATCAATGCAGGGCAACCATTTTTGTCTCCCTAATTATTCTTTAAACATCTGCAGAAAGGTGTTTAAGGAGGAAGGGTAGCAACATTTATGCCTTAAGAACTGACTGTATCATCATGAGGTCGATGATATAGTGAAGCCATTAATACAGCAAACTGACCTCCTGATGACTATAAATGTGACTGCCTGCAGAAAATCAATTTTTTCAAGAAAATCCTGAAACAACATTGGTGGATGATCTTCTGGTTATTACCAGTAAGAGTGAACTGTTCTCTCAACTCCACCTTTCCTGAGGGTGTTTGTATGTGTGACAGTATTAAACTGTAGCATGAGTATAGGAGCAAAGATGTCTTGCTGCAGTTGTATACAGAGTCAAGAATGTGGTGCTGGAAAAGCACAGCAGGTCAGGCAGCAGCCTGTCAGGTTTCCGGATGAAGGGTTTATGCCCAAAACATCGATTCTCCTGCTCCTCAGATGCTGCCTGAGCTGCTGCGCTTTTCCAGCACCACATTCTCAATGCTGATCTCCAGCATCCGCTGTCCTCACTTTCTACAGTTGCGTACAGCCTTAGTGAGAATGTATCTGGAGCACTGAGTACAGTTTTGATCTCCTTATCTAACAAATAACAAATATAGTTAGTAATTTGAGGAACACAACACAAGTTCACCAAATTAATTCACTCGATGGTAAGATTGGTTCATAAGGAAAAATTTGGTATGTATTCTCCAGTGTTTTAAAAATAACAGGTGATTGCATATAGATATTTTCCTAATCAACCTAGTCAGATGGTGAACTTGAACTTACAACATTTTCACAATGTCTAACAGAGCAGACATGGGTAGGTTTTTTTTATCCTGACTGGTGATCTTAGGATAAAGTGGTCAGCTATTTAGGACTGAGATGAAGGGTTGTGCAAGCTGAACCAATAAGCAAATTCAGGACAGAAATTGATAAGATTCTTGAAGACTAATAATATCAAAGGATATCGGGTTAGCATGGGGATAGTGCAAGGAAGTGGTGTTGATATAGAAGATCAGCAATGATCTAACTGAGTGGCGGAGCAGGTTACACACATATACACATACATGCAAGCACCTGCATTTGAGCACACATACAAAAAAATCCATATAGCTAACACATGCAAACATTCATGCATAGCTACACAGACGCAGAAATGCACACAATGCCAAAATATGATGTAGATACCACTCACCGGAATATGACCTCTGCTAAGCTATCCACCATGATCCTGAAGGTGAATTTATGAGGTGTGTCAACAAGAAGTATGCTGGACAGATGAATAAACTGTGGATCTGTTAGAGGGTGCATGGTGTCAGCTACTAACTCAGTTTCTATGCTCTGCTTGCTCACAGGATTCACTGCCATTAACTGTAAAAAAAACACAGTAAAATGTTACAGGCTAGAATCCAGGAAAGAGGTTTGGGGGAGTTAATGTAATGGATACTTTGACTAAGTTACAGGCTGGAATTTAATTGAGGAATTTCAATGGTTTCTCAAAAGTGCACGGTGGGGGGATACATACACACTGGACTGATTCCTGGAATGGCAGGACTAACATATGACAGAAGACTGCATTGACTGGGCTTGTACTTGCTGGAATTTAGAAGAATGAGGGGGGATCACATTGGAAACACGTAAAACCTATTCAAGGTGAGAGGGGAAAAGGTTAAGGGAGATATGTATGGAAAGTTCTTTATGTGAGTGCTGGAACACGTTGCCAGTGGAGGTGGTAGAGACAGGCATGACAGCATCATTTAAGATGTATCTAGACAGGTACATGAATGGGCAGGGAGCAGAGGGAGACAGATCCTTAGAAAATAGGTGACAGGGTTAGATAGAGGATCTGGATCGGCTCAGGCCTGGAGGGCTGAAGGGCCTGTTCCTGGGCTATAATGTTTTTTGTTCCTTTCTTTGTTCTTGACTGAACGGGCGAGATGTGGGAAGAATGTTCCTGATGTTGGGGATGTCCAGAGCTAGGGGCCACTGTCTAAGAATAAGAGGTAAGCCATTCAGGACTGAAATAAGGAAGAATTTCTTCACTCCAAAGGTTGTGAACCTGTGGAATTCTCTCTCACAGGAGGCTAATGGGCCCAGTTCATTAGATAGATTCAAGAGGGAGCTAGGCATGGCCCTTGTGGCTAAAGGGATCAAGACTATGGACAGAAAGCAGGAATGGGATACTGCAATTGCATGACCATATTGAACGGTAGTATAGGCTCAAAAGGCCAAATACCTGACTCCAGCACCTATTTACTATGCTTCCGAACTAATGAGGTTGCTTGTGTGTTACTATGAGAGGTGGGTTTACGCGTGATCAGATGATTGTTAATACCCTATGGAAGTGATTTACCGATCAGATGACTGGCAGCAAGACCTATACCAACTTGGTGTTGCTTTATTAATTAACATTCTTTAATACACTGTCATTTGTACACCACTGTGCCAATTGCCTTGATGTGTCAGGAATTACTGTGCTGTCTTGTGTGTTTTGCACTTCTTATGCACTTTATGCTGCCCCTGCGTATGATTGTGTAGTTGGTGCTGTCTATGTAGCACACTGGTCTTTTTTTTTAGATTAGACTTACAGTGTGGAAACAGGCCCTTCGGCCCAACAAGTCCACACCGACCCGCCGAAGCGCAACCCACCCATACCCCTACATTTACCCCTTACCTAACACTATGGGCAATTTAGCTTGGCCAATTCACCTGACCCGCACATCTTTGGACTGTGGGAGGAAACCGGAGCACCCGGAGGAAACCCACGCAGACACGGGGAGAACGTGCAAACTCCACACAGTCAGTCGCCTGAGTCGGGAATTGAACCCGGGTCTACAGGCGCTGTGAGGCAGCAGTGCCAACCACTGTGCCACCGTGCCGCCCGGTCCTGGAGGAACACTGCCTCATTTTTCCTGTGTCAGTTGTATGTGGTAGAAATGACAAATAATGCAACTCTTGACTCTTAACTCTTTCTTTTCCATGAATACGCTAAAAGAATGCACAGTGCACCGCTTGCCTTGGGCTGACTCCTCACTGAGGGCCACAATTTGGAAAACAGTGGCTCTCTGCTGTCAATAAGCAGTTCTTCTGCCGGTTCTCTGAGGGTACTTCAGGACCGAACACACGTAATGGCGATAAAGTCACCTTAGTTTCTGTTCCTAGATCACTTAGGGATCACATTGATTGGATCCGTGTGCTGCCCAATCAGGGAGGTAAAGCAGACCCTTTGGGGCAGCTTTTCTAGCCATTTGCCCACATGAGGGTGCTGAGCACTGGAGTCCTGAAAAGAGCTGCTCAGTCACTCAGGGAGCTGCTGTATTCTGTTACCTGAGCCAGCTGGGAGCAAGTTCACTGGGAGCTACAGTTACTAATGAATCTGTACTCACTGCTACTTCACACAAGCCTTCACGTCAGGGACTTCTGGCAGATTTCTGATAGATCATAGGTGACAGAAAGAGGCTAAACTTGACTTGTACATGAATCCAGAGCTGAAAATGTGTTGCTGGAAAAGTGCAGCAGGTCAGGCAGCATCCAAAGAGCAGGAGAATCGACGTTTCGGGCATGAGCCCTTCTCATGCCCGAAATGTCAATTCTCCTGCTCTTTGGATGCTTTTCCAGCAACACATTTTCAGCTCTGATCTCCAGCATCTGCAGTCCTCACTTTCTCCTTGTACATGAATCCACACAATTAGGGAGAGTTACACATTGTCAGCCTCACTCTTTCATCCTGACCCAAGTACAGTGGCAATACATATCTTATTGTTTATTCAGGTTTGGAATGTAGTCGTCACTGGTCAGGCCAGCATTTATTTCGCATTCCTAATTGCCCAGAGGATAGTTGGGAGTCAACCACATTGCTGTGCCTTTGGAGTCACATTTGGGTCAGACCAGGTAAGGATGGCAGCATTCTTTACCTAAAGAACATGAATGAACCAGATGGCCTTTTTCTGACAATGGCTTCATGATCATCATCAGGGTGGCACAGAGGGGGTTAAGCACTGCTGCCTCCCAGTGCCAGGGACCCGGGTTCGATTGCACACTCTGACGACTGTCTGTGTAGAGTTTGCACATTCTCCCCATGTCTGTGTAGATTTCCTCTGGGTGCTCTGGTTTCCTCCCACAATCCAAAGATGTGGATTGGCCATGGGAATTTGACCACAGTGTCCAGGGATATGCAGGCCTGACTCCATGAGAAATGAAGGATTACAGGAATAGGATATGTGGTTGAGGTCTGGATGGAATGGTCTTCGGAGGGTCGGTGTGGACTCAATGGGCCGAATGGCCTGCTTCCACAGTGTAGGGATTCAATGATTAGGCTCTTATTTCCTATTTTATTTAATGAATTCAAATACCACCATCTGTCACTGCTGGATTTGGACTCTGGATCTCTGGATAAATAGTATAGCAATAATACCACGAGCCTACTGCCTCCCCACAATTTTGATAAATGGTAGCTTTAGGTAGGACGGGAACAAGGGCAACCTCTGTCTCTTGTTCCACAACATGGAGCTGACCTGTCTACAAGACTTGTGGACCACACACTTGTGACATTCACCCAGCCCAGCAGAACCAGTCTTCACAATGTCGAGGGGAAAATGTGGATGTAGTTTACCCCAACAATAATTCACCGAGGGAAGGAATGTTTATGATAAATAAAAAAAGTCTTAATTGGGGTTAAGTGAGTTAAGCAATTATATTGGAAAGGATTAGTGGATTCCATTAGTTTAATAACAAGGATTTATTTATATTGTTAACTTATTCCTAGTTTCCTGGATTTATAAGGTTTCCGAATTAAACTGATGTAGCTGACACACAGAATCCTGCAAAAGTGCAATATTGCTGAACTTGCAACAACCCTTGAGTTTTTCTGAAGCTGGAATGTTGATCACACCATGCCATGCCGAATAAAGTGCCAGCAGACAGAACCATCGGGCTGTGAGAACAGCACAGGCTCGAGAAAGGAAATGGGAGCAGAGGGGAAATGCATAGAAAGAGGAATATTAGGTGTCCCTGCTATTTTGGAAAGTGTGAGAAACGCGCTCCTCAAATTCTGAAATGGTACTTTACTGTCTACGTGGTGCACAATGTATACATATTGAAATTGAGGGCAAAGCTCTATTTCAGAGTCTTGTATCAATATGTTGGTGGAATAAACAATTGTTCACCTGTACTCAAGTCTCCTGGCATTATTTTGTACAATAATCTACCAGAACAATATGCTTACAGGACTTCTATGCAGAATAATGGATACCTGAACTGCAATTGAAGTGTTATTGGAGTGTATTTGAAGTGTTCACAGGGTTGTGATATAGAATAACAGATAACTGTATTGGTACAGTTACAGGCTGGAGTGAAACTGAGGAGTTCAGTTGGGAGGCATGTCTGAGGACCAAAGTTTCAATGAAGGACAACAGCAAGTAAAGGGCAGTCAGACTCACACTAGTTTCTGGAGCACATCTGGGCAATGGGAATGAAGGACTGGCTCTGCAAACAACTAATTATCATAGAATTATAGAATCTCTACAGTGTGGATGCAGGCCATTCTGTCCATTGACTTCATACCAGCCCCTGAATAGCATCCCACCAGACCCACCCCCTACCCAATAATCTGCATTTCCCATGGCAAATCCTAGCCTGCACATACTTGGGCATTGTAGCCAATTTAGCATGGCAAATCCACTTAACCTGCGCATCTCTGGAATGTAGGAGGAAACAGGAGCACTTGGAGGAAACTCATACAGACATGGACAGAATGTGCAAACTTCACACAGTCACCCAAGGGTGGAATTGAACTGGAGTCCCTGGAACTGTGAGGCAGCAGTGCTAACCACCAAGTCTGTGTACTGCCCATCACAGTGACGAGACTGCTTACTGGAGGCAGAGTCAAACACTAAACAGGATTCATGCTCAGAAGCAACAAACAAAAGATCTAAGAACGAGAGGATATCTTCACTCAATTGAAACAGTAACATTGATTGGTTTAATACAATCTATTGACCTAACAGCAGAAATTGGGAGGCAGGAGGCAAAACTGTCAGAAAGAGGGGTCATTAATCATGAAAGGGAGAGAGACAACAGAGACAGAAACAAAATGATTGCATGTAGAGATTGAATCTTTTCCTGGGATAATGAATCACGCAGGCCTGACATGGTAATGTTTCTCAACCCATGAAGGAAACAGGCCTCAGTGTGTGCGAAGGGGTCCCTCCTGGCACCAAGCCAGGGATAGCACAGGGTGCTCCATTTGTCACACTGACCTTGAGCCTGTAGGTTGCTGGTCGTTTGAAGATCATCTTGTAGATTTGTCCACTGTAGGCAAACAGCGCAAGGTTGTCAATCACCCAGGTGAAACTGACAGAGGTGCCATGAGTAACCTGTGCTGAAAATATCTGTAAAGAAAGGCTTGTCACTGAAAGTAATGAATTAGACAGGGTCCTCTGCTCATCACTTTAATTGTGCTGCCATATCACGTCCCCTTCCCACTGACCTCTGAGAAATCCTCTACTTTACTATTCAACCATGGGAATGAAATCACATCAAAAAATCCACTTCATGACCTGCCCAGAGTCACAGAGTAATAGAGTGCAGAAACAGGCCCTTCAGTCCAACTCGTTCGTGCTGACCAGGTTTCCTAATCTGAACCAGTCCCATTTTTCTGCGCTTGGCCCGTATACCTCTGTATCTTTCCTTCTGTTATAGCCCAGATCAGATGCCCCTTAAAGTATTTTAAGAAATAGCCTGGACCCTAACTTTTACTTATTGTTAAAGCAAATGTAAAGTGCCATGTTGCAGATGCAATGCAACTGGTCAAACAATATGTGGAGCAAAACACCATTTACTTAAACACTATAGTAAAAATATTACAAAAGAATGAAGAACTTAGAATAACTTAACGGCATTGGAAAACTGTTATAAAGAAGCTGTATGCAGAAACTGCAGCAAAAAATGAGCACATTAAACAGGCATGTTTGAGGAAGACACAGAAACAAAGTATATAGCCAAAGTACAGAAACCGAAGAACATCCACACGGTACAAAAGCGGCATAAAACAAAGAACATGGAACAATATAGGCACTTCGGCCCATGATGTTGTATCGAGCATTTATCTTAAGCTACTATCAACCTAACCACCACTTATTTATTGCCGTACATGTGTTTGTCCAGCAGTTGCTTAAATGTCCCTAATGCCTCTGACTTCACTACCACTGGCAGTGCATTCCACATACCCACCACTCTCTGTGTAAAGATTTTGTTTTTAAGATTCCCTACAGTGTGGAAACAGACCCTTCAGCCCCACAAGTCCACACCGACCCACCGAACAGTAACCCACCCAGACCCATTTCCCTCTGACAAGTACACCTAACACTATGGGCAATTTAGCATGGCCAATTCACCTAACCTGCACATCTTTGGACTGTGGGAGGAAACCGGAGCACCCGGAAGAAACCCACGCAGACACGGGGAGAACGTGCAAACTCCACACAGACAGTCACTCAAGGCTGGAATCAAACTTGGGACCCTGGTGCTGTGAGGCAACAGTGCTAACCACTGAGCCACCGTGCCGCCCCTACTCCTACCTAAAGAACCTACCTCTGACATCTCCCCTATACCCTCCTCCATTCACCTTCAAATTATGACCTTTCATGACTACCATTTCTGCCCTGGGGAAAAGTCTCTGGCTATCTACTCTATCTATGCCTCCCATTACCTTGTACACCTCTATCAAGTGACCTCTCTTCCTTCTTCTCTCCAGTGTGAAAAGCATGAGCTCAGTCAACTTCTCTTCGTAAGTCAAGCCCTCCAATCCAGCAGCATCCTGGTAAATCTCCTCTGCACCCTCTCAAAAGCATCTACATCTTTCCTATAATGAGGCAACAAGAAATGGATACAATATTCCAAGTGTGGTCTAACCAGGGTTTTACAGAGCTGCAGTAAAACCTTGCGGCTCTTAATCTCAATCCCCCTGTTAATGAAAGCCAAAATACCATATGCCTTCATAACAACTGGCTCTCCTCAGTCCATTTTCCTAGCTACCTTGCATTTCCTCAACCTTAAGTAAGCTTAAGAAAAACTGAGACGTTAGTCTGAAGAGAAGCTATTATTAACAGTGACACTAACCAATGCTGGTCACTCCCTTACTGAATGCTAACCAGTATGAATGAAGGTTAGCAGTTTCGTTAATATACCCTTTCAGGTACCAGAAGCAACTGAGACACATTACACACAGACAAAGTAGGTGCCTTTAAGAGGTTGCATAATTTTCAGTTATTCAGTCAGTCTGAAATTTGTACTAACATACTGTCAAAGGAAATCTTGCAGCTTTTTTAAGAAGAATGTGTTTAAGAAAAAATTAAACTCAACTAGGCTTATGTAGTTGTCAGATTATGAGGTTTACATGTCACAAATTCTGAAGAAACATGCCATTATTTTCGTTGGGGATCTGAGAAACATGGAAAATATCTGTGTCAAATTGAAAATCTAGGATGAAAATCAAGCAAATTGTTGCAAGATGAGATCAAAGCCTTATGCAATCAGACCAAATGTCGAGGCAGAATTAAAGAGGCTGATCAAGATGGGAGTACTTGAACCTGTAATTGAAAGTGATTAGGCCCCACCTCTCATAACAGTGATAATGGAAGATGGATTGTTAAGTCATCTTGATTTAACAGGTCGATGTTAATCTGATACTGTGTGCTGAGCAGTACCCTTTGTCATTAATCAATTATCTATTTGCTAGACTAGCTGAAGATCAGCTTTTCGGTCAAATTGACCTTAATCAAGTCTACCTCCAAGTAAATGTAGATCCTGAGTCACAAAAATACTTGATGATAGTAACACTGAAAGTACTACAGGTAATTCTCCTATAATGTGACAGTTGCATTCCCATGTGACACCGTGTTATAGAAAATCATGCAATATAAATAATGGGGCCTGTGGGAAAAATAGGGTTGGGGTGAACCACCAAAAATATCAAAACAAAAATAGTAGTTAACCTAACACAAAGGATAGCACACTCTAAAGTAAATCCTTAAACCGTATTTTAATGAAACAATACAGTAAACATTAAAATCACTGACTACAGCACTGTACCTTTCATGAAGCTCCTCACTAGAAAGCGCATGAATCGACTGACCATGTGATGCCGATACAGAAGTCCAGTCCTCTTAAAGATTTCCCCCCCTTTGAAATAAAGTTCCTAAATGTAGACTACAATTCCCAATTTCAAGCTAAGTTTAAAGGTTTGCAGAGCTGGTTGCATTCCTGCTTTAGCTGAACAGACTGAACTTGCATTTTTCAGACAGAGGATCCTGAGGCTGGGTCTTGTTGGTCAGCTAACGCCAGGGATGGAACCATGTAACAGTGAACGGGAGTTTGCTTCATAAAAAAAAGTCACAATTCACAAATTGCATTACAACCAAATTGCATTTAGTAAATGCGCTTATAGGAGAACTGCCTGTACTCAAGTACAAGAGACATCCATTTGGAACCACATCTGCATCTGTGATACTCCAAAGTGCCATGGGTCAAATTATAAGAGTCCAGATTTACTAAGTCAATATTTTAAGCACTGGAAGAAATAATGTGGAGGTGTTGTATTGGACTGGTTAGAAATTGCACATCAGGTTATAGTCCAACAGGTCTATTTGAATGTACAAGCTTTCGGAGTGCTGCTCCTTCATCAGGTAGCCAGTGGGGCAGGATCATAGGACACAGAATTTATAGTAAAAGATCAAAGTTCATACAACTGATGCAACCTATTGTGTAATATGTAACCTCCAGAACTTCTTTCAAGTCACAGTCCTGAGATAATTTAAGATTTTATAACAAAAATGTGACATCTCAGCCCAGACAATGCATTAAAGGTATGAGGTTGGAGTCTGTCTCTATCCCAATCTTGAGTCAGACTGGTTCAATTTCAAAAGTAGCAATCGATAAAATGTCACTTGGACTGACTGCCTAACAATTGTGTGCTTTTTGAACAAAATAGAATATATATCTAGAATATTTTGTACACAGATCTCTGAAAGTTGCCACCCAGATAAATAGTGCTGTGAAGAAGGCATATGGTGTACTGGGCTTTATGGGTAGAGGAATTGAGTTCCGGAGTCCTGAGGTCATGTTGCAGTTGTATAAGACTCTGGTGCGGCCTCATCTGGAGTATTGTGTGCAGTTTTGGTCGCCATACTATAGGAAGGACGTGGAGGCATTGGAACGAGTGCAGAGGAGGTTTACCAGGATGTTGCCTGGCATGGTAGGAAGATCGTATGAGGAAAGGCTGAGGCACTTGGGGCTGTTCTCATTGGAGAAAAGAAGGTTTAGGGGAGATTTGATGGAGGTGTACAAGATGATTAGGGGTTTAGATAGGGTTGACAGTGAGAACCTTTTTCCGCTAATGGAGTCAGCTGTTACTAGGGGACACAGCTTTAAATTAAGGGGTGGTAGGTATAGGACAGATGTTAGGGGTAGATTCTTTACTCAGCGGGTTGTGAGTTCATGGAATGCCCTGCCAGTAGCAGTGGTGGACTCTCCCTCTTTATGGTCATTTAAGCGGGCATTGGATAAGCATATGGAGGTTATTGGGCTAGTGTAGGTTAGGTAGGCTTTGGTTGGCGCAACATGGAGGGCCGAAGGGCCTGTACTGTGCTGTATTTTTCTATGTTCTATCTGAAAATACAAATTGCAACTGCAAATTCACCCCATAGACTTATATGTGTGCGTGAGAGAGCATGTGTGTGTATGTGTGCTTGTGTGAGTGTGCGCGTGAGAGTGTATAGTGCAGTGGGGTCACCTGTAGTGTGACATGAACCCAAGATCCCAGTTTGACAACATCGGACCAATGACCAGGAATGATGTTGGGGGTATAAGAAATATGGATATTTTGAAAATTGAGCAGAGCAGCTGCCGTGGAGCCAGGGAGCTAACTGCCCATCTAACATCTTGCTCTCAAAGATTTTAGGATATACTCTCTACCAAATATTTACCTTCACCAGTAAAACATACTCGTGTAAAAAGAAAGAAGACAGCCCAGGGAGATCATTAGATGAAAGATTGCATTACAACCAAATTGCAGTGGAGAAGAGTGTGGATTGAGATTACATTAAATTAATGTAATGTTTAATAATTGGAACAGTATGTTAATAATTGTATTCAGTTAAGGGAAAGAGCGTTCAGTTTGTTAATTGTTTTGTTTTGTGTTCACTATTACAGTTAGGAAAAGAAATTGTTATATTTGTTTACATAGTGGAAATTAGGACTGCCCTTTCACTCCCTCACATTTTAAGAGATTATGAGGTGAGGCAAACTTTTCTGGGTGTTTGGATTTTAATTAACAGAGGCATTCACTGCCATGATGTAACACAGGCAACATTCTAGTGAATCTCCTCTGCACCCTCTCCAGTGCGATCACATCCTTCCTATACTGTAGCAACCAGAACTTCAACTGTGGCCCAACTAACAATATACAGAGCCCCATGTTAACCTCTTTGCTCTAGTATTTTGACTACTAACAGCAAATGACCCAGTTGCCTTCTTAACCGCCTTATGTACCTGTCCTTCAATCTTCAAGGTCCCTCTTTGGGTCCCCATTTAAGATCTATTCCTTTGCTTTGTAGGTTCTCCCAAAATGCATCACCTCATACTTTTCAGGATTAAGTTTCCTCTGTCACTGTTCTGCCTATCTAACCAACCCACCTATATCATTTAGCAATCAAAGACTTTCCTCCTTGCTATTTACCACACTACTAATTTCCATGTCAACTGCAAACTTACAAATTATACCTTCTGCATTCATGTTTACATCACTAATGTACAATAGAAACAGCAATTGACCTTGCACTAAACCCTGTGGAACCCCGCTGTGTATAGACTTTCAATGTCAAAAACATTCTTCAATGAGTGTTTCCTGCCACTGAGCCAAGTTTGGACCCAATTTACCAAATCGTCTGAATTCCTGGACTCTTAGCTTCTTAAGCTGTTTGCCATGCAAGACCTTGTCACAAGCCTTAATAAGGTTCATGTGGACTATTCAAATGCACTATCTTCATCCACACACCAAGCCATTTCCTCAACAAATTCAATCAAGTTTGTTCCACATGTTCTCCTCTTGATAACTCCATGATGACTATCTCGGATTAGTTGTTGCCTCCCCAAGTGGAGACTAAATCTGTCAGTCAGGCTTTCTTCCAATTGATTTCCTATCATGGTTTTCAGGTTTATCCTTACCACCATTCTTGAATAATATTACTAGTTTAAAATGATTTACAGAAGAAACAAGGATGGAATGATAAAAAATGTTTTCATATAACGAGTAGTTAGGGTATGGAATGCACTGTTTGGAAGTGTTGTGGAGGCATTCAATCAATGATTGGATGATTATTTGGATAAAAATAACGCACAATGGTATGGGTTAAAGAGGTAGGCAATTGGCACTGGTAGTGATGCTCAGTTAAGAAGTTGGCATAGGTATGTTGAGCCGAATGGCATCCTTTTACAATGTAACACTTCTGTGATTAGATATCCTTTAGCAGCTCTTCTTTGGTCAGAGAAGATTTGAAAATGAATTCCAGAGTCCCTGAAATCTCCTTTCTTGCCTCCCACAGCACCTAGGATATGTCTCAAGTATGCCTGGGTATTTATCCACTTTGAAGTTGCTAAAACCATTAATACCTCCTGTCTCTCAGTGCTAATTAGTTCAAGTATAACACGCACACCCTCACTGACTTCTACACTTACATCATCCTTCTCTGCAATTAATACAAATCCAAAATCCTCAGTGCAGATCACAGACACGTCTTCCGAATCCATGCACACATTTCTACATTGATCACTAATGGGCCCTAATCTTTCCCTAATTATTTTCTTGTCCTTAACACAGGTATTTCTGGGGTAACACGTGTTTCAGCATTGTAATTTGGCATAACGTCAGTGAAGAATTAGCGAATGATATTTTGGAGAATGCTTGCCTCTGTTGGCAATAGCGCAATCTCAGCAGTGACCAGTTATTGCGCTTCATTCTGTGTATTTGCCGGTGTGCATGCCGAAATCTCGGTGCATTCTGCTCATACGCTGATGTTCTTGCTATTCTGTACAAGCACCAATATCCGCTCTGAATGTTCTGTCCCGTTCTGCATATGCACACGGTCAGTGCTAGTCTTTGTGGTATTCTGTGCATGTGACAGGGCAGCTCTCTTACATTTTTAAAAAGAAATACTGTGTTAAATTAACTTCTGTTTCATTAATAAATATGATTTCAACCTTCATTTAGGCTGTGCTATACTTTGTGTTTGACGTTTGGGTGATTTTTGAGCGATTGTGAGTGATACTTTTTCTTTAAAAATCACACAACACCAGGTTATAGTCCAACAGGTTTAACTGGAAGCACTAGCTTTTGGAGCGATGTTCCTTTATCAGGTGATAGTGACTATCAGTAGCTCTGAAAGTTAGTGTTTCCAATTAAACCTGTTGGACTATAACCTGGTGTTGTGTGATTTTTAACTTTGTACACCCAAGTCCAACACCGGCATCTCCAAATCATAATTTCTCTTGGTCTGCCCCTAACCCCACTTTTCCCATCAGCCTCATTATTTCTATGAAGCGATTCTCTATGAATTGAGGTTTTGCTGGAATGCAACTACCGGGTTATAGAACAACTACCTATATACTTATAAAATGCAGCTGAATTTTCCTTAATTGTATCCACCAGGTTTTGTTGTGTTTGTCCATCATTCCACAATCCTTTAGGATAGCTTGTGATTTAAGCCTTCTTATCTACACTTTGCTCTTTTACCCATTATCCAAATCCTGTATGTCATTTCACATTCTGGGTTCACTGGATTGATCCCACCCTTCACTTTTACAAAAACACGGTGGTCCTTCACTCTCTCTATTACCATTTTAAATGTCTCCCTCTGTTCTGATATGGACTTCCCTGCAATAGCTGTTCCCAGTCCAACTTTGGACAGATCTTGTCTTAAAATCCCTCCTCCCCAATGCAGAACCTCTATTTCTGGTCCACCTTTGTCCTTATCCATGATAATCTTCAACCTTACTGAGTTGTTATGGTCATTATCACTGACATGGTCATCTACCACTTTATTCCCTAAAATTAGGTCCACCATCATTCCCTCTTCTGTAAGACTTTCTACGTGCTGGCTTAAAAAGCTCTTCTGGACATAATGAAGCACTTTGAAATGTTTTATTACATTAAAAAAACTGGTGAAATATTTTGGGACTGAGCCATCTTTCCTTCTCTCTTTATACAGCCTCGTCTCAAAGTGAGTTCTCCAAATGCTTTTGAGGGTGCCCATACCTGTGAGACATCCACCAGCACGCGTCTGGGTTTCCTGGGCATGATCTGAAGTCCCTGAATGACATCGAACGCCTGGATTTCGACAGACATGTTCTGGGAGCTGACCTCATTGCTCACGGTGATATTCAGAGTCTCTACCCTGGGATGAGTGACAGTAAAGTGGGCATATGAGAACCAGGTATCGCTGGTCTCTCTGTGGCAGGCTGGCATGTACTGAGGCAGACTGGATGGACAATGGCCATTAAAGAAGACTCCTGATTGTCGAACTGGAGGACCCCACCAGGAGCTGGCATTGCTGCCAGAGTTAATCTTGATCACAATGAGTATCTCATTGCCAGTTGGGACCAGGAGAGTGCCATTATGTGGCCAGGGATAGATGATTTGTAAGCCAGTGATTGTTGTCCGTGTGCCCAATGGGCAGCATTTGATCCCTGTGGGGCTTACTCTGTTAACTGGGGTTACCAGGAACGTATCTGGCACAGTGGTTAGGGATTGGGTGGGAGCAATTGGCTGCGGCTGGTCTGTATACAGGATACGCACATCACAGACAACATTATCAAACCATCTGGGACTGGGCCAGGTAGGTTGGAAACCAACCAATAAACTTTCCAGCCAGCCCTGCCGCACCAGGCTGATGTAGCTCTGTCGCCATGGTGATATTGAGCTGGGCAAGCAATGCAGCAAAGAGTTTGGACCTGCATCGTGCTGAAAACCAATCACATCGTCTGGATAAACACGAACTTCCTGGTCACCCAGCATCACCTGAAACAGAGCCACAGTCCATTACATCATCAAGCAAGTAGCCAATCAGGAGCAGCACCAAGCAGTAACACCTCCACACAAACCCACCAATCATGAACATATTAACGAATGAGCAGAGAAGGATCCAAACAATCAGAAGTAAAGCAATATTGAGCAGAATTAACCAAATAGAAACTGTTCGGAAGATTAGAATCTCCTCAGTTGAGGACTGACTCTGAGCTGGCTGGCCACAGCCAATTCCACTGTGCACAAATAAATAAAAGGCAATTTGGTGACATGAAGCAGCCTGTGTGCAGTTATTTCACCCATGAACACTTCAATTAGCTTGCCTGTCTTATTTCCCAAGAGAAGGTCAAGTTTTGCTACTTCTCTGGTAAGTACATCTACATGTTGATAAAGCAAATTTTCTTTAACATATTTCACAAATTCCTCCCCATCTGAGCCCTTAACATTGCAGCAGTCCCAGTCTATTTTGGAAAGTTAAAATTCCCTACAAATTAATGCTATTATTCTTATGAATCTTAATGCTATCGTATCTGAGATTTCTCCACATATTTGTTCCTCCGTTTCCCACTGACCATTGGATGGCCTGAAGGACAACCCTCTCAAGGTGATCTTCCCAATCTTAATTCTGAGTTCCACCCATGTAGCATCACTGGATGATCCCCCAGAAATATCCACTCTACAGCAATAATGTTTTCCCTAATCAAAAATACACTCCTCCTCCTCTCTTGTCTCCCTTCCTATAGCACCTAAACCCTGGAACATTGAGCTGCCAGTCTTATACACCCCTCAGCCATGTTTCTGTAATAGCTATGATATCCCAGTCACATATTCTCATATATGCCCTGAGTTCATCCTCCTTACCAGTCAGACCTCTTGCGATGAAATAAATGCAGCTTAATTCTTCAGAGTTATCTTATTGTGTGACATGCTCTTGTCTGTCTTATCTAATCAATTTGATCTCTTTAACTTCCAAATCATCCTCAGCCTTTTCTCTTTTCTCACTGCTGCTCAGAATTCCCTCACTGACACCCCCCCCCCCCCAACACACACACACACACCAGTTCAAAGGCTCCCAATTAGCATTAACAAATCTCTCTTAAAAAAAGAAAAAAAAACTGTTAGGATTGAGCTTTCCATTGGACAAACCCAAACACTGGATTAACCAATCAGAATCACAGCAATGTGCTGTAGTGCAGACAATCATAATTGGGAATAGGTTAACTGCAACAGACTGAAATGTGACACTAATTGATTTCGGAAAAAATCCACCCAATCAGAAAAGCAGACTTCCACCACACATGTAGAGCAGGTGGTCTCTTGGGAGGTTGCAGAATGCCCACCTTGCCTGTAAAGGCTCTCTGAAGGAGCAAGTTACCGAATGCTGTTCCCCTTCTCCTACTGAACCATTTCCCCATGACATTGCACATTCTTCCTGTCAGGTAGGAGCCCAATTTCTGTCCCTGTATAACACTGACATACTATGACACTGGGTTCCAGTACTGGTGGGGACAATTCTGTCGCTGCATAACACTGTGGTCCAGTACTGGTGGGGCAAGTCTGTCACTGTATGACACTGGGGTCCAGTGCTGGTGGGGACAAGTCTGTCGCTATATAACACTGGCATACAGTACTGGTGAGGACAGGTCTGTCACTGTATAATACTGGGGTACAGTACTGGTGGGGCAAGTCTGCCACTGTATAACATTGGGGTACAGTACTGGTAGGGCAAGACTGTCGCTGTGTAACACTGGGGTACAGTACTGGTGGGGACAGGTCTGTCACTGTATAACACTGGGGTACAGTACTAGTGGGGACAGGTCTGTCACTGTATAACACTGAGGTACAGTACTGGTAGGTCAGCTCTAGCTCTGTATAACATTGGGGTGCTGTGCTGATGGGGATAATTCTGCCACTGAAAAACATTGGGGTTCAGGAATGATGGGGATAAGTCTGTCACTGTAACACTAACACAGAGTGTTCAATTTGAATAGCTTTGTTTGTGAACTATACCAGAAAGAAAGAAAAATTAGTGATAACTAGAAGTGGAGCTCACTCTGACTTCATCTTGTGTGGAACCAATGCTGTTCTTCAGATTGTCTGCCAGATTGTACACCATTTGAACAAAGGATAGAATAAGAATAGTCTGACTCACATTTACATGTACAATGTTGAGGTCAGGGCTGATGATCATTGCTATATCTGCCACCTGGGAGTAATATGGCTGTGTCCCTTTGTATCTGGGAGGGTTAGCGATTGGCAGGATGTTGGTTGTGATGTTTTCAAATGCATACGAACTGCAGGGGCTGGTGATGGGCAGACACCTTTCCTGTAAGTGGCACCATTGATGCCCATTGTTGCAACCTCCTGTGGTGTTGCACAGCGGCTGTGTGTCACAGGTGGCAAAGGGAGTACGGAGCCATTCGCAGCCTGAGGAATAGAAGCAGAGCTTCAGATGCACCATAGACATCACTGAAGAAACTAACCAAGAATACAGAATCAGCTGTTAATTGTTCCATTAAACAAGACTACCTGTAAGTCAGTCATTCATAACTGCACTGCATCTACAACAATGTCAGAGGTACCAAAGAGCTTCAAAGCAGAGAATTCACAACAATTGATACAAAACATGAAAAGGAAACACTTAACAGATAAGCAAAGATGAGGTGACAACGGTAGCTTTTTAAGCAATGTAGAAAGCCAGGGAGGTTTAGCATTTGGAACTGGAAGACTGATGCCAATGATGGCCCAAAGGAATCACAAAAACATAAGACAAACAGTGTTTTCAGACAGCGGCAGGAGATCTTAGCGATGGGAAGATTGTGGTCATGCAGGAAGCGCGCGATCAGAATTTTAACATCTAATAGGCAGTCAAATTAAATTAAATGCAGTAGATTGGACCGGGTTCTGATGTTAGGACATAGGGCAGCGGTGGTTTTGTTCCAATGAGTGTAAAGGTTATGGTCTGTTGCTTTAAAAATGGCTTCTTGTCGTTGGAAACTCTTTTAAAAACAAAATGTTCTCAGGATATTGGCAAAGTAATATCCATTGCTGACACTTCTTGAACCAGAGTGTCAAACATTTGATAGTTTCCAATTGGACTATTCAGAAATATTCTCTCCAGAGCATGTCGGACATGAACCAGGCCTCCTGGTCCAGAGATCTCCAGAGTAACTACCACTGTATCAGAATGGCCCCAATTGTGAGTTAAACATCTAGTCTAGGATAAAATTCACCTGAACCAGATGAGGTAGGTATGAAGCGTATTAGTGTATCTGGACTGCTCACCATCACTACAGGAAGTCTCTCAATCTAACAGCAATGTTAAACTTAATAATGGTCTGTTTATCATCATGATAATTTTAATTGGAAAGGACAAACACAAAGATGAGTGGTTATGCTGTGTCCCAAAAGCTCTGATCATCTTTGTCTCCTGTGATCAATTCTATATGTTAAGGACGATGTTTACTTAGTGCTGTGGATTTCAGCCATCTCATGAGGTAGCGAACAAAATGGTTTGCTTCCTTTTATTTCCTTCTGTGCCACCACTCTGTCTCATGGTTGAGGTGTTTGGGCACAAAGTGTGATGCAGTTTGATTGTCCAGTAGTAACCATGATGAACGATAGGGAGCACGCTCCTCCCAGTCATTCATGTCAATGTTACCATGCTTCAAGGAGAGATTCAAGGTGTCATTGGAGCAATTCCTTTTCTATGTCCTCTTCTGAAACTCTGGTGAATTTTCGACTTGAGAAAACATGATGTGGTGAGGTAGAGGTACTTCAGACTCCAGACGCAGTGGCCAGTACATTGTATTTAATTTTGCAGGAGTTTTGCCTGAATACTTCTCAGGCTGACTTCAAGCAGTGCACCAGAGGGCAGCTGATCTTGCAATGGGGTGAACAGCCACTGTCAGGTAGATTACAAATAGAACAGAGATTTTGTAAAATGTATTCTATCATGGAATGTGGCCAAAATGTGTTGCCCATTCTTAACTGCCTTTGAACAAAGTGGATCACTCAGCTATTTCATTAGATAGCTCAAAGTCAATCACATCATTATGGATTTGGCATCACATAGGCTCCAGGCAAGACATATGATGTTACACAATGTGACATTCTGGTATAAAGGTACCTGTTTCACTTTCATTCATTCTGTGTAGTCAGCACATTATGTATGATGCAATGTATAGCAACATCGATAAACATATATTAGAACATTATGTGGAGGTCTCTGTTAACAGAGTTTGTATAGTTTGTGTTGTAAATAAATTTCAAGACATCTGTCTCACAAGAATTTGACTCTTTGTGGTATTTGTCAACATTGTTACACCTGGCTGGGGGAGTGCACTGGAAATCAAGCCCGACTGTTACTGCAAACATCACAAAAGTTAAAGATTATAAGAAGTAAATAGAAATACCTACTTTCAAACCCATGTTGACAAATAGCATGGAACAGGCTTCTATATTTACCAAGAACTATGACAAATAAATAAAGTTTGTCTGCAGGTCAGTAATTATGAAAATACCAAACAAGACGTTCATCCATTAAGCCTTTTCCCTTCTGCAACTTTATATAATCTACTACTATATTAAACCTTTAAATTATTTCAATATGTTTACATTCTGGACAATACATCTGCAATTGCACTTTTTTTCTGCAATATGAATAATGTTTACATTAAATGGTTGCAAAAAAGCAATAGTCTCACATTCCAATTTTTAAACTTCAGAATAGACCATTAATTACTACCATGAAAATTTAAAATATATCCTCTACAAAGCCAAACACACACATACTATAAATACTTTAAAGGGAAGAGACTAACGAAGGAAAGTGTAGGTTGATAGCGAGAAAGGTTATCAAAAGGGAACTTGATCAGATGGAGAAGTGGGCTGAGAATTAGCAATTATAATTCAATACACATAAGTGTGAGGTGTTACACTTTGGAAAGTCAAACCAAGATAGGACTTACTTAGTAAAAGGTAAGGTCCTGAGGAGTATTGTGGAACACAGGGACCTCGGAGTACAAGTACATAGTTTGTTGAAAGTGGCATCACAGGAAGACAGGGTGGTGAAGAAGGCATTTAGCAGGCTGGTCTTCATCAGTCGAGGCACTGAATATAGGGGATGGGACGTTATGTTACAGTTGTATAAGTTGTGGTGAGGCTGCAGTGGAGTATTGTGTATAGTTTTGATTACCCTGTTATTAGGAAGACATAGTTAAATTGGAAAGAATGCAAAGATGATTCGTGGGGATGTTGCCAGGACTATTAGGCAGAGGTTGGCCAGGATAGGACTTTATTCCTTGGAATTGTAGAAGAATGAGGGGTGACCTTATTATGGTGTATAATATCATGAGGGGCATAGATAGGAAGAATGCAAACGGTCTGTTTCGCAAGGATGGGGAATTGAAAACTAGAGGGCAGAGGTTTAAGGTGAGAAAGGAAAGATTTAAGAAGGACCTGAGGGGCAACATCTTCACGCAGAGAGTGGTACGTACATGGAATGGGCGGCCGGAGAAAGGGTTTGAGGCAGGCACAGCGGCAATATTTAAAAAAACATTTGGATAGGTACAAGGAATGGGAAGGTCCAGAGGGATATGGACCAAATGTGGGCAATTGGAAGTAGCTGAGTGGGCACCATGGTCAGCATGGAGCACTTTGGGCCGAATCCACGCTGTATTACTCTATGACTCTCCGACTTTAGGGTTGATTCGGGTGCAAGGGGTAACCTGTGTGTGAAGCTACAGGATATTGGAAGGGTGTTGAATGAAAACTCATCTTTGGTATTCATTCTGAAAAGGAACAGCATAGGTACAGAATTCAGGAAAAGGGACTTTTATTTTATTTAGATTAGATTACTTACAGTGTGGAAACAGGCCCTTCGGGACAAGTCCACACCGACACGTAACCCACCATTTACCTCCCACCTAACACTACAGGCAATTTAGCATGTCCAATTCACCTGACCTGTACATCTTTGTGACTGTGGGAGGAAACCGGAGCACCCGGAGGAAACCCACGCAGACACGGGGAGAACGTGCAAACTCCACACAGTCAGTCGCCCAAGGCGGGAATTGAACCTGGATCTCTGGTGCTGTGAGGCAGCAGTGCTAACCACTGTGCCACCGTGCCTCACAGTCTTTGTGACTGTGAGGAACTTGCACAGTTTGACTTAGGAAATTGGGAGGTATTGGAGGCTTTGTCAAAAAATAATAAAAATAAACAAATCCCCTGGTCTGGATGAATTGCATCTCAGGCTGTTGTGGGAGGTGAAGCAGAAAATTGTCGGGGCTCTGACACACTTTTAATTCCTTTCTCGCAACAGGGGAAGTGCCAGAGGTCTGGAGCATTCCTAATGTGATTTCACTTTTTAAAGAGGGCTGGTAGAGATGAACCAGGAATTTACAGAGCTTCACGTCAGTGATAGGGAAACTCTCGTAGAAAATTCTGAAGGAGAGAATTAATATCCACTTGGAAAGGCATGGGTTAATTGGGGATAGTTAGTATGTCTTTGTCACATGGAGGTCATGCCTAACAAATATGTTAGAAATTTTTGAAAATGTGACCAAGTATGTGGGTCAGGGGAGGTCAGTTGTTGGAGTTGAAATGGATTTTAACAAAACTTCTGACAAGGTCCCACATGGGAGATTGATTAAGAAGGTTAACACACATGGAATTGAGGGAAACTTGGCACGATGGATCAGCAACTGGCTTAGTAATAAGACACAAAGTGTAGGGGTTTAAGTGACTGGAGACAGGTGCCCAGTGGTGTAAGAGAAGGACCAGTACTGGGACCTTTACTGTTTGTTGTATACATAAATAATATGGATGAAAATATAGAGGCAATGTTAAGCAGATTTGCAGATGATACCAAGATTGGTAGGTCAGATGAGCAGACCAGTGGCAGATATTATTTAACCCTGTTAAAGGGGACAGCATGGTGGCTCAGCGGTTAGCACTACTGCCTTATAGTACCAAGTTTGATTCTAGTCTCGGGTTACCAACTGCGTGGAGTTTTGACTGTGTTTGCATGGGTTTCCTCCCACTATCCAAATGCATGCAGGTTAGGTGGATTGGCAATACTTAATTGCTCATAGTGTCCAGGGATGTGCAGGCTAAGTGGATTAACCATGGGAAATGCAGAGCTTTGGGATAGGGTAGGGAGGGGAGTCTGGGTGGTATACTCTTCAGAGGGTCGGCGTGGATTCAATAGGCCAATTGCCTGCTTCCACACTGTACGGATTCTATGAATCATACCCCACACTGCAAAAAAGTACACTTTGGAAGAAGAAACAAGATGAGGGAGTATTCGATGAATGGCTGGACACTGGGTAGCTTAGTGGAACAGGGGGATCTTGGGGAAATTATTCACAGATCCCTGAAGTCAGCGGAGCACATAAGTAGGATAGTTAAACAGGTATATGGGACACCTGCTTCCAGTAGTCATGACAGAGTATAAGAGCAAGAAGGGAATATTAGAATTGTACAGAGTGTTAGTCAGGCCACAACTGGAATACTGTTGTAGTTTTGGTCTCTTCACCACAGGACAGATGTGAAAGCACTTGAGGGGGTACAGAGGAGGTTCATCAGGATGTTGCCTGAGATGGAGAAATTGAGCTATGACGAGAGACTAGATAGGCTTGGATTGTTTTCCTTACAGCAGAAAAGACTGTCAGCGAGACATGATTGAGGTGTATAAAAGTGAATAGAGAGCTGCTGTTGTCCACAATCAAGTTGAAAGATCAGGGGAGGGCATAGTTTGAGAGTAAAGGGCAGGAAATTCAGAGGGAATTTGGGAAAAGACTTTCTCACTTAACAGGTGGTGGGAATCTGGAAAGTAGTGAAGAATGGAAACTTTACAACCTTTGACAAATATTTGGATGAGTACTTCAAATATAACATTGAAGGATATGGGACAAGTGCAGGAAATGGAAGTAGCGCACTTTTAGTGGTAGTTATGTCAAAGCAGACTGGGATGGGCTAAAGGCCGCTGTCTCAATCAATTAATCTACAAATCTATATGCAGTGGCTCAGTGGTAAGCACTGCTGCCTCACAGCACCAGGGACCCAGGTTCAATTCTAGCCTCGGGTGACTGTCTGTGTGGAGTTTGCACATTCTCCTCATAACTGTGTGGGTTTTCACCAAGTGCTCTGGTTTCCTCCCACAATCCAAAGATGTGCAGGTTAGGTGGATTGGCCATGCTAAATTGTCCAAAGTGTCCAGGGATGTGTGGCTTAGGTGGATGAGCCACAAGAAATGCAGGGCTACAGGGATAAGTCAGGGGGGTGAGTCTGTGTGGGATGCTCTTCAGAGAGTTAGTGTGGACTTGTTGGGCCGAATGTTGGGCCACTCTGCAGGGATTCTATGATCGACGATCACTTGTAAACAAGCAGTCAGGACAAGCAATTCTGAAGAAATATTATAAATGGAAAACAGAGGAAAAGAAGAACAAGTTCTGTGAATCAAGACATCCTCTTAGTTTTTATAATTCTTGGCAATGAAATCATGTGGTTGTCGACTGTAGAATATTCTCAATTGCATGCCATTCAGTTGGACCTAGGTTTTTGCTTGAGTTTGAAATTCTTCTTAGAATTTTTAAGATTTTCTTTCCACACATGGATGTTAACAGAGACAGGTATAGTGTGGCTTGCAGACTTTCTGGAAGTCTGAGTGAAATTAAACTCTCTCAGTCCAGTGACAAACTGCAACTTACCCCCAAAAGCTGTTGCCAGGCACTCTCTCAACCCAGATGCGCCTACATAGAACATAGAACATAGAAGGATACAGCGCAGTACAGGCCCTTCGGCCCTCGATGTTGCGCCGACCGAGTCCTACCTAACCTATACTAGCCCAATAACTTCCAAATGCCTATCCAATGCCCGCTTAAATGAACATAAAGAAGGAGAGTTCACCACTGATACGGGCAGGGCATTCCATGAACTCACAACCCGCTGTGTGAAGAATCTACCCCTAACATCTGTCCTATACCTACCACCCCTTAATTTAAAGCTATAAAGCCTAGTGACTGCTTGTCTCACAAAAGTATCAAATTGACCTTGTCCATAAGTTACATAACTTTGTGTAACCAATAAATGAAGACCTTACAGTTCCAAGTTTGACCTTCATGCCACAAGATAAAAACTACTTCAATCTCTACAACACCGAAATGTCTAATCTTCTATTTTTCCCAGTTCATATTCATAATACAATGTAGTCCCTACAGATAATAAAAACAGAGTACAGAGGAACCTCAATTATCCGGCATTTGATTATCCAAATTTTGGATTATTGGCATGATCACAAGGTCTCAATGCCTTGCTAAACTGTTATCCAGCATTCGATTATCCGAATATTTGTTTATCCAACAAAACACTCCCCGCCCATGTCATTCGGATAATTGAGGTTCCTCTGTAATGGTTAATAGTATATTGGGGCTAGAGAAAGATCTAGGTTTCTGATTGGGGCTATTGCTGTTCCTAATAGTGTCATAGAGTTGTACAGCATGGTAACAGACCCTACGGTCCAACTCATCCAAGCCAACCACATATCCTAAATTAATCTAGTCCCATTTACGAGCATTTGGCCCATATCCCTCTAAACCCTTCCCATTCATGTATCCATCGAGATGCCTTTTAAAAAATGTAACAAATAAATTAGAAAGAGTATTTATTTGCAAAATAACTGACATGTGCCTCAACATTTAAAGAGCCTTTACCCTAAAAATACCTTCTAGGCTGGTGATTTCATGCATCCATTGCACTATTACATTGCATTTGCACAAAGCTGAATGATTTTAAACAGTGCAGTAGTTACTTCCCTTTGACTTTTACCTTACCCTTTTAACCTTTTCAATGTCAGACTTAAATTTAACCATTGACACAGTTTTCATTTCAATAACAACCACCACATATTCATTATACAATATCTCCTGAACCTATGTGGCCTTAAACTGGAGATTCTACATTAATTTGCAAGGAATTCATTCCCTCATTAATTTATGTTTTCCACTTCTCTGCATTTCCCTTCAACTGGTTTAAACATTGTGAGTCTATCAATAGCAAGAATATGATAGAATCAGCTTATGACTGGAGGAGCAGCCACTCAGAGACTCCCCACAGTTCCATATATGTGGAGGGAGGATAATCTTTCTTGGATTGGTTGACGCTATGATTGATTTCTCCTGACTTGAAAGGAGCTTTCAGGCACACGCATTCACTACCCCAACATATTTACTGGAAGTGAGGGCAGAGATGAAGACTGTCCTCCTCAAAAATTGGTGAGCTACTCCCTAGGCCTTGTTTGTTCCACATAAAATTGCGACAGTCAGAGGCTGGTGGAATGCCACTTGGGAAGCTTTCTAAACTATCACCCTTTCTGCACACTCCATACTCCACCCTGCTAATCCCCCAGAAAAGTCATACAATTCAACCTGATATCTTCTAATATTGTTAACTTGTCAACTCTCTGAGAACCCCTGTTTACCTGAACCTGGTCCCTGTAATCCCCAACCCCACTGGTGGCTCTCCTTCACCTGTTTCTCTGAACCTGCCATCGACAGACTGCTATTAAAAACACTCTCCATTAGCTTTCTCATATGAAACATCTCTGCAGCAGAAGACCGAAGACGAGCAAGGGAGATCTACAAACAGGAAGATCGACACCAGATACAACAACCACTGTCTGGTTTTGAAAATTGATTTGCTGTAAATTTAATAGGGGCTTTATCAGATCAGTATGTTGTTTTCGAATGGGAGGTAGACAAAGGAGGCATGGAGTTGTTGTTGTTTAATGTTCTCTTTTGGAGTTAAAGGATAAAACTTTTTTTCTTTAAATAGTGGAATTTGGGTAGTTCTCGGTCACTCATATTTTAACAGATCACGAGGTGAGGTGAGCCTTTTTATGCGTTAATTAACAGAAGGGTTTACCGCTGTGTCATAACACAGAATCTCCTCTGCACATATTCCATTGCAATCACATCCTTCCTATAGTGTGGCGACCAGAACTGCACACAGTACTCCAGCTATGGCTTAACCAAGTTCTGTACAGCTTCAACCTCCCTGCTCTCATCAACTATGCCTTGACTCGCTAGTTACCTGACAAAGCAGCAATGCTCTGAAAGCTTGTACCTCCAAATATAATCGTTGGAGTATAACCTGGTGTTATGTGATTTTTAACATTGACTGATAAGATTAGATTGCTTACAGCGTGGAAACAGGCCCTTCGGCCCAACAAATCCACACCCACCCGCCGAAGCACAACCCACCCATACCCCTACATTTACCCCTTACCTAACACTAGGGGCAATTTAGCATGGCCAATTCACCTGACCTGCACATCTTTGGACTGTGGGAGGAAACCAGAGCACCCAGAGGAAACCCATGCAGACATGGGGAGAATGTGCTAACTCCACACAGTCGCCTGAGGCGGGAATTGAACCCGGGTCTCTGGCGCTGTGAGGCAACAGTGCTAACCACTGTGCCACCGTGCCGCCCATAAATGTAAGTGTCCTGTATGCCTTATTAACTATCCAATTTTCCTGCTCTTCAACCTTCAGGATTTGTGGACAAGCAGCTCAAGGTCGCTCTGATTCTGAGCTTCCTTGCAACTGCCTTCATTGAGTACTCCCTTGTTTTGATCCTTCTTCCAAAATGCATCAACTCTCACTTTTCAGGATTAAATTCTATTTGCCACTAACCCACCCATCTGATCAATCCATTTATCCCTTCCTGTAATCTAACATCTTCCTCCTCACTGTCAACTGCCCGGCAAATCTTCATGTCATCTGCAAAGTTATTATTATCATTCACTAACAAAAATCCCTTTTGATGCTGTCCAGTTAGATCAGCTCAATTCGCAAAGACAGAGGTCAATTTTCACCCTGAGAAATGAGATTACTCACAGGCAACAATGAGTGCCTTCCAGATTTAGTTCCAGGCAATCCTTTCATCAGGCACTGCAAGGCATCTCCCCACCACTTACCTGGAGGGATGAGGTACAGACTCGGGATGCAATAGGGTCGGAATATCTTGAAATGTACCCGAGTGGCTTTCTTCAAAGGCTGGATTACAAATTCAATCGAGTTCACCAGACCTGAATGGCTGAACCACATGCCGGGAAACAGCATCATCTGTCACAGTGAAACCCAGAGGAGAGTAAGCAAGGAATCCTCATCCTCTGCACATATCAACACAGTACTTCCACGAGATGGAGATAAAGACCAACAACTAATCTCAACTTGGAAAGCGTACAAGGAACTTTACTAAAGCCCATGATAATCCTGTCCTGGGTGTGTTGGAAAGGGACAGTGTTGAGGCTTAAGTTAGCTTTTAGTTTTAAAAGCGTAGAGGAAGATTTGAATCATAGAATCCCTACAGTGTGGAAAGAAGCCATTTCGCCCTTCAAGTCCACACCAATCCCCCGAAGAGTAACCCACCCAGACCCATCCCCCCTACCCTATTACTCTATATTTACCCCGAACTAAAGCACCTAACCTACACACTCCTGAACACTATGGGCAATTTACTTAACCTGCATACCTTTGGACTGTGGGAGGAAACTCATGCAGACACAAGGAGAATGTACAAACTCCACACAGACAGTTGCCTGGTGCTGGAATCAAACCCAGGTCCCTGGCGCTGTAAGGCAGCAGGGCTAACCACTGAGCCACCATGCCACCCAGTTTAAGAGACTGAAGGGTGTTTCACCCTGTATCTGTTGTACCTATCCTGGGGATATTTGATCGGGATATTGTAAAGGGATGTTTACTCTGTACTTAACCTCGTTGTTCTAATGTTCTAATGTTCAATATTCGATGGGAATATTGGAGGCAGTTTTGCTTTCAGTTTGAAAATGTAGAAACAATTTTACTGTGTTTCTAACCCATGGGAATGTTTGATAGGGACAATGTCAAGGAAGCTTTACTTTCAGTATAAAAGAATAGAGGCAAATGAACTCTGTATCTAACCTCGTACAATATCTGTCTTGGGAATGTTTGGTGGTAATAGTGCCAAAGGAGCTTTTGAAAGAGAAAAGTGAGCTTTATTCTGTATTTAAAACCGTGCTGTACCTGTCCTGGGAGTGTTTGATGGGCTGAGTGTAGAGGGAGCTTTACTTTCAGTTTTAAAGAGTAGAGACAGTTAATTCTGTATCTAACCTTCTGATGTCCTTGACCTGGGAGTATTTGATGGGGAGAGTATAGAGTCAGCTTTACCCTGTATCTAACTCCATGCCAAGTCTGTTCTTGAAGTATTTTAGTGTAGAGAAAGATTTACTTCCAGTTTAAAACCAGAGAAGAAGCTTTACTTTACATCTAACTCTGTGCTGTCCCTGTCCTGGGAGTGATTGATGAGGACTGTGTTGCCAAAGGCTGGCCAGCATTTTATTACCCGTCCCGAGCTGCCGTTGAGAAGGTGGGGCTGAGCTGCCTTCTTGAACCGTTGCAGTTCATATGTTGTTGGTGTACCCACAATGCACTGAGGGAGGGAATTCTGAATTCTGGAATTTTGACCCAGCAACAGTGAAGCAATGATGATATATTTCCAAGTCAGGATGGTGAGTGTCTCAGAGAGGAACCTGCAGGTGATGCTGTTCCTATGTATCTGCTGCCCTTGTCCTTCTAGATGGAAGTGGTCATGGGTTTGGAAGATGCCTGTTCTACTAGTTAGGTTTGTTCCACCTTAACATAGGTATAAGCTGCCTCCAGTACCCATGAAGATCCTAGAATAACGGGGTGAATGGGGAAATGTGTAGAAAGTGGTTACAGTATAATTGTCAAGCTTCCCTGACCCACGCACATCATCATTATTCAGTACATACATTGCCATTCCTAGTTGTTACTGGGCCTAAGTCCTCAAACCTGCCAGAAAACTGCCAGAATCTATTGTACCTCAACTGTTGCTGCTCCTCGGAGAGGGGCCTCAGTCATCACCGTGATGTTCTTCACCAGGTCGACCTTCCTGAAGGTTGGTGTTCCAGTCAGAAAGTAATTGACATCCTGCAGCTGGGCTATAGCATAAAGAAGGAAAGAGTTTCAGTCACTGCATCCCAGAATCAAGTTAACTCCACATAGAACTGTGAAAGATAAGGTTGTTTCTCAGTCACCTGAGACTCTGATCATATTACAGACACTGGAACAACACTGAGCTAAAGGCCAGAAAGTATGGACAGAGGGGTATGGACAAAAGGGTCTGGACAGAAGGGTCTGGACAGAGGGGTATGGAGTTTAAAAAATGAGGCGAGGGAGACAGAAAGAAGGGAGAGAGGATGTAGAGAGAGTTGGGGAAAGAGACAGAGTGTGGGGAGAGATCACAGTAGGGAGAGATTAGGGAAAGAGAATGGGAGCAAGGAAGAGAGGTGAGCAATAGTTCGGGTGGAAAAGTGAAGAAAGGATGGAGGGAAGAGATGGATGAGAAAGGGCAGGCAAGCGACAGGAAAGAGATGGCCAGAGAGAAGTAGAGGGGAGAGAAGTGGCAATCGAGTAAAACAGGGAAGAGCGGCGGGGAAAGATGGAGAGAGGGAAGGGATAGAGATGGGGATAAAGAGGTGAGAGAGGAGAAAACACCCAAGTTTGGAAGGAAAGAGTAACAAGGAGAGATGTACTGCACTGTAAAGAAACTGTCCTGAATCCTCACCATCACGGGGTTTTTCACAGATGAAGTGCAGCTTGGTGTGGCAGGATACCCCACGCCCAGTGCCTTCCCTGTGTAGCTGCAGTTGAACACATTCACCACTGTGTACCTTGGAGATTGCCCAGCGCAGGTAGGTATCAACAGATGTCCCGTCCACCCAGTGGTACATCCCAGGTCCTGAGGCACTGTTTTGGATTAAGCCAATCCAGGCTGCGCTGATCCTATGATATGGAAATCAAACCGAACTCTCTACAAAATGACAGCAATTTCATTTATCATCACAAGACAAACTCAATCCAATTCAGGACCAGAGCTGGATCCACCATTGGAAGCTTTTGATGTGTTGAGGGGCATTAACGTTCTGCTTAAAATCATAAAGGGACAACTTACTTTCAGTTTAAAAGAGTAGAAAGAGCTTTACTTTCAGTTTATAAGCGGAAGCTTGGCTCTGTATCTAACCCCATGCTGTCACAGTCTTGAGAGTGTTTTTGGGGTCAATGTAGAAATCGTTTTGCTTTGTGTTTAAGGGAGTAAAGGCAACTTTACTTTCAAGTTAAAAGACAAGAGGAAGTTTTACTTACAAGTTAAAAGATTAGAGGATGCTTTACTTTCAAGTTGAGAGTAGAGGTAGCTTTACTCTGTATCTAACCGTGTGATAATACGGGCTTGGGAATTTTTGATATGGACAGTGAAAACACAGCTTTAATCTGGATCTAACCCAGTGCTGTCCTTGGCTTTGGAGTGTTTGATAGGGACAGTACCAAGGAAGATTTATCTTCAGAAGAAGGTTTATTCTGCGTCTGTTGATTGGGGCATAGAGACTGGAGCCTCTCCTATTGCTGACTGGATTTTGGAGCCTTTCCTCTGAGTGACTAGGGTCTGGAACATCTTTTGCTGCTGTGTGGAGCATGGGGCTCTCCACTGCTTTATAGTAACTGGGGCATTCACCGTAAAGTATGAAAGAAGAACTTGGTGTTTGGAAGGCAGTGCTGCCTGAGGAACTGGGAAGTGGGAGACTGTGTTGCCTGAGGAACCGGGGACAGTGTGGAGGTGCTCCCTGAGGATCTAGGGATTGGGAGATGGTGCTGCCTGAAGAACTGGGGACTAGGAGATGGTTCTTGCTGAAACGTCACAGGCTGGGAGATAGTTCTTCCTGAGGAACCCGGCTCAGGGACACTGTGCAGCCTGAACAACCGGGAACCGGGTGACCGTACTGTCTGAGCAACCAGGGATTGGAACATGGTGATGCCTGAGGAACCAGGAACCAGGGGACAGTGATCCCGAGGATTTGGAGACTGGGTGACAGTGCTGCCTGAGGAACTGGGGACCGGGAAGCAGTGTGACCTGTGGAACCAGGGACTGGGAGGTGGTGATGTCAGAGGGACCAGGGATGGGGAGGTGGTGCTACCTGAGGCACTGGGAAATGGTGCTGCCTGAGAAACCAGAAGACGGTGCTACATGAGGATGTGGCAACCAGGAGATGGTGCTGCCTGAGGAACGGGGGACCAGGAAGCAGTGCTACCTGTGGAACAAGGGACTGGGAGGTGGTGATGTCAGAGGGACCAGGGATGGAGAGGTGATGCTGCCTGAGAAAAGGGGGAATCAAGAAATGATGCTGCCGGAGGAACCAGGGACTGGAGGATGGTGCTGCCTGAGGAACCGGGGATTGGGTGATGGTGCTGCCTGAGGAACCGGGGACAGGGAGGTAGTGCTACCTAAGAACCTGAGACCGGCAGACCATGCTGTCTGAGGAATCCGGGGCAGGATGACATTGGTGCTCAACCAACGGGGACAACAGGGAGAAGGTGTTGGCCAAGGAACCAGGAGACGTTGCTGCCTGAGGGATTGGGAACCAGGAGGCAGTGAAGGCTGAGGATATGGGGACCGGGAGGCAGTACAGCCTGAGGAACTGGGAACTGGGGCACAGTGATCCCTGCAGATCCGGGGACCTGGAGATAGTACTACCTGAGGAACCGGGGACCAGGATACTATGCCACCTGAGAGATCAGAGGCCGGTAGAAGGTGTTGCCTGGGAAATCAAGGACCCGGAAAACAGAGCTGCCTGAGAAATCAGGGGCTGCGAGATGGTGATTGGTGAAGAACCTTGAAGGTAGTATTGCCTTAGGAACTGGCGACCGGGAGATCATACTCCCTGAGGAACTGGAAACCACGAGACTGGCTGCCTGAGAAATGGAGTCTGGGCAATGGTGCTGCCTGAGGAACTGGGGCCCAGAGGACAGTAACGCCTGAGAAATCAGATTGGGAGACATTGCTGACTGAGAGATTAGAGACTGGGACATCATGAATCTGGGAGGAGGTACTAGCTAGGGAACCGGGGACTGGGAGGTGGCGCTGTCTGAGAAATCAGAGACCAGGAGATGCTGCTCTCTGAGGAATCAGGGGCCAGAGGATGGTGATCACTGAGTAACCAGGGACTAGGTGGCAGTGCTGCCTGAGGAGCCAAAGGCCCAGGGGAAGTGCTGGCTGAGGGACCAGGGACCGGGAGACAGTGATCACTGAAGAATGGGAGACCGGAGGCAGTATAGCATAAAGTACTGGGAACAGGAGGGAGTGCTGAATAAAGGACTGGGGACTGGGAGACAGTGCTGTCTGAGGAACAGGGAGTGGAGACGATGATACCCTAGGAACCACGGATTGGGAGACCGTGCAGTCTGAGAAACTGGGTTCTGGGAGACAGTGATGGCTGAGAAATCAGAGACTAAGGGACACTGCTGCCTGAGAAATCAGACGTTGGGAGACTGATCCCTGATGAACTGGGACTGTGAGGCAATGCTGCCTGAGGAACCGAGGACCAGGAGATGGTGCTGCCTGAGGAACAGGGGATTGGGAGATGGTGCTGCCTGAGGAATAGGGGACTGGGAGATGGTGCTGCCTGAGGAACAGGGGTTTGGGAGATGGTGCTGCTTGAGGAATAGGGGACTGGGAGATGGTGCTGCCTGAGGAACCGGGGACTGGGAGATGGTGCTGCCTGAGGAACAGGGGTTTGGGAGATGGTGCTGCCTGAGGAACCGGGGACTGGGAGATGGTGCTGCCTAAGGAAATGGGGACTGGGAGATGATGTTGCCTGAGGAAATGGGGACTGTGAGATGATGCTGCCTGAGGAAATGGGGACTGTGAGATGATGCTGCCTGAGGAAATGGGGACTGGGAGATGGTGTTGCCTGAGAAACCGGGGACTGGGAGACGGTGCTGCCTGAGGAACCGGGGACTGGGAGATGGTGCTGCCTGAGGAAATGGGGACTGGGAGATGGTGTTGCCTGAGGAAATGGGGACTGGGAGATGGTGTTGCCTGAGGAAATGGGGACTGGGAGATGGTGTTGCCTGAGAAACCGGGGACTGGGAGACGATGCTGCCTGAGGAACCGGGGACTGGGAGATGGTGCTGCCTGATAAATAAGAGACTAGGAAGCAGTCCTGCCTAAGGGCCTGCGGACCAGGAGACAGAGTAGCCTGAAACAGGGGCATGGGAGATGGTGCTGATTGAGGAACTGTGCACCGGGAGCCGTGCTCCTTTTGAAATGGGCAGCAGGAAACTGTGATGCCCAAGAAACTGGGGACAGGGAGATGGCGATGCCTGAGAAATAGAAGATTAAGAAGTATTGCTGCCTTAAAATTCAGAGACCGGGACATGGTGATGCTTGAGAAACCGGTGATCATGAGAAGGTGCTGACTGAGAAACCATGGATTGGGAGCCAGTGATTCCGGAGGAACCAGAGACCAAGGGACAGTGATGCTGGAGGAACCGGGGACGAGAAGCCTGTGATGCCTGAGAAACCGGGGACAAAGAGACAGTGCTGCCTGAGGAACAGGGGACTGGGAGATGGTGCTGCCTGAGGAACCGGGGAGCGGATGATGGTGCTGCCTGAGTATTCAGGTGATGGTAATTGGTCCTCCCTGAGAGTCCAGAACTGGGATGTGGCTTTGTATGACGACTAGGGACTGGGAGACTGTGACCTTAAGATCTTAATAATGGATCTGCATTCAGTCATATATTTCTCAACCCTGTTCTCCTGCTTTCTCCCCATGAGCTTTGATTCCCTTGGCAATCAAGAATCTATCTATCTTTGTTTAAATATACTCAATGTCCTAGCCTCCTCAAATTTCTGTACCAATGAATTCCACAGAATCTTTAGTCTCTGGCTAAAGAAGTTTCACCTTATCTTTGTTCTGAAGGGTCTTCCCTTTACTCTAAGGTCTTGGCCTGACTTGCCAATGGAAACATCTTCCCAGCTCTCACTCTGTCCCGGCTGTTCAGTGTGCTGTAAGTTTCAATCAGATGCCTCCCATCCTTCTAAACTCCATTAAGTATAGGCCCCGAGTCCTCAAACGATCCTCATATATGAAGTCTTTCATTCTTGGGATCATTCTCATGAATTTCCTCTGGACCCTGTCAAGGGCCAGTACATCCTCCCTGAGATATGGGGCCCAAAATCACTCACACAATTCTAAATGTGGTCTGACCAGAGCCTTATAAAGCCTCAGAAGTACATCTCTGCTTTTACATTCTAGTCTTCTTGAGACGAATGACTACATTATATTTTTCTTCTTAACTACCTGCAGGAGAATTCAGAACTAGGACTCTCAAGTTCCTTTGCACTTTAGATTTCTGAATTTTCTCCCCATTTAGAAAACAGTCCGTGCCTCTATTCTTACAATCAAAGTGCATAACCTCACACTTTCCCACATTGTACTCCATCTGCCATTTCTTTGCCCACTCTCCTAACCTGTCTAAATCTTTCTGTAGCCTCCCCACCTCATCAATATTACCTGCCCCTCCACCGATCTTTGTATCATCTGCAAACTTAATCAGAGTGCCCTCAGCTCCTTTTATCCAGATCATTAATATATAAAGTGAAAAGTTGTGGTCCCAGCACTGACCCACATGGAACGCCACTAGTCACCAACTCCATCCTGAGGAGGACTGTTTTATCCCCACTCTCTGCTTTTTGCCAGGCAGCCAGGCTTCTATCTATGCTGGGACCTTGCCTCTAAAACCATGGGCCTTTATCTTACTCTGCAGCCTTCTGTGTGGCATCTTATCAAAGGCCTTCTGGTAGTCCGGATAGGTAATATCCATTGTTTCTCCTTGGTCTAACTTGCTCATTACTTCCTCAAAGAATTCTAGCAGATTTGTCAGGCATGACCTCTCAATGATGAAACCATGCTGACTTTGCCCTATTTTACCATGCACCTCCAAGTATTCAGAAATCTCATCATTCACAATGGACTCCAAAAAATCTTACCAATGGCAACAGAGAATGGGAAATTGAGAACCAAATTTGTAATATCTCAGTTATTTTAAGAATTAAAGATGGTTTGGTAGGGTGTTTTAACTTTCCAAACATAGACTGGGACTGCCATAGTAATGTTAAGGGTTTAGATGGAGAGGAATTTGTTAAGTGTATACAAGAACATTTTCTGATTCAGTATGTGGATGGACCCACCAGAGCAGGTACAACACTTGACCTACTCTTGGGAAATAAGGCAGGGCAGATGATGAGGTGTCAGTGAGGGAGCACTTTGGAGCCAGCAAATATAATTCTATTAGTTTTATAATAGTAATGGAAAAAAAAGGATCTAAAAGTTAAAGTTCTAAACTGTGTACTGTTTTAGTCACCACGTTACCAAAAGGATGTGGATGCTTTGGACAGGGTGCAGAGGAGGTACATCAGGATGTTGTCTGGTATATAGGACACTAACTATGAAGAGAGGTTGAGTAGATTATGATTATTTTCATTAAAAAGACACAGGTTGAGGGGAGACCTGATGGTCTATACCTCTCACGATGTTGAATGTGTCAGAGTGGAAGCTTTTCTCCCCAGACCTGGGAGGGGATCAATTACGAGGGTTCATGAGTTCAAGGTGAGAGGGGAAAAGTTTCAGGGAGTTATGCGTGGAAAGTTCTTACTCAGAGGGTGGCGGGGGCCTGGAACGCATTGCCAGCGGAGGTGTAGAAAGGGGCACGATAGCATCACTTAAGATGTATCTAGAAAGATACATAAATGGGCAGGGAACAGACTGGAGCAGCACCGTCAGTGGGGAATGGGGAATGGGGCAGCACCGTCAGTGGGGAATGGGGAATGGGGCAGCACCGTCAGTGGGGAATGGGGAATGGGGCAGCACCGTCAGTGGGGAATGGGGAATGGAGCAGCACCGTCAGTGGGGAATGGGGAATGGGGCAGCACCGTCAGTGGGGAATGGGGAATGGGGCAGCACCGTCAGTGGGGAATGGGGAATGGGGCAGCACCGTCAGTGGGGAATGGGGAATGGGGCAGCACCGTCAGTGGGGAATGGGGAATGGGGCAGCACCGTCAGTGGGGAATGGGGAATGGGGCAGCACCGTCAGTGGGGAATGGGGAATGGGGCAGCACCGTCAGTGGGGAATGGGGAATGGGGCAGCACCGTCAGTGGGGAATGGGGAATGGAGCAGCACCGTCAGTGGGGAATGGGGAATGGGGCAGCACTGACAGTGGGGAATGGGGCAGCACCGTCAGTGGGGAATGGGGAATGGGGCAGCACCGTCAGTGGGGAATGGGGAATGGGGCAGCACCGTCAGTGGGGAATGGGGCAGCACCGTCAGTGGGGAATGGGGAATGGGGCAGCACCGTCAGTGGGGAATGGGGAATGGGGCAGCACCGTCAGTGGGGAATGGGGAATGGAGCAGCACCGTCAGTGGGGAATGGGGAATGGGGCAGCACTGACAGTGGGGAATGGGGCAGCACCGTCAGTGGGGAATGGGGAATGGGGCAGCACCGTCAGTGGGGAATGGGGAATGGGGCAGCACCGTCAGTGGGGAATGGGGAATGGGGCAGCACTGACAGTGGGGAATGGGGAATGGGGCAGCACCGTCAGTGGGGAATGGGGAATGGGGCAGCACCGTCAGTGGGGAATGGGGAATGGGGCAGCACTGACAGTGGGGAATGGGGAATGGGGCAGCACTGTCAGTGGGGAATGGGGAATGGGGCAGCACCGTCAGTGGGGAATGGGGAATGGGGCAGCACTGTCAGTGGGGAATGGGGAATGGGGCAGCACCGTCAGTGGGGAATGGGGAATGGGGCAGCACCGTCAGTGGGGAATGGGGAATGGGGCAGCACCGTCAGTGGGGAATGGGGAATGGAGCAGCACCGTCAGTGGGGAATGGGGAATGGGGCAGCACTGACAGTGGGGAATGGGGCAGCACCGTCAGTGGGGAATGGGGAATGGGGCAGCACCGTCAGTGGGGAATGGGGAATGGGGCAGCACCGTCAGTGGGGAATGGGGAATGGGGCAGCACTGACAGTGGGGAATGGGGAATGGGGCAGCACTGTCAGTGGGGAATGGGGAATGGGGCAGCACTGACAGTGGGGAATGGGGAATGGGGCAGCACCGTCAGTGGGGAATGGGGAATGGGGCAGCACTGACAGTGGGGAATGGGGAATGGGGCAGCACCGTCAGTGGGGAATGGGGAATGGGGCAGCACCGTCAGTGGGGAATGGGGCAGCACTGTCAGTGGGGAATGGGGCAGCACTGTCAGTGGGGAATGGGGAATGGGGCAGCACTGTCAGTGGGGAATGGGGAATGGGGCAGCACTGACAGTGGGGAATGGGGAATGGGGCAGCACTGACAGTGGGGAATGGGGAATGGGGCAGCACTGACAGTGGGGAATGGGGAATGGGGCAGCACTGTCAGTGGGGAATGGGGCAGCACCGTCAGTGGGGAATGGGGAATGGGGCAGCACTGACAGTGGGGAATGGGGAATGGGGCAGCACTGACAGTGGGGAATGGGGAATGGGGCAGCACTGACAGTGGGGAATGGGGAATGGGGCAGCACTGTCAGTGGGGAATGGGGAATGGGGCAGCACTGTCAGTGGGGAATGGGGAATGGGGCAGCACCGTCAGTGAAGATTGCCTCAATCCAATCCCTAACTGACATTGTCAACATTAGACAGCACAGCGCAAGGCTTTCTTTTGGAGGTGTCAAAGAGATTTCCCGTTTAAATTAAATTAAAACCATTGAACTCACGCTGGAAAGTGCTGCTGGACAAAATTCAGAACATCTGCACTGTTGATAATAGCTAAGTCGGCAGTGGGCACTTGTTGGCATGCCTGGCGGGCATCATGCCACGACACCTGGTCTTCACTTATCCAATAACAATGCTGATTTTGTGGATTGAGTTGAGCATTTTGTGGACAACTGGTGCAGATACCTAAAAAAGCAAAGAGCAGAGATGGAGCAAATTCTCAATAAATACAAATCATTTCATTGTATATCTGGCACCTTATTGGCTGTGCACTCAATTTTCTTACGGGCAGCACCCTCCCTGATCTCACAGTCCGCAGCCTCCCATATCTCACAGGCATTACTCTCTCAACTCACTGGCAGCATCCTCCCTTACCTCGCTGCAGCACCTTCCCTGTATCTCACTGGCAGCACCTTCCCTGCATCTCACTGGCAGCACGCTCAATTATTGCATGGACAGCACAGTCCCTAATCTCACTGGCAGCACCTTCCCACATGCAGTCATAGAGTTATAGACATATACAACATGGAAGCAGATCCTTCTGTCCAATTTGTCCATGCCAACCAGATATCCCAACATAATCTAGCTCCACCTGCCAGCACCTGGCCTATATCCTTCCAAACCCTTCCTATTCATATACCCATCCAGATGCCTTTTAAATGTTGCAATTGTACTAGCCTCCACCACTTCCTCTGGCAGCTCCTTCCTTACACATACTACCCTCTGTATGAAAACGTTGCCCCTTTGATCACTCTCATAGTTTTCCCCTCTCACCCTAAAACCTATGCTTTCTAGTTCTGGACTCCCCCACCCCAAGGAAGAGACTTTGTCTATTTATCCTATCCATGCCCCTCATGATTTTATAAACCTCTATAAGGTCAGCCCTCAGCCTCCGACGCTCCAGGGAAAACAGCCCCAGCCTATCCAACCTCTCCCTATAGCTCAAATCCTCCAACCCTGGCAACATCCTTGTAAATCTTTTCTGAACCCTTTCAAGTTTCACCACTGTATGTAATATTCCAACAGTGGCCTAACCAATGTCCTGTTCAGCCACAACATGACCTCCCAATTCCTGTACTCAACACTCTGACCAATAAAGGAAAGCATACCAAACGTCTTCTTCACTATCCTATCTACCTATGACTCCACTTTCAAGGAGCTATGAACCTGCACCCTAAGGTCTCTTTGTTCAGCAACACTCCCTAGGACCTTACCATTAAGTGAATAAGTCCTGCTAAGATTTGCTTTCAATTTAGAAAAATGCAGCACCTCGCATTTATCTAAATTAAACTCCATCTGCTACTTCAGTCCATTGGCCCATCTGATCAAGTTCCTGTTGAAATTGGAGGTAACCGTCTTCGCTATACACTACACCTCGAATTTTGGTGTCATCCACAAACTTACTAACTATACCCCTTATGCTCACATCCAAATCATTTATAGAAATGAGGAAAAGTAGTGGACCCAGCACTGATCCTTGTGGCACTCCACTGGTCACAGGCCTCCAGTCTGAAAAACAACCCTCCACCACCACCCTCTGTCTTCTACCTTTGAGCCAGTTCTGTATCTAAATAGCTAGTTCTCCCCGAATACCGTGAGATCTAACCTTGTCGAATGCCTTATTGAAGTCCATACAGATCACCACTCTGCCCTCATCAATCCTCTTTGTTTTTTCTTGAAAAACCTCAGTCAAGTTTATGAGGCACGATTTCCCAAGCACAAAGCCATGTTGACCATCCCTAATCAGTCCTTGCCTTTCCAAATACATATACATCCTGTTCCTCAGGATTCCCTCCAACAACTTGTCCACCACCGACGTCAGGCTCACTGGTCTATAGTTCCCTGACTTGTCCTTACCACCCTTCTTAAACAGTGGCACCACGTTTGCCAACCTCCAAAGCTGATTGGGAGCAGATAAAGTTCACAGGTACCTTCCGGCACCTCACCTGTAAATATCGATGATACAAATATCCCAGCAAGAGGCCCAGCAATCCCTTCTAGGGTTCTAGGGTACACCTGATCAGGTCCTGGGGATTTATTCTTTTTATATGCATTTCAAGACATGCAGCACTTCCTCCTATATAATAAGGATATTTTTCAAGATGTCACCATCTATTTCCCGAAATTTTATATCTTTCATGTCCTTTTCCACAGTAAATACTGATGCAAAACACTCATTTAATATCTCCCCCATTTCTGCGGCTCCACATAAAGGCCATCTTGCTGATCTTTGAGGAGCCCTGTTCCCTCCCCAGTTATCCTTTTGTCCTTCATGTATTTGTAAAAGGTCTTTGGATTCTCCATAACTATATTTGCCAAAGCTATCTCTTGTCCCCTTTTTGCCCTCATGATTTCCCTCTTAGGTATACTCCTATGCCTTTATACTCTTCTAAGGATTCACTCGATCTATCCTGTCTATACATGACATATGCTTCCTTCTTTTTCTTAATCAAACCCTCAATTTCTTTGGTCATCCAGCATTCCCTATACCTACCAGCCTTTCCTTTCACTCTAACAGGAATATACTGTCTCTGGACTCTTGATATCTCATTTTTGAAGGCTTCTCTTTTTCCAGACGTCCCATTACCTGTGAACTTTATCCGCTCTGAATCAGCTTTTGAAAGTTCTTGCCTAATACTGTCAAAATTAGCCTCCCTCCAATTTAGAACTTCAACTTTTAGACCTGTTCTATCCTTTTCCATCACTATTTTAAAACTAATAGAATTATGGTTGCTGGCCCAAAAGTGTTCCTCCTCACTGGCATCTCACTCACCTGCCTTGCCTTATTTCCCAAGAGTAGGTCAAGTTTTCACCTTCTCTAATAGGTATATCCGCATATTGAATCATAAACATTTATTGTACACACTTAAATTCCTCTCCATCTGAACTCTTAGGCATCCTGCATCACTATCTCACTGGCAGCACGCTTCGTTATCTCGCTGGCAGCATACTCAAGCACTGCCAGTGAAATAATTGAGCGCGCTGCCAGTGAGGGAAGGGAGGGTGCTGCCAGTGGGTTACAGGGAACATGCTGCCTATGAGATAAGGGAGCGTGCTGCCAGCGAGGGAAGGGAGGGTGCTGCCAGTGAGGGAAGGGAGAGCACTGCCAGCGAGCTACAGGGAGTGTGCTTCCAGTGAGTTAAGGGAATGTGCACTCAGCGAGATAAGGAAGCATGCTCCTTTATTGCACTGGCAACACATTCCCTTATCTTGCTGGCACCCTGCTCCCATTATCTCGCTGGCAGTACATTCCCTTATCTCGCTGGCAGTACACGCCAACTCACTAGCTCTATTTAATCATTCTCTAAAATTTGACATATAGTTTCAGAATTCTGACTTATTAATTTCTCCTTAATTAATTTTAACTGTCTTCTTACTTCATGCCCAAGAATTAACTCAAACGGACGGAATTTGGTTGATTCGGTCAGTGCATTTCTGATTGCAGAAACCACAGATGGAATTCCCTAATCCCAATCATCAGAATAGGCCCGACTATATAAACGCTCAACATGGTCTTTAGTGTTTGATACCGTCTCTGTAATGCTCCCTGTGATTCTGGATGGTACACGGTGGGTTTAAATAGCTTTATTCCCAATTTATCCATAACCTCCTTGAATAGTTTGGATGTGAAGTGTGATCCTTGATCTGACTGGATCTCTATTGGTAGTCAGTATCGCGTTAAAAAAAAGGTTAATTCTTCGACAACCATTTTTGCTGTGATGTTGTGTAATGGGATTACCTCTGCAAATCTAGTCAATACATCCATTATTGTTAATATATACTTATTCCCACTTTTTGTTTGAGGTAGGGGACCTACATAATCAATCGAAACTTTCGTGAAAGGTTCCTCAAATGCTGGAATAGGTATTAAAGGTGCAGGATTTATTATTGCCTGTGGTTTTCCCATTAGCTGGCATGAATGACACGTCTGGCAAAATTCAAATCCATCCTTGTGCAGTCCAGGCCGGTAAAAATGTCTTTGTATTTTAGCCTGTGTTTTCCTCCCTCTGAAATGACCACCAAGTGATGGCTCATGTGCCACTCGCAGCACCTCCTTTCTACACCCAACAGGCAAAACAATCTGATGAACTTCTGCCCATTTCTCATCTGCTTGAATGCGTGATGGTCTCCATTTCCTTACTAAGACATCATTTGTTAAGTAATAACACAGGGATGCATTCACTCTTCTCTGTATATGCTTTTTGATACAACTGTTGTAAATTCTTAGCTTTCTGCTGTAACTTGATAAGCTTAGCAGAGCTAAAGGTATTTGCATGGTTACATATTTGCTCCTGCTCTGTCCCAATTCCTTATTAAACCACGGCTCCCTCACAAGACCCTTAACTCCATGCCTGACTGGTACATACTTATGAAGGACACTCAGTAGCTGTTCCTTGAACAATCTCCACATATCATTAGTATTCTTCTCTTGAAGCCTGTTTTTCCAATCCACACATCCTAAGTCATGCCTCACCGCATCGTAATTTCCCTGCCCCCAGCTATAACTCTTGCCCTGCAGTGCACACTTATCCCTCTCCATCACTAAAGTAAAAGTCACCGAGTTGTGGTCACTGTCCCCGAAGTGCTCACCTACCTCCAAGTCTAACACCTGGCCTGGTTCATTACCTAGAACCAAATCCAGTATAGCCTCACCTCTTGTTGGCCTGTCTACATATTGTGTCAGGAAACCCTCCTGCACACATTGGACAAACACCAACCCATCTAACGACCTCAAGCTATAGCTTTCCCAGTCAATATCTGGGAAGTTAAAGTCCCCCATAACAACCACCCTGCTACTTTCACTCTTCTCCTGAATCATCCTCGCAATACTATCTTCTACTTCTCTCGGACTATTAGGAGGCCTGTAGAAAACACCTAACAGGGTGACCTCACCTTTCCTATTTCTAACCTCAGCCCAAACTACCTCAGATGGCAAGTCTTCCTCCATCGTCCTTTCCACCGCTGTAATACTATCCTTGACAAGTAATGCCACACCTCCCCCTCTTTTACCCCCATGTCTGACCCTACTAAAACATTTAAACCCTGGAACCTGCAACAGCCATTCTTGCCCCTGTTCTACCCACGTCTCTGTAATGGCCACAACATCGAAGTCCCAGGTACCAACCCACGCTGCAAGTTCACCTACCTTATTTCTTATACTTCTGGCATTGAAGTATACACACTTCAAGCCACCTTTCTGTTTACACGCACCCTCCTTCGAGATTGCTGCCTTGTTCATAACCTCCCTACACTCAAGGTCCTGTACCCTAAAGCTACAGTCCAGGTTCCCATGCCCCGGCGGAGTTAGTTTAAACCCTCCCAAAGAGCACTAGCAAACCTCCCCCCAAGGATACTGGTGCCCCTCAGGTTCAGGTGTAGACCATCCTTTTTATAGAGGTCCCACCTTCCCCAGAAAGAACCCCAGTTGTCCAGAAACCGGAATCCCTCCCTCCTGCACCATCCCTGTAGCCACGCGTTTAACTGCTCTCTCTCTCTGTTCCTCGACTCTCTATCACGTGGCACGGGTAACAAACCAGAGACAACAACTCTGTTTGTTCTAACTCTGAGCTTCCAACCTAGCTCCCTGAAAGCCTGCCTGACATCCTCACCCCTCTTCCTACCTATATCGTTGGTGCCAACGTGGACCACGATCTGGGGCTGCTCCCCCTCCCCCTTAAGGACCCGGAAAACACGATCAGAGACATCACGTACCCTTGCACCTGGGAGGCAACATACCAATTGTGAGTCTCTCTCGCCCCCACAAAACCGCCTATCAGCCCTGGCCAGAACTTGCCCAAACTACAATTTTTATTTGGATTAACAAAACTCACATTGTCACTGGCCACTGCATTTTTTTAGCCACCTTTTCAAATGAGATGAAAAAGGCTTCCACATCCTTCACATCTAATTTAGGAAATGCTTGGGCATACTTCAACAGTTTCTCCCTGGGCTTCAGACTACCAGGGGCTTGCTTATCCTCACTAAGCCTACCCTCAGCCTTTATCTCCAGCCTTTTAAGCTGACTTTCCTTTTTAATGTGTCAGTTTTTGAAGTTCAAATGCTCTCTCTTTTCCTTTCTCTTCTGCTACCGTCTCTTTTTCCCTCTCTTCTGCTTTTAGTCGTAACCCAAACTGTATTATTTCTGCTGCCCTTTCCTTACCTCTCACCTCTAACTCAAGCTGCTTCATTTGTAATTGAATTCTTGCCATCTCGATAAATCCTGATGGTGTTTCCAGCAATTTAACTGTTGACCTACCATTGTAATTATCTCTCCTTTCCTCACAGAGGCAGGCTGCTCCAATCCTAGTTTATCTGCTAATTCCTGCAGCTTGGTCTTATTCACCTTTTGCAAAATTTCTAAAGTCACCACATCCACTTCCAGAAAACTTTTAGCAACTAAAAGAGCCATTCCTATCCCAAGCTTTGTCTACCCAATCAAACTAACACCCAAAATAAAGACATTAGCACCTACCACTCTCTGTTTAAAATCCCAACGAGCCCCCGATCTGTTATGGACTAGGCCAGACCACTCAAAACATCCTTAAGCAGGCAGCCCTGGCCATAACTTTGCAATTTGTTTCACTAAGTGAACAGTAAAAATTACCCGGAGTAAGTTAGTGAGGTTGACTACCGGGTTTTAAAACAGACAAAAATTTATTCACAAAATTACACAATGAAACACAAAGAACAGAATGAAGAATCCCTACAGAACTCAGTCTACCCAAACAACTCTTCATTCTGCTGTTCCAAATCTACTCAACAGTCCCAATAAGCAAACCCCTTGAACACAGTAAAAATGAAACAAAGACTTACAGGTCAAAGTTAGAAGGGCAGTAGGAAAGAGAGTTCAGCAGCCGTTTTCCACACAGTGCACAGCTGAACTGCCTAACCAGTTCTGAACTGAACTGCTCAGCTAGAGAGCAGGCCATGCCCCCTTGACTTATACAGATTATTTCTAAAAACATAAAAGCTTTGGCCAAAAGACTCATCTGTTTATGTATAAATATAAAGGCCTCTCAATCCCCTTTTACCTCTGTACCAAACCCAGCCATTTCAGAGCCCAGCCTGTTTACGACCGCCCTGAGAAAAACCAAGGACACGGTATTCTTGAAAAAAGGGCAAGCTTTGTGACCCTGGCAGCAAACTCCCTTACCACATTGGCGGTGTCCTCCCTTACCGCACTGACAGCACGCTACCTTACTGCACTGACGGCGCCCTCCCTTACCGCACTGATGGCGCGCGTCCTTACCGCACTGGCAGCACACTCCCTTACCGCACTGGCGGTGCACTCCCTTACCGCACTGGCGGCGCGCTCCCTTACCGCACTGGCGGCGCGCTCCCTTACCGCACTGCCGGCGCTCTCCCTTACCGCACTGGCAGTGCCCTCCCTTACTGCACTGGTGGCACGCTCCTTTACTGCACTGGCGGCACACTCCCTTACCGCACCGCCAGCGCTCTCCCTTACCGCACTGGCAGTGCCCTCCCTTACTGCACTGGTGGCACACTTCCTTACTGCACTGGCAGCACACTCCCTTACCGCATTAGCAGCACACTCCCTTACCGCACTGGCGGCACACTCCCTTACCGCATTAGCAGCACACTCCCTTACCGCACTGGCGGCACACTCCCTTACCGCACTGGCGGCACACTCCCTTACCGCACTGGCGGCACACTCCCTTACCGCACTGGTGGCGCGCTCCCTTACCGCACTGGCAGCGCACTCCCTTACTGCACTGGCGGCACACTCCCTTACCGCACTGGCAGTGCCCTCCCTTACCACACTGGTGGCATCTTCCCTTACCGCACTGGCAGCACACTCCCTTACCGCACTGGCGGCGCCCTCCCTTACCGCACTGGCAGCACATTCCCTTACCGCACTGGCAGCACCCTCCCTTACCGCACTGGTGGCACCCTCCCTTACCGCACTGGCGGCACCCTCCCTTACCGCACTGGCGGCACCCTCCCTTACCGCACTGGCGGCACCCTCCCTTACCGCACTGGCAGCGCCCTTCCTTACCGCACTGGCGGCACGCTTCCACGTCTCACTGGCAGCACCGCCCCTTACCTGACTGGCAGCATGCCTCCTTGTACTGAGGGTGCGGGCCCATACTGTCAATATTAGGGCAACGTTATCTGAATACTGTCATAAATACACTTACAAATCCAATTCAAAAAGGACACAGGAGCAGGGGCACCAGGGTGTACATATGCTCAAAGTATCAAAGGTTGCAGAACAGGTGGAGAGAGAGCAGTTCATAAAGTATACAATGTTCTTGACTTTATTACGGGCATGGAGGTACAGTCGTAGACAGAGAGCTATACAGTGAGCTCAGAATCATACTCTTCAGTCGAACACATCCATGCTGACCAGGTATCTTAGATAAATCTGGTCCCATTTGCCAGCACCCGGACTATATCCTTCTAAATCCTTCCTATTCATATACCATCCATATGCCTTTTAAATGTTGCAATTGTACCAGCCTCCACCACCTCCTCTGGCAGCTCATTCCATACATGTACCACCCCCGCGTGGAAAAAGTTGCTCCTTAAGTTCTTCTTACATCCTTCCTCTCTCAATCTAAACTTATGCCTTCTAGTTTTGAACTCCCCCACCCCAGAGAAAAAAACCTTGTCTATTTATCCTATCCATGTCCCTCATGATTTTATAAACCTCTATAAGGTCACCCTTCAGCGTACAAGATTAGATTATATTGCCTACAGTTTGGAAGCAGGCCCTTCAGCCCAGCAAGTCCACACCGACCCTCCGAAGAATTACTCATCCAGTCCCATTTAATGCACCTAAACTATGGGCAATTTAGCATGGACAATTCACCTGACCTGCACATCTTTGGATTGTGAGAGGAAGCCGGAGGAAATCCACGCAGACACGGGGAGAATGTGAAAACTCCACACAGACAGTCACCCAAGGCAGGGATTGATCCTGGGTCCCTGAAGCTATGAGGCAGCAGTGCTAACCACTAAGCCACTGTGCGACTCTCCAAGGAAAATAGCTGCAGCCTACTCAGTCTCTCCTTTTAGCTCACAGTCTCCAACCCTGGCAACATGTTTGTAATGTTTTTCAAGTTTCATAACATCCTTCCTATAGCAGGGAGGTCAAAACTGCACAAAGCACTCAAAACATGGCCTAATCAATGTCCTGTATGTCTGCAACATGACCTCCCAACTATTATTCTCAATACACTGACCAGTATAGGAAAGCATACCAAATGCCTTCTTCACTACCCTATCTACCTGCAACTCCACTTTCAAGGAACTGCATTCCAAGGTCTCTTTGTTCAGCAACGCTCCCGAGAACCTTATCATTAAGTGTATAATCCCTGCCCTGATTTGCCTTTCCAAAATGCAGCACCTCACATTTATCTAAATTAAATTCCATCTGCCACTCCTAGGCCCATTGGCCCATCTGATTAAGGTCTTGTTGTACCCTGAGGTAACCTCTGTTGTCCACTACACCTCTAATTTTGGCATCATCTACAAACTTACTAACTATACCTCCCAAGTTTATGTCCAAATAATATATTTGAATGACAAAAGGCAGCAGACCAGCACTTAACATTGTGGCACACCACTAGTCCCAGGCCTCCAGTATAAAAAGCAACCCTACTCCACCACCTTTGAGCCAGTTCTATGTCCAAATAGCTCATTCTCCCTGTATTCCATGTGATCTAACCTTGCTAACCTGTCTGCCATCAGGAACCTTATCACCTTACTGAAATTCAAATAGATCACATTCACAGCTGTGCCCTCATCAATCTTCTTTGTTACAAGAGTACAAGAGCATGAATGCAATGCTGAGATTGTAAAAAATTCTTTTTTGACCTCAGCTGAGCTATTGTGTACAGCTGTGGCTGCCCACATTGTCGGAAAGATATAAATGCACTGGAGAAAATAGTGAGTGATTTACAAGAATAGTTCCAGGAATGAGAAACTTCCATTCAGGGGATAGATTTAAAAAGTTGGGAGTTATAAAATCCAATTCTTTGAAGAGTATCCCACCCAGACCCGTTCTCTACCCTATCCTTGTAAGTCTGCATTTCCCATGGCGAATCCACCCAGTCTGCACATCCCTGGACAAAATGGGCAATTTAGCAAGGCTAATCCATCTAGCCTGTACATCTTTGGACTGTGGGAGGAAGCCAGAGCACCCGAAGGAAACCTATATATGACAAGGAGAATGTGTAAACGCCACACAAACAGTTGCTCAAGGCTGGAATCGAACCTGGGTCCCTGGAGCTGTGAGGCAGCAGCACTAACTACTGAGATACCATGCCACTCCAAGAGAATATTCTCCTTGGAGGGAAGAAGGCTGAGCAGAGATTCAATAGAGGTTTTCAAACTCATGCTTGGGCTGGATAGAGTACTATGGGAGAAGTTGTTCCAGTTTGTCATAGGAACAAAATCAAGAGGGCATTGATTTAAAGTGATCTCCAAATCAAGTAAGGGTGATGTGAGAAAAAACCTTTTCACTCAGTATGGAAGGCACTGCCTGGAAAGTGATAGAGACAAGTTCAACTGAGGCATTCAAGAGAGCATTGAATGATAACTTGGATAGGAATGGTGCGCAGGGCAATGGGGTAAAGTAAGGAGATTACCATTAGGTAATGGAACTGGTGCAAGTATGATGAGTTGAATGCCCTCCTTCTGCACTATAACAATTTTGTGATATTGTGATCTACGTCCCACTCAATAATAGTATTGCTGTGTCCCAACCCTACAGGACTCCAGTTATTGTTCAAACATAAAATGTAGTCAGATACTGTACAAACATGTTCTGAAGGTGGTGTAAATAACAAAAGGAAATATATTTTATCAATAGCATAAATAAAGTAAGCAGGAGCTGGTGATGCCTTAGCACTGATAGGGTTAAACTCATCAAACTATAATGAGTATACTCCTTAGATACACTCAACAACAAAAGCAGGCAAGAGTCTTGTAAAAAGAGAGTTATGGCTGAACTGTAGTATTTGGTTGGTTGCTGATAGATGATCCACAGACTCTTTCTATCCATTTCCCATTGCTGCAAAAATATCTCACACAATGGAGTAAATGTCAGCCAATGACGAGGTCTGAGAGATGGATTCCTCTCTGTAGTGCAAACAACTTTCTTAGCAACTGTTTGTCATTTTGCTATTCTACCCATCACCCCTCCTTAATCTCACTAATCATGAGATCCCCATCACTGTAGCAACCGATGCAGAGCCACATCCATCTCCAATGGCCATACTTTAACCACGAATAGTTTCAATTTGCAAACACAGCTGTGGCTAAGAACCCCACACTTGCATCTCGAAGAGAACAATGTCTATCCTTTAATTAAATGCATGCCATAATTCATGACAGTCACACAACATAGAAGAAGGTTATTTGCCCGTGTCAACTCTCAAAAAGAGTTCGTGGAGACCTCGACTCTTTAGCTTTTCAAGATTTTGTCCTTTTATTCTATTGAAGGTGGTTATACAGCCTGTTTAGTCAGAAGATTGCAAATTAAAACAGCCCACCACAGAACAAACGTTCTCACCTCTTCTTTGATTATTTTGTCCATTACTCTAAGCTGCATCTTTTTGTTATTGAATCTTGTCTGTGGATGGAAATTGTTGCTATGCACTTTAACCGTTTGGATTTTGAACACTTTTATTAAATTATTCTCTGCATTGGCTCATCTACATTGAGGAAATAAAGTGTAGACTGAGTGATCAATTTGTAGAACACTTACATCCTGTCCACAAAAAAGACCCTGGGCTTCCAGTTCCCTGACACTTCTACACACCACCCTGTCTCAGGCTTGCTGCAGTGCCCCAGTGAAGCTCAGTGCAAGCTGGAAGAACATACCCTCATTTTCCGTTTGGTGACCTTGCTACCTTCTGGATTCAATATTGAGGTCAACAACTCTTGGGCTTAAACTCTCCCAAGTGCTTACCCCAGCCCACACATTGGTCTTGATATTATGTAGTCTGTTATTAAACACAATCCATTGTTTTTCACTAATAGCCCCCACTTGCCCTCATAGTCACATCGTTACCCACTCTTTTGTCTGTCCAACTGTTATTCTCTCTTTGGGCTCTATCCCCACCTATTGTTTACTCCTGCAGGACTGCATGCATTTTTGGTCTCCTCACTTGAGAAAGGATGTACTGGCACTAGAGGGGGCGCAGAGGAGGTTGAGCCCAGAGTTGAGAGGGTTGGTTTATGAGGAGAGACTGAGTACACTGGGATTATATTCATTGGAATTTAGAAGAATGAGGGGGGATTTTATAGAAATATATAAAATTATGAAGGGAATAGCTAAAAAAAAGTAGAGAGCATGTTTCTACTGGCATGTGAAATTAGGGCAAGAGGACATAGCCTCAAACTGAGAGGCAGCAGATTTAGGGCTGAATTGAGAAGGAACTTCTTCACCCAGAAGTTAATCTACACAATTCCCCACCCAGTGAAGTGATTGAGGCTTCCTCAGTAAATGCTGTCAAAGCTAAGATAGATCATTTTTGAACAGTAAAGGAATTAAGGGTTATGGTGAGAGGGTGGGTAAGTGGAGCAGAGGCCACGATCTTATTGAATGGCGGAGCAGGCTCGAAGGGCCAGAAGGCCTACTCCTGCTCCTGGTTCTTATGTTCCTTACACCCTTCCCCTACCCAGTCTTCTGCAAGTAAACCAACATTTTCTTAGCTTTCATCAGTCTGAGGAAGAGTCACTTGACCCAAAACATTAACATTGATGTCGCTCCACAGACGCCGCCACATCTGCTAAGGACTTCCAGCAATTTCTGTTTCTGTTTGTTAAGCTATCTGACATTACATTAAAGTTTCAGGAGAATCGAATCAAAATCGGTTTAGAATTAATTACGATAAAAAAATTAGATACTGAAATGTTAATTCCATTCCTCTCCCCACAGATGCTGACAAAATTGCTGATTACTTTCAGTATTTTATGTTCTTCTTTCCAGTGAGGTGTTTTTGATTCACATGAATACCTTTCTGCCTTATTTCATGTTAAAGCTTAAACAATCACATTTGATTCCTTCTCCCTCCTGTACTGTCTTCAAATATGTGCTCAATAAAACACTGGCTGATTTGCATCTAACACCATGTGTCTTCTGCACAGAAACAGTTACTTGTATCAAGTCTGACCAGTGGCTGTTGCTGGTACATAGCCCAGTTCAGCTGCTGTATCTTATTCATGAAAACATTAGAAGTGTGTTAATCGACTATGAAAAGAAGCAACTTAAACTAAAGAGTCTGTAAGAAAGAAAAACGTCAGGAGGTGAATACACAAATTGTTGAAGTTAGACAAATAATTTTAGAAAGCTCTTAATAAGGCAGAGTTATTCTTGGGTTTTGAATAGAGGAACAGCATACAAATGTTTGCTGAATATTTACAATGCACTGAATTGACCCCAGCTAAATCACTGTGTCCAGCTTTGGACACCACTCTTTCAGAAAGCTGTCAAGATCTTAAAGAGGATATAGACTAGATTTACAGAAGTCCTGGGGAATGTGGGACATCAGTAATATCAAGGTAACAGGGAAGTTAGGCTCATTCCAACGGCAGAAGGGAAGTTGACCAGAGGACACTGATTTAAAGCACTGGGTAAGAGAGACAGCCAACATGAGGAGGAAGGCAGCAAATTGTTGAAATCTGGAATGTGCTACCCAAAAGGATGGTGGAAATCGATTCTGTGATAACTTTCAAAACAGAATTGAATAAATAGGTAAAGGTGAAATATTTGCAGAGCTTTGTGGAATGAAAAGGAGAGGGGATGAATTGAATAGATTAGCCAAATGGTCAGCACAGCAGATGGGCTGAAATACCTGCTCCTCTGCCATATCATTCTGTGATTGAAATACCATAAGACATAGAAGCCAGATAAGGCCATTTGGCCCATCAATTCTGCTCCACCATTCGCAAGAACAGAGACACATAGAATTTATCCATTCTCTTTGTCCCTAACTATACATATTACTTTCTAGCCTGCCATTTTTTAAAGTATCTGTTTAATTTTAAGTTAAAAATTACAGTACTTGGTTCCAAATAATTGTTGCCTTCAATAAGCACAATATACAAGCTTCTTTTCTTACCAGCATACATTTGGTTGGTGACCTCTGCACATTATTTAAACATCTTTGAACACCCATCTCAGGTCTGTTTGCTAACTCTATTTTCTTACCACAAAAAGTCTTCCAATTCCTGGATAATTAAAATCTTTTGTAACCACCAACCTCTCAACACATTTAATCCCAATTCTCAAGTCACTGTTTAACATTAATAAAATATATCCAGTCTTGCTATTAATTCTTTGCTCTTTATTCTGTTTGAATTAGCACTATCTTTAAAATCTTAAATTTTATTTATACAGTGCTTTTGATCTCAGGATGTATGAACGCATTTTGACATATTCTTAGAATTGCAGTCTCTTTTAGACTTTATTTTTTTCATGGGGTGTACACATCACCCAGCTAGATTAGTGTTTATTGCCCATCCCTAATTGCCCTTGCACTGACAGCTTCCTCGGGTGATTTAAGGAAGCAGATAAGACTTAACCATATTGCTGTGGGCTTACTGTCACATTGAGACCAGGCAGAATAAGGTGAGCACATTTCCCTCCTTAAAGATCAGTAGTAATAGGTGGATTTTTACAAGTCCATGTTAGTTTTGTGCTTGCCACTCCTGAGATTAGAATCCCTACAGTGTGGAAACAGGTCCTTCTGCCCAACAAGTCCATACTGACCCTCCGAAGCGTAACCTACTCAGATCCATTCCCCTACCCTACATTTACCCTTGACTAATGCACCAAACATTATGGGCAATTTAGCATGGCCAATTCACCTGACCTGCACATCTGTGGATTGTGGGAGGAAACCAGAGCACCCAGAGGGAACCTGCACAGACACGTGGAGAATGTGCAAATGCCACACAGACAGTTGCCTGAGGCGGGAATCAAACCTGGGTCCCTAGTGCTGTGGGGCAGCACAGCTAACTACTGAGATGAGCTTTCGATTTCTGCTGTTTAATTGTAATTGTACCTTCTGTTGTGGTGGATTTGAATCCATGCTTCCAAAGAATTCATCTTGATCTTGGGAAAATTGGGCCAGTGACATTAGCATTAGGCTAACCTCTCCCCCTGCGGTGTTATGGGGAAATTCAGCAGACAATATACGCACAGCAAGCTCCAATGAACTGTAGCCTGATAATGATCAGATCATTGATTTTTAGTAATGCTAGATGAGAAATATTTATTGGCCAGGTAACCCAAAGCTGAACTCCTGGATTTTCACTAAATATTATTGGACTTGTCTCACTCAACTGAGAGGGCAGGCAGACCCTCAATTTAACAGAAAGTATACACAATAATGCAGTGCTTCTTCAGCGCAGCACAGAGTGACAGCCTCCATCTTGTCTTTCAAATCTGGAGCTGGTTATGACCCCCAAAATCTCTGACTGGGTGAAGATGCTTCCTCAGCAAACTTGACATAAATACTTTGTTGAGTGGGACATGCAGGTTTACAGAGAGTGAGGTGTTTTATTTCCCCCTCCAACTCTATTTTGATTTAATCCTGGCCTTCCCCTTCACTGTTTGATCACGCAGCATTGCCCTTTGATGTGAAGGGCACTGCTTGTCACTGTCCACTTGGGTGTTTCCTTTCTTCCTGGTGGTGGAATATAAATAAAGATTTACATACTTGTTGTTTTTCAATGTTTTATACACCTGCACATACACGACATGGGTGCTGGGGAAAAATAAACAGTAGTGGGGGGGAAAATACAAAAAAAAGGAACGGTAGTGTCAGACATCCTTTTAAGGAAGAAAAAAAGAAAGAAAAAGTCAAAAAAAGAAGAAAAAATATGCAGGTTTTTTTTCCCTGGAGGAGAATTTGGGAGAAGGGATTCTGAAACAAACCAATAACTGGAATGGATTTTGTTTAGGCAAATTATCTGGGTGACCAGATGATAGGGGACAAGGCCAGACATATCAGGAAAATGCACACCCCTCACCCTCTTCCACACAACCGCCCCCCTCTGTTCCTTATACAGCTGGTACTTGGATTCCCAGGATAAGAATGATCTGCTCACTCATCTCAATTTGAGACCACTATGTAAGCACTTCCTTTGACTAAAGTGCACCAGAAGAGAGGTTCTGTAGTCCACCTACCTCCGATCTTCAAAACCTCTGAGTTGGAAAAGTTACTGCCATCTGCTCCTTCCGTGCAACCGTGACAAGAAAACCACGTCAACTTACAAAAGATACCTACCCAAAGGCTGACTGGAAAGGATGTTTAACAGGAACAGCCATGGAATCATATTGAACACAGCACCCCTACCAGCCCCCTTCAGCTAGGGGGGGAGAAGCAGAGACACTTAGACCGACTGCCAGGGAACCATTCTTCAATGCGAGCTGAGATGCTTATTCCCAGCGGATTTTACAGTCCTCGCCGACACAATCTCCCTCCCGCAGCTAGTCGGACACAGAACCTGAGAAGCCCACCGCTCCAGACTGCCATCAGCAGCAGGAATACAGAACCAGCACTGCTGGCTTTTGCTTGCTTTCATACAGAGACTGATCCACTCAGTTGCGAATTCCCCAGCTTTTCCTCCCGCCCACTTTCACGTCACTTGTTGAATATTCCTCATTTCACCCCCAACCCGCTCGGCACAGGATTCTCACTGGGCGGCAGGAAGCCATTCGGCCCATCGTGTTCGCACTACCTCTCCCAGTGGTCATTCCCCAGTTTAAGATCATTTCAGACCGGTTCACTTAAACCTGCTTGAACTCCAGACCCGCACCATTCGCTGAACCTGCGCTTTGTTTCTTTGGCCAGTTTTAGGCGCCAACACCCCGCCAGCTTGCCGCTTGTAAAGGCAAGGACGGAACTATAAATCACAGCGAAGTCACCATGAAGCCAAATCGAAGCCAGACAATGGTGAGTGACAGCACATCTCCCTCTGATTCTGAAGTTTGCGAGTTCAGTTCTCACTCTGGGGACGAGCACAGACTAACCCTGGATGTGAGTGCAGAGCCCCTGTCTCTGTACCCAGTGAACGTCAAACTAAATTCTGGATATCTTTCCAGGAAGCGCCAGTAACCTCCTGGTTAATAGTCATTCCACAGGATCATGAAATCAGTTGATAGTATCTGTACGAATTTGTTACCTGCAATCGAATTTAAACACTCATCATAACTATCCATTCTTAGAGTGTTTTTTTTGCATCGCCACATCTACAAACATAAACATTTGGGAGTGTGTGAGTTCACTGAGAAGGAGAGCAAAGTGTTTCCTTCTCACCCGAATTGTCAACTTTGCAGAACATTTCCACGAAAGAGCACTTTGAACGCCAGGGTTTTAGTGAACAGCGTTGGCTGAATCTATACAACTTTATATCAGGTGCAACTGGAGTGTGACCTAATGTTTGAACTACTGCTCCTTGGATGCTGCCTGACCTGCTGTGCTCTTCCAGCACCACTCTAATGTAAACTCTGGTTTCCAGCATCTGCAGTCATTGTTTTTACCCAATGTTTGAACAATTCAGGTCACTCTGCACCAATCGGAAACAACCACCTAACTATTCTAATCTCATTTTCCAGCACTTGCCTCAAGCCTTGTATATCTTGCCATCACAGGTGCCCATCTAAATTCTTCTTAAATGTTATTAGGATTTCTGTCTCTATGACGCTTACTTACAGTGAGTTCCAGATTCCCACCACCCTCGGTGAAAAAAATCCATCCTCACATCCCTTCTAAATCTCTTGTCCCTTACCTTAAATCTATGCCCCGATCATTGATCCCTCTATCAAGAGAAAAGGTTTCTTCCTGTCCACCCTTTCTGTGCCTCATATACCTGTAATTTTATACATCTCAATTATGTCTCCTATCCATATCCTCTGCTCCAAGGGAAACAACTTCAGGTTATCCAATCTCTCATTATAACTAAAAATCTGCAGCCAAGCAGTGTTCCATATGCCTTCTTAACCATTTTATCTACATGAAGACTGGTGTACATGCACACTAAGATCCATCTACACCTTGGTGTTTCCCAGGGTTCTATCTTTTATCATATATTCCCTTGCCATGTTCATTCTGCCCAAATGCAGCACCAGACATTAACTTGAATTGAATTCAATTTGCAACCAACTATCTGACTAGTCTGTCTATGTCTTCTTGTAATCTAAGGCGATCCTCCTCAGCATTTATCAACCTATCAATTTTTGTACTGTCTGCAAACTTACAGATCAACCCTCCTACATTGAATGTCTAAATGTTTATATAAACAACAACCACAAGGGGCCTGACACTGATCCCTGTGGGACCACGCTGGATGTAGACTTCCAGTCGGAAAAATACCCCTCAACCATCACCTTCTGCTTCCTGCCACTCAACCAACTGGAGATTCAATTTTCCAGTTCAAGTATCGGACCCTATCAAAAACCTGCTTAAGTCCAGGAAAACTACATCAAAAGTAATGCCCTCATCTACACACATGGGTAGTTCCTCAAAAATTCAATCTTCGATCATGTTGGTCAGATGTGATCTTCCCTTAACAAAACCATGCTGACTGTTCCTGATTAATCCCTGCCTCTCCTTGTGCAGGTTAATTCTATCCCTCAGAATTGCTTAGAATAGTTTCACCACCACTAAGATTAGACTGACAAGCCTGTAGTTTCATGGTTTATCCTTTGCTCCCATTCTTGAATACCATTATCATATTGGCTATTCTCCTGAAGCTTTACTGTGGCTAGAGAGGAATTGAAAATAATTACAAGTGCTCCTACTATTTCATCCCTTGCCTCACTTAACAACCTTGGCTAGATTGCACCCAGCCCTGGAGATTTCCTCTCAGCCAATGCTAATTTCTTTAATTATATCACAATCCTTCTCCCTGATTTCTATCTTCCCTCTTACTAGTGACACAAAGTATTCATTTAGAACCACACCTACATCCTGTGGCTAAATATACAAATTACCACTATGGTCCTGACTGGGCCATACTTTTCCCCTCATTACATTTTTACCCTTAAGGTACATTCAAAATAAATTAGGACTTTATTTTTCCTTTCAAGTCCCGTTTTAGCTTACCTAATCTCCTTTTTAAGTTGATGAAGGAACTTCGTAAGGGTTTCTGCTGCTTGGAGCCCTTGGTATCTGCCATAAACCTCCCTTTTTCTCTTAATTCAGTGCTGTATATTCCTTACTATCCAGGGTTCACAGGATTTAATGGTCCCACCCTTTTTTCTTATTGGAAGATGTTGGCCCTGTATTCTCCATTCTTTTCTTGAATACATCCCACTGTCCTGAGACAGATTTACCTGAAAGTATCTGGCCAAATTATATCTGATCTTATTAAAATCAGCCTCCTGCCAGTTGAAAACTTTGATTTCAGACCCAATCTTTGTCTTTTCCATGATAATCATGAATCTAATGGAGTCATGATTGATGTTTGGAAAATTCTCCCCACCGATACATCAATAATTTACCCAGTTTCATTACCTAACGTTAAGTTGAGGACTGCCCCTCCACTGTGGGGCCTCTATGTATTGGCTTAAAAAGCTGTCCTGGATGCATTTAAAGAATTCCACTCTCTCCAAACCTTTCACATTATGATCACCACAGTTAATGATAGGGAAAATGAAATCCCCGACTATCACAACTCTTTTTCTTTTATACTTACCTGAATTCTGCCTACATTTCTGCTCTTCTGTTTTTCTCAGACTGTTAAACGGCCTTTAGTATACACCGAGCAATGAGATTGCTTTCTTTTGGTTTTTAAGTTATACCCATGTGATTTCATCTGAGGAACCTTCTCAGATGTCATCTGTCCTTACTGCTGTAATAGATTCCTTCATCAAATTTGCAGCACCTCCTCTTCTTTAGAACATAGAACAGTACAGCACAGAACAGGTCCTTCAGCTCACGATGTTGTGCCAACCATTAATCCTCATGTAAGGTAAACCTAATGTACGAACCTAGGAGAAAGTGAGGACTGCAGATGCTGGAGAAGGGCTTATGCCTGAAACGTCGATTTATGACCCCTCGTGTTAACAATTTCTGCCCTGGGAAAAAGTCTCTGGCTATCAATTCTATCTATGCCTCTCATTATCTTGTATACCTCAATTAGGTCCCCACTCTTCCTTCTTTTTTCCAATGGAAAAACGTCTGAGTTCAGTCAACCTCTCTTCGTAATTGAGAGAGCCAAGAGAGGAGATTGCTGGGCCCTGACAAAGATCTTTGTATCTTTACCAGCACTGGAGAGATCCCAGAGGACTGGTGAGTAGCTAACATTGCTCCGCTGTTCAAGAAGACAAAAAGGGATAATCCAGGAAACTATAGACCAGTGACTCCCATATTGGTAATTGGGAAGCTATTGGAGAGAATTTTTAGGGATAGCATCTTCACTCATTTGGAAAAGCATAGCCTAATTACGAACAGTCAGTATGGGTTTGTGTGGGCCAAGTCATGTTTTACTAACTTGGCTGAATTTTCTTGAGGAGGTAATGAAGGTGATCGATAAGGCTAGAGCAGTGGATGCTGTCCACTCGGATTTTAGTAAGGCTTTCAACAAGGTCCCTTAGGATAGACTCATCCAGAAGATAAAGCTGCATGGGATCTATGATGACGTGACTGCTTGGATTCAGAACTAGCTTGCCCATAGAAGCCAAAGGGTAGTATGGAAGGGTGTTTTTCAGGCTGAAGATCTGTGACTAATGGTATTTGGCAGGGATCTGTAATGGGTCCTCCATTGGTGATATCTGTAAATGACTTAGAGGAAAATGTAGATGGGTGGGTTAGTAAGTTTGCGGACGATACAAAGATTGGTGGAGTTGTGGATAATGTAGAAGATTGTCAAAGGATACAGTGGGATATAGATCAGCTGCAGATATGGGTGGACAAATGGCAGATGGAGTTTAATCCGGGTAAGTGTGAGGTGCTGCACTTTGGGAGACTAAATGTTCAGGAAAAGTATATAGGTAATGGCAGGACCCTTAATCGCATTGATGCACAGAGAAATCTTGGGGTTCAAGTCCATAGCTCCCTGAAAGTGGCCACAGAAGGATAAGGAATATGGCCTTTATTGGTTGTGGAATTGAGTTCAAGAGTCAGGATGTCATGTTGCAGTTTGATAAGACTTAGAGTACCACATTCAGTTCTAGTCAGCACATTTCAGGAAGGATGTGGAGGTTTTGGAAGATGGTGCAGAAGAGATTTACCAGGATGCTGCCTGGATTGGAGAGTATGAGCTATAAGGACAGGCTAAAAAACTTGGTTTATTTTCTCCGGAGTGGCGAAAGTTGAAGGGAGACTTGAAAAAAATCTATAAAATTATGAGATGATGTTCAGAATCTTTATCCCAGAGTTGAAATGTCTAACATTAGGGGCATGCAATTAAGGTTAAAAGGGGAAACTTCAAAGGAGATGTGAGGGGCAGGTTTTTTACACAGGAGTGGCAGAAGTCTGGAATGCGCCTGCTGGGGTATTGATAGAGGCAGACACAATAGGTTTAAGGGCTTTTAGATAAGCACATAAATATGCAAGGAATGGAGGGGTATGGACCAAGGGTAGGCAGAAGGGATTAGTTTAATTTGCTGTTATATTTGGCACAACATCATGGGCTGAGTGCCCATTCCTGTGCTGTACTGTTCTATGTTCTATGATTAGATCTCCCAAAATTCACCACTTCACATTTGTCAGGATTAAATTCCATCTGCCATTTCTCTGCCCAATTTACCAGCTGTTCAATATCAAACTGTGGCCTGAAACCATCCTCCTCACTATCAACAGTACCACCAATTTTCATGTCATCTGCAAACTTTACTAATTGTAGCTTTTACATTCACACTCAGTAATGGTGCCAGCACTGATTCATATATGGTACACCGCTGGTCCATAAGACCATAAGACACAGGAGTGGAAGTAAGGCCATTCGGCCCATCGAGTCCACTCCACCATTCAATCATGGCTGATGGGCATTTCAACTCCACTTACCAGCATTCTCCCCGTAGCCCTTAATACCTCGAGACAACAAGAATCTATCAATCTCGGCCTTGAAGACATTTAGCGTCCCGGCCTCCACTGCACTGTGTGGCAATGAATTCCACAGGCCCACCACTCTATGGCTGAAGAAATGTCTCCGCATTTCTGTTCTGAATTGACCCCCTCTAATTCTAAGGCTGTGTCCACGGGTCCTCGTCTCCTCGCCTAACGGAAACAATTTCCTAGCGTTCACCCTTTCCAAGCCATGTATTGTCTTGTACGTCTCTATTAAGTCTCCCCTCAATCTTCTAAACTCCAACGAATACAATCCCAGGATCCTCAGCCGTTCCTCATATGTTAGACCTGCCATTCCAGGGATCATCCGTGTGAATCTCTGCTGGACACGTTCCAGTGCCAGTATGTCCTTCCTGAGGTGCGGGGACCAAAACTGGACACAGTACTCCAAATGGGGCCTAACCAGAGCTTTATAAAGTCTCAGTAGCACATCTCTGCTTTTATATTCCAACCCTCTTGAGATAAGAGACAACATTGCATTCGCTTTCTTAATCACGGACTCAACCTGCATGTTTACCTTTAGAGAATCCTCGACTAGCACTCCCAGATCCTTTTGTACTTTGGCTTTACTAATTTTCTCACCATTTAGAAAGTAGTCTATGCTTTTATTCTTTTTGCCAAAGTGCAAGACCTCACACTTGCTCACGTTAAATTCCATCAGCCATTTCCTGGACCACTCTCCCAACCTGTCCAGATCCTTCTGTAGCCTCCCCACTTCCTCAGTACTACCTGCCTGTCCACCTAACTTCGTATCATCGGCAAACTTCGCTAGAATGCCCCCAGTCCCCTCATCCAAATCATTAATATATAATGCGAATAGCTGTGGCCCCAACACTGAACCCTGCGGGACACCGCTCGTCACCGGCTGCCATTCTGAAAAAGAACCTTAACTTGCGCCCACACCTCCTCCCTCACTTCCCTCCAAGGCCCCAAGGGATCCTTCCATATCCGCCACAAGTTCACCTGTACCTCCACACACATCATCTATTGCATCCACTGCACCCGATGTGGCCTCCTCTATATTGGGGAGACAGGCCGCTTACTTGCGGAATACTTCAGAGAACACCTCTGGGACGCCCGGACCAACCAACCCAACCACCCCGTGGCTCAACACTTTAACTCTCCCTCCCACTCCACCGAGGACATGCAGGTCCTTGGACTCCTCCACCGGCAGAACATAACAACACGACGGCTGGAGGAGGAGCGCCTCATCTTCCGCCTGGGAACCCTCCAACCACAAGGAATGAACTCAGATTTCTCCAGTTTCCTCATTTCCCCTCCCCCTACCTTGTCTCAGTCGGTTCCCTCAACTCAGCACCGCCCTCTAACCTGCAATCTTCTTCCTGACCTCTCCGCCCCCACCCCACTCCGGCCTATCACCCTCACCTTGACCTCCTTCCACCTATCACATCTCCATCGCCCCTCCCCCAAGTCCCTCCTCCCTACCTTTTATCTTAGCCTGCTTGGCACACTCTCCTCATTCCTGATGAAGGGCTTATGCCCGAAACGTCGAATTTCCTATTCCTTGGATGCTGCCTAACCTGCTGTGCTTTAAGCAGCAACACATTTTCAGAAAGAACCTTTTATCCCAACTCTCTGCCTTCTGTTAGACAGCCAATCCTCAATCCATCCCAGCAGCTCACCTCAAACACCATGGGCCCTCACCTTGCTCAACAGCCTCCCGTGTGGCACCTTATCAAAGGCCTTTTGAAAGTCTAGATAGACCACATCCACTGGGTTTCCCTGGTCTAACCCACTTGTTACCTCTTCAAAAAATTCCAACAGGTTTGTCAGGCATGACCTCCCCTTACTAAAACCATGTTGACTTGTTCTAATCAGACTCTGCTCTTCCAAGAATTTAGAAACCTCATCCTTAATGATGGATTCTAGAATTTTACCAACAACCGAGGTTAAGCTGATTGGCCTACAATTTTCCATCTTTTGTCTTGATCCTTTCTTGAACAAGGGGGTTACAACAGCCATCTTCCAATCATCCGGGACCTTTCCTGACTCCAGTGACTCTTGAAAGATCTCAACCAATGCCTCTGCTATTTCCTCAGCCACCTCTCTCAGAACTCTAGGGTGTATCCCATCGGGGCCAGGAGATTTATCAATTTTAAGACTTTTTAACTTTTCTAGCACTATCTCTTTCATAACTGCAACCATACTCAACTCAGCCCCGTGACTCCCTTTAATTTTTGGGATATTACTCATGTCTTCCACTGTGAAAACTGACGCAAAGTACTTGTTAAGTTCTCCTGCTATTTCCTTATCTCCCATCACTAGGCTTCCTGCATCAGTTTGAAGTGGCCCAATGTCTACTTTTGCCTGTCGTTTGTTTCTTATGTACTGAAAGAAACTTTTACTATCATTTCTAATATTACTGGCTAGCCTACCTTCATATTTGATCTTCTCATTTCTTATTACACTCTTTGTTATCCTCTGTTTGTTTTTGTATCCTTCCCAATCTTCTGATTTCCCACTGTTCTTGGCCACTTTATAGGATCTCTCTTTTTCTTTAATACATTTCCTGACTTCCTTTGTCAGCCATGGTTGTCTAATCCCTCCCCGGATAATCTTTCTTTTCTTGGGGATGAACCTCAGTACAGTGTCCTCAATTATATCCACAAACTCCTGCCATTTTTGCTCTACTGTCTTCCCGGTTAGCCTCTGCTTCTAGTCTATTTTTGTCAGTTCCCCTCTCATGCCCTCATAATTACCTTTATTTAACTGTAACACCATTACATCCGATTTTGCCTTCTCTCTTTCAAACTCCAGACTGAACTCTACCATATTATGATCGCTACTTCCTAAGGGTTCCCTTACTTTAAGATCTTTTATAGAGTCTGATTCATTGCAAAGCACTAGGTCCAGAATAGCCTGCTCCCTTGTGGGCTCCATGACAAGCTGTTCCAAAAAGCTATCCTGTAAGCATTCCATGAATTCCCTTTCGTTGGATCCAGTGGCAACATTATTTACCCAGTCCACCTGCATATTGAAGTCTCCCATGATCAATGTGACTGGTCACAGGATTCCAGTCACAAAATCCACCCTCCACCATTTCTCTTGTCCTTCTATTTGTAAGCCAGTTTTGGATCCAGTTTGCCAATTTGCCTCAGATCCCATGGACCCTCATCTTTGGCTGAGCCTTCCATGGGGACCTTGTCAAAGGCAACATCAACTGTGCTATCCTTAGTCACGTTTTCAAAAAACTCAATTAATCAGATAACATTTCCTCACAAATCCATGCCAAGTATCCCTGATCAATTCCTGCCTTTCCAAATGTTGATTAATCCTGTCCTTCACAACTTTATCGAATAATTTCCCGACCAATGACATTAGACAAATAGGTCAGGTCTGTAATTACCTGGCCTCTCCCTGCTGTCCTTCTTCAACAAAGGAACTACATTAGCTATGCTTCAGTCATCTGACACTCTCCCTGTGGCCAGTGAAGTATTAAGTACCTCCACCAGGGCTCCATCAATCTCCTCCCTTGCCTCCCATTGTAGCCTGAGA